>NW_025335606.1:5339995-5436339 GCF_004798865.1 Varanus komodoensis
GATGATTTTTTGCTAATGTAACTGTTTACTAGAGGGGATAAAGTTCTTAAACCTAGTCCCAGTATTGATTTGCTATTTTCAATGAAGCTCTTACTCCACAGTTGTGGATAAAGCTTTTACTACAAACAGATAACAATCATTATCTAGCATAATAAATATTGTCCCATGTTGTAAGAAATCAAGTGGTAAACACAGAAAGAATTTATTGTGGGATTTATACATAAGGAGATGCCTGTTCTGTTTGTGATGGCTAAAGTTCAGTTAAAGAGCAGATATATAGATGCATCCTTAATCCCTGTAAAAGTGGAGGGCCAACTGTATATGGAAGTGTTTCTTAAGTGTTTTGTATGCATAGAAATATATACATGTCTAGGTAAAATATATACATATACTAAGACAAACATTTGCCTTACTCATGCTAAATATGAACTGTATGTATGTGACCCAACTTACATACAAATTCAGCTCAAAGATGTTCTCAAGAACAGAACTTGTTCGTAACTCAGGGACTGCCTGCAATGTTATAATTTTATTTTGTTTATTTGGTATTGTTGGCTACCTAGAGTAAAATATTTAGTAGTATTAAAGAAAATACATTAATATAGAAACATTCAGTAGCTCTTGTTCTTAGTCATGTCTTCTAAAAGATGTATATAATGGCTTTCTTTTCTGAGAGGGTCAGGTTGTGTCAATGCCGAATGTGCTTTTGTCTGTTGCTATTTGCATTTGCTGCTTTATAAATAACATCCTGTTGGTTTCGAGGTATTGCAATAGGAGAGGTTTTATAAGTACATAAAGTACCTGGACTGAAAAAAAATGTTAGATGTAATGGAATGTCAGCTCCCTTTGAGCTTTGCCTTACTTTCTTTATCAGTGGAAAGTACCTACATGATAGTTTGTGAGCTAAAATATTCTGTTTTTTAAAATAATGTTGCAAGGAGACTTAGGGCACATTCCCACGAATGTTTAGCCAGAAACAGGTCCCACAAATCCCACATTCCCCAGCTACGCTATTCTGGCATTGTCCTTAATAATGGTTCAAAGTAAAATTTTCCTTGTATTAACCCAACAACTATAGTCAGATTGTGAGTCCCATGGAAGTATCGCTTTAAAAAATGATGCAATCGCTTTCCTCTTTGCAAAATACCTACACGCTAGAGAACCTATTAATGAAAGCTGCTGTGTAAAGCTCTCTCTTGTACAATTGCAGTGGTTGCTCAAAGCATACGGAAATGATATGTGAACTTTGTTTTATTGCATTTGTATTCAACCTATCCTCCAAAGAATTTATCATGACATGCATGGGGTAATCTCATATCACACTATCTCAGTCTCATATTGCATCATTCCTTATTACAAAATTCTGTGTCATACCAACCTTGAGGAATAAGCTAGGTGAAAAGCTAATGGCTTTCTTGAAGACACACGCTGAGTTTCATGATTTTGAACATGAACATGTACTGGCCCTCTTTAAGGCCTCATGTTGAATTCAGTATCATCAACAATCCTCTCATGCATTTTTTTTGTCCTGAGTAACTTATCTTATGAATAATTGCTCTTTTGGTTGATGCCACTAATGTGAAATGAGAACTTGCATAACAGTCAGTTGTTTAATTGCAAACTATAAGATCACTACACTTTTAAAATGACAGTTTGTACTATTTTGGTTGCAAAATGTGGGTTGATTGAGAAGGCTTCTTTGGAGCTTGCTGTGTAATGTGAACCCGAACACTTTAGGTTGTTTGTGGGTTAAGCAACCAAAATTTAACCTGTAGTTTATTTTGAGGTTAACTCTGGGTGGCTTGTTAAACAATCAGAGGTATCTATGTTCACATGTCATGTATTACAGAACATACTAGGGACAAAGTTTCAGCAGAGATGCTCTAGAAACCAGTGAAGAAGGGCTGGAAAGTATGGCCAGGTCCACCTCCAGAGCCGCATAGGAGTGTAGTGTGAAATCATGTCATCCCCTCTCCTGCATGGGTTGGTCAGTGCTGCTCTTTGTACCTGTTTAGGAAGGTACTGATGATCTACTTGTTTTCACTGGCCTTTTCGTAATTTGTGGACTGCAGATATCACTGTTACGATCTATCTTAGAATAGTATAGTATTTTATTCAACGTTAATTCTTTACATTTGTGTGCATTTTTGTATTATGCATTATAAATTGTATGCCACTTTGAAAGAGTTTTACCTTAATGTCGGCTTTAAAATAATTTGAAATGAAGTCCCAGGTTGTGTCTCATAATCATTCAGTCAGGTGAGATTTGTTGCCCAAAATCAAGCCCTCAGCCAGACTTTTAGGATCAATGATAGCTTACATGACATTCTCCTATGACTACTTAAGTTTTCAGAATCATTTATAAAGGCACTCATGCTGAAATGCAACCACTGGATTTTAATTCTAGCTTATGTAAATGACTATTTTATTTAGTGGGTGATGCAATCAGTCCTGGGGGTTAGAATTGATTTCGCAATGACAAAGTCCAACAGATAGAATTGTGCCCATTGTAAGAATCTGTGGAAATGCTACCTAGAGGTAGATCATTCAGGGAAAGTGGTTTTGAGAAAAGGAAGGTCTCCATGTGATTCTTCTAACATTAAGGATTTTCTTGCTGGTGATAGTTTCCTTATTGGTGTATTCAGCAGAATGAAATGCTAGCACAGATCACACTCGCTGTTCTTTTGCACATCTACGAGCAAAGGATATTGAGATCATGGAGACTTCTGGGAGGGTTTGGACAGTATTTTCATGAAGAAAGGTGCGTCTGTCTACAATGGTGATAATATGTATCAAAAGTCCTACAAGCTGGAGAAGATTGATTTAGTCAGCAGGAAGTAGAGCCGAATAACTGTACAGAACTTTGCAAATATAGACATCAGCCTTTTTATTTCCAGATACAGTGCAAAGGAAACTATTTCAGGAGGTGCCACAAATGGCTGCATGTTTTATTGCACAGTCCTATATTTTCTTCTACATTCATTGTTGAAAGGTGTAATATACAAGACATGTCATCGTGATGACTCCATATTGGCCATGGATGGTATAACACAGGTTGTAACCTTCTTCTTTGTGACAACCCTTTAGGTACAGTAAAACCTTGGATTGTGAGTAATTTGGTCTGTGAGTGTTTTGCAAGATGAGCAAAAAGTGTTTCTAAATTTTAACTTGATAAACGAGCGATGTCTTGCAGTACTAGTATTATGTGCACTTTGCCTGGCAAGCGTCAAGTCACAACTGAACGTTGGTTCTTCTCTCTTTTGCTGCGAGCGTGAATACAGCATCATCTCCCCACCCCAAGTGCGTCCGCAGTCGTGCCCGTCTCCCCCAGCGCACCTGCTCTCACTCCCCCGAGCGCACCCACCTCCATCCCCAGTGTGCCCCAAATGTGCCCGCCTCCCCAGCGCACCCCGAGTGCGCCCATCTCCCCCCAGTGCCCCCACGATCGTGCCCGCCTCCCCTCAAGTGCCCCTGTGATCGTACCTGCCTCCCCCCCGAGCATGCCCACTTCAAATTTTTGTGATTAAAAAAAAAAAAGTTGCACAGCAGATTAACCTTATTTATATTGAACCTTTTCGCTTTGATATACGAGTGCTTTGGATTACAAGCTTGTTTCTGGAATGAATTATACTTGCAATCCAAGGTTTTACTGTTCTTGGAAAATGTTATTCTCTCCCCTCTCAGCTTTCTCAAAGCTAAACAAACCCATTTCCTTCAATCTTTCCTCATCAGACTTAGTTTTCAGACTCCTGATCTTCCTTCTTGCCTTTCTTTGAAAGGGTTTGGGTTTATCCAAAACCGGACACAAGATTCAAGGTAAACTCTGACCAGTGCAGAGTAGAATGGAGCTGTTATTTCCCATGTTTTTGAAATTATGCCTCTTTTGATGCAGTGTAAAATTGCAGTTGTCACTTTTGCCATATTTCCTTTTCCTGATGTACATAGTTATTTTACCACTAATTATCAGATGTTGGGCACAAGTTATCTGTATGCTCCTTAAAAGAGGAAGGCATTGTAAAAAAAAAAAAATCTGCACAATTCAGATGATGTCAAGTTTGTAATTGCTAGATTTTTTTCATACTGTTCTGCCTTTCTCTGTGGATCATATTTCCATGGCTGAGGAAACCACCCTCTCTGTTCATGCGGTGGTACTTTACAACCCTGTTAATCTAAGGTTGAGTAGCTTTAATGTTACACAAAACTCTGAAATGTCTCAGTGGAAACCTGCAG
This sequence comes from Varanus komodoensis, assembly GCF_004798865.1. Classification (NCBI taxonomy): domain Eukaryota; kingdom Metazoa; phylum Chordata; class Lepidosauria; order Squamata; family Varanidae; genus Varanus; species Varanus komodoensis. The sequence continues at coordinate 5,344,226 of NW_025335606.1, forward strand.
GAATAATAGCATTTTCTCAGTAGTTCGCAGTGTTTTATGCTTCCTGTAGAGAGTGGACCATACCTAGCCCAGGAAAGATAAGCCCAGAAAGGATTCTTCCATTCAAGCTGACCATTTTCTCATTCTTAAAATGGTCTGGGTTACTCAGGTTTGGGACAGTAAGCAGAAGAACTGGAAACCGAGCCAAGTAAACTTATGGTTGTGAGCCGCCCCGAGGCTTCGGCGAATGGGGCGGCATAGAAGTCCCCTAAACAAACAAACAAACTTGACTCTGTCTGCTCTGATTTCTAGATTACTGGTGCTACTGTGTTGTTGCCCCAAACAACGGAGTATGCCTGCTTCTGCAAACTTTGTTTCTTAATTGTATGTTACTATGGAATTATAAAACGTTGAGGTGCTATTTCTGTCAAGGCAGCAGGATTTCGGTTAACATTTCAGTCCCACGGAGGATTTATGATCTGCTGCCCCTTTTCAATCCATGCCTTCACTCTGCCAGTTCTATCTAGTTTCTTAAAGAATGGGTTCCCAGGGAAATAGAAGTCAATGCTATAGGGCAGTGATGGTGAACCTTTTAGAGACCGACTGCCTAAACTGCAACCCAAACCCCACCTATTTAATGCAAAGTGCCAATGCTGCAGTAAAACCCAAAAACAGCCAGTCCAAGCAAATGTCCGTCCGTCCGTCCATCCATCCATCCATCCATCCTTGGCAGCGCACTGACCAGCCATGCAAAAGCTCACAGGAGTCGCGGCTAAAGAGTCGTGGCTTGTGATGTCATCGCCTGGCGCTGCTACTCCTTTCCAAGCATGCACATGGCCCCTATGTGTGCTGTTATCCAGTGCTCGGATGGTGGGGCGACTTGGCTTGCGTGCCAACAGAGAGGGCTCTGTGTGCCCGCTGTGGCACACGTGCCATAGGTTCGTCACCACTGCTATAGGGAAACCTGAGAATCTTGTAAAGTGGTTAGTGCAAAGGCTTGGAAAAGATAGGATTCCCCCCCCCCCACCCCCCAAATGTATGTATGTATACCACCCAACAGCCTAGTGGCTCTCTGGGCTGTTACAGAGTTTAAAAGAACAACATGAACAGAGAAACAGAAAAAACCATTCCGCAATTAAACAATGGAGTAATAGGCCAATAAAACAACAGTAACAGCACATCCAAACAACTAATCAGGTTGGCTGAGTTAACAATTCAGGGCATGTTAATTCAGTGCACCCACTTTTATTTACTGCTTGAATCCAAAATGTCAGTTGTTTGAGGTTATTTAAGGAAGAGAGCATGAGATAGGCCTTCAATTTGCATGCAAGGCTTCTCTCTTCCCTTTTGATGACAATTGATGCAGGCTTAGGATTTACTAGAGGAAAGCTGTAAATTTTAAAAGGCCTTGAACATAAATGTACAAATATGATACAGTTTGAATGCAAGGCACCTCAAAATATTTTGTAGCCAGAAGGACCAGGGAAACCTAGGTTCAAGTTTCCACTCAGCCATGAAGCTTACTGGGCAACTTTGGGCCAGCCACTGACTCAGCCTATCTTACATCAAAAGACTGTTGTGAAGATAAATTGGGAAGGAGGGTCATGTAAGCTGCCTAGGATTTCTTGCAAGAGAAAAATGGGTGAGCTATTAATGTAATAAAAACTTCTAAAACTTGCCCTAACTTTTCTGTTCCCCTAGGATGTGTGCAGTAATTTGTGATATCTTTATACTGACAGGTAAACATTTACCTAATTTATCTTACAGACCTGGGTAAATGTTAATGTGTCAGTTATTGCCTTTGCAGCCATCAGAAATTTCATGAGAATAGTACAATCCAAAGATGAGTAATATTCCAGGGCCATTCATTGACACTTAACAGCCTGCTGATAAAATCTTAATAGCTTGCTTTAGAAATATACACAAAAGAATTAGTATGGCCAGGTATAACCCTGAGGTAGACATTTATGCAACAGTGCCGCCACTTAAACTCAACAGGCTAAGTGGACTATAACTAGGATATTAGCAGTAACCTCACAGTAGGTGTTGAAAGATCTTTGAATGCTACTGGTGCTGCTGTAAATCATGAACAGAATTCCTACAATTCTACTTGGGCTGTTGGCTATGCAGATGCAGAGGAAGGTGCTCAAGTGTCATTTCAATTACGCAGCGTGCATAAAAAAGACCTGTTTTGCCTTGAGATGTGATAGTTTAATTGTCCCGATCTAAACATTAAAGTATGAAGAAAGATGCAGAATGTTGATCTTGAAGGATTGTTTATAATTGAACAGATGTAGTACAGGAAATGCTTCTTCATGGAACAGATGTAACAAAGGTCAAGCTAAATAAAATAAAAAAACCCTCTTGACCATAACAGCCACACACTTGAGACCGCATTGTCTTTCCAGCCTGAACCATAAATACTTCTTCTGATAAAGCACTCCTCTGGCCAGGGAGATATGGACTGATTCATTTTAGGGAGCCTACATGGTACAGAATCTTTTGACCTTACAAAAAATAGGGAGTTACTTGTGGCTGCTTGGAATGGAATAAGGAGGTGCAAAGGTTAAGTCCTATGTTAAACATTATTTGTTATATTTATATCCTACCTTTTTCCATTCCATTGAACTCAAGGCAGTTTACACAGTTCTCCTCTCAGTCTTATTCCCACAATGACAATCCTGTGAGGTAGGTCAGGCTGAGAGGGACTAGAATCCAGGTCACCTGAGTCCCAGTTCTGCACTCTTAACTTCACCACACTGACTCTCATGCCTTAAATGGCATGTTATCAAATCCAGATGGTGCTTCTCTTCTTCCCAACCATTCAACTATTTGAAAGAGAGGGGATAATGCCCTTCTGTGGAAAAGATATATCCCTAACTGCAGAATGATACCTTTCTCTACTTCACATAACCTTACCAATCATTTTCTCTCCCTTTGAGTCTAGCACAGGCTCCCATAAGGGCTTACCATTAGAGCCCTACTTAAATTAGCCTGAGGGTGTCCCAAGAGTAGCTAGCTGGATTGCTCCGGGAAGACTATAGCAGTGCCTGGCCTTGATATTCAGAGGTACTGACCTGGTTCACACATAACACTACCCCATGGGTTATGTAGCTCATGATTTGTTGCCCTATCTAAGATTTGTCTGACAAACCATGATTTGTTTGTTCCCATCCTTTACCTTTGCCCTACCTGAATCCAAAATACCTTTGTAGCACTGTAATACTGGCATGTAGACCTTTTGTAAACAACATTTCTCTTCTGTTTTTTCATACTTTCAAAACACCCCATGATTATGGGTTCACTTGAAACAACCTCCGATTGCTTAAACAATCCTGAGTTCGCAGCCCAACAACAAATAATGGATTTTCTTCCTGGTTTGTTAGTGGTTAACCAACTCTGGTTTATTAGGCTAGGTTTGCACATAATCAGAACTGATAATTCAATTTGACCCTTTGGATTAAATAAACCATAGGTTAGTGTTATGTGCTAACCAGGTAAATGACTGTAAATATATAGATAGATAAAAATTTATTACAGTCAAAGACCTTAAGTATAAGTTTCCCTTTAGTTATTAGTTTAGTTTAATTTCCCTATTATGGTGCCCTGTTCGTGGACCACCCTTCCCACAGAGATGTGACCAACGTCACTTAAACACTTGGTCAAAATGTTTCCGTCTAGGCATTTAGTTGGTGAATCTGTTTTACTGTCTTTTTATTGCTTTTAATTGTTGTTTTATAACTGTATTGTATTTTGTGATTGTCCGGTTCTGGCTCAGAGGAAACTAGAAGTGCAAAGGCAGTGCTCCATTTCTGGCGCTTTATTTATTATTTTGCTTGCTATTTCACCATATCTTTCCTCTTCTCTTGTCTATTTTCATTCTTCAGTGTTTCCTAATTTTATTTAGCTCCAACTTCTCCTCTTTTTATCTGTGTGAGGGAGTGGGAAGCCTTTCTTAACTTGTACGAAGAGATTATGACCGTTTGTCTGGGCCTCTGAGTTGCCAGTGCCTGTAATCTTTTAAACTGTGTTTTGGAGGAATTGCCAAGTCACTGGGAGGCTCACCTATCTTGCAAGTGTAAGCCCTTGCACGGCATACCAGACCCAATTCCTACTAAACGTTTCATACATTGCTTTGAACATATTTTGTATATTTTATTTGATGCATGCGCACACACAAGTTTTACTCAAGTTTATTTTTAAAATCCTATTATTTAGGGTTTTTTTACTATCTTTATTTTATGCTTTTACTATTTTAAAACTAATTTTTACCTGTTAATTATACATTTTAGTTAGAATGGGAGTGATGGGGTGTAAGAGAGAAATTATTGATTCTCCAGCTGGGCTTGGTTCAGCATAAATGAAGGAAACTGGATGAATGTTTCCCTTGGTTGCTGTTGCTGCTCTCATAATTGCAAAAAAATCATTTTGAAATTTCAGGGAATGGTGATCCTGCTCCTCCTTTTCTGCTGCCTCATGAGACTAATGGTGGTTTGGGGGCTCCTATTGAAATGGGAGATAAATTCCTCAAATTTCAGAAGATTTTGGTACTTCTCCTTATTTCCAAATTTTAGTTATTTTTGATTGCATGGACCCAGGAGAAAATACATGATAAATTAGATTTGGTTGCCAGCAAATTAGGTGATTTAAAATCTTTATACAATAAGGTTGATCATATTTATCATCTTGTGCCTTCTCGGTTGTTGAAGTCAAATAGGAAAGAGGTGGGAAATAAGGGAAATGATTCTCTGCCACAACAAAATCTGCCGCACTACTTGGTGAACAACCCTGACCAAGCAGTGTTGTCTATATTCCCAAAACTGGAAGACTGCCAAGATGGAATAGTAGATGGCTCATTTTAAATCATCCTCTTGCTCTGGTGCCCCTAATATAGAAGTGATCTGAAATCCTTTTTGATTCCAGCCAACCCTTATCAAGCAACTAGGATCATGTTAACCTTTTTCCAGTAGAGTCCTTCCTGGAGTCTGGAGAATGAGAGAGAGATTTGCATAAAACAAAACCTTTAATTGTTTTATTACTGTATTGTACTTTGCAATTGTAAGTTAAAAATATCGGTGGCTCTGGTGTTCTTCAACAAGTAATAATAATAAAATATGAATAAAATTATAGCTAATACTTCTTGATACTCCATCTCGATGAATTCATCAGATGTCTAATCTAAAGCCATCTAGGCTAGCAAACATCATATGCCATGTTAATGTGTAGTGTGGAATAAAAGTTAAGACATGTCTTTTGTGTTGCCCATCTACTTCATTGGGTAATACTTTTAGGGAGGTGTTCTCTCCTTATTCATTTCCTTCATATTTCAAAATACCTATAATGCATCCCCTCAAAGAACTTTGCCAAATTAAGGAACCCAAACACTTAAAGTCTCTTCTCACAAGGAAGCTTTTCACAGCCTTGATAATTTTGGCTGCCCTTTTTCAGTTCTATGATTTCTTCTTACTTTGCTTTATATCCTGTCTTTCTGCCAAAGAATGGCTTTCAAGAGGCAGATTTTAATAAAATCTGGATTTAAAAATACCCAGATTTGAGATGGGATTCCTAACAATGTTACACAGCAGCCTTATTTTCAATTCTCTGGTTAATAATCTCCAACGTGGGAGTTGCCTCTTCTCTGACCTCTGCCCCATAGTTGTGCCACACACTGATGATTTCATTGAACTAACTACAATGCGTGGAGGCATGTAAGAACATAAACTAGTCTAGCATTCTGTTCCCACAGTGGCTGACCAGATGTCCTGATGGGACACTGGTGAGCAGGACATGAGCTCAACAGTTCCCTCATGCTTACAGTCCTCAGCAAAAAATGATGAGAGGCATGCTGCCTGTGACAAAAGACATGCATCTTCCATTAATTTGTCCCGTTCCCTTTTCAAGCCATCCAAGTTTGTGGCCATCGGTATATTTTGTGTAACTTTTCACAGTTGCTACCACCAGGTCAGACTTCATGAGCACATATGTTAAGATAGGCCTTTGTCCCAAGATGTATCACTTTGCACTTACTATGAACCCTGTAAGCTATTTGATTTCTTGTTCCTCCTGCTTGGAGAGATCCTTCTAGAGCCCTTCAGTCTGCTTTGGCTTTCACCATCCTGAATAACTTGGTGTCATTCTTGAAGTCAGCTATCATGCTGCACAGTCCTCTCCCTCGATCATTTATGAATAGTTCTGGCCTCATTACAGATCCTGCTTCCTTCTATTGTAAAAGCTAGCTAGCTATTCCAGCTATCTACTTCCTGTTCTTTAGTCAGTAGCTGAACTGAAGGGGCCTGTTATACTCGGGTAGCTAATGACTGCTAAGTTTACATGGGTGCCTTTGGTATGAGCCTTTGTCAAAATCTTTTGGAAGTCCCTAGTATGTAATTTCTAGCCAGTGACTGTTGTATGCATGCTTTTAACTTAAAAAATCTACAAAGATTGTTAAGGCAATACTTACTTTTGAAGAAGTCTTTTTGCTTCACCCTCAACAAGACTTTTTTTATTAAGTGTTCTTAATTATTTTAGCTTTAATAATGCTCTCTACCAGCTCTAACTGGACCAGAAGTTAGACTGACATAATCCACTTAGATCTTGTTTTGTAAATGTGTGTTATGCTGCCTGGTTGTTAGTCCAGATTCTAATTATGCTATAGATTTTTGTTTAAAGATAAGCAATTTCACACATGAGTTACGTAGGGTGAATAGAATCTGACTCTGATTTGTTAATTTATACATTATTTGCAAAATATAACCTTTATTTGACACCACTCCTTAGGTACCCTTCTGGGAAATAAGGCGTTGAATGTTGGTTGCCTTTACATTCACCTTGTCTGTGATTCACTTAGCTTCTGATAGAGAAGTGGACCATGGTATTTGATGTATGAAATGAATCTGGGCAAACAGTGCATGACAAAAAGCATCAGAAGCGGGGTTTTTGAGAGGGGTAAGCAGAACAAATTATGTTTTGTTGTTTGTTTCCCATATAAGTTTTTAATTCACAGAGATAGTGCCGTGGGTTTGCCTTTCAATCAGCAAATAGACAGTATGCTGATATGTAAGACTTTTTAATAGCTTGCACTGAATGTTTGTTTTGCTTGGAAATAACTTGTGAGGGGCTTTTCAATTGTGTAAACAACTTAAGTGCTAACTTCTTTACTATGAACTTTCATTGAATCTGGTGTAGCTTCCAAAAAGCTGCAGGATGTTCTACAGACGATAAGACACTTCCTTTTGTTTCAGTACTGGTTTGAATATAATGTCTGCTGAGCACTAAATAGCAGCAGTCTATTTTCTTAACCCTTATTTGTTTGTGCAAAGCTAGCTGAGACAGTGCTCTAATTTAATTCTTTCATCTCTTGTTTCACTCATCCTTCTAGCTGGACATAGTAGACCCCGGTGCCTGTAGGGTGGCTGCTGGGACTAATTTATTAATTGTCTGGTGAAGTGCCAAAGTAATTTCCCGGAGCCTTTAGTAGAATGGAGAATCATCTGTGACAGAACATTTCCCCCCAACCTAGCCTTTGTGCTGTGGATAGAACATTAGAAAACTGCTTGCAGTTGTGAAAACATCATTAACCAAATGGAAAGCTATAGGTGCCAATGCGAGGAAAAGCTATTCCACATATGTAAATAGCATTCTCTTCTTTCTGATGTATATTGGAACAGGTATAGTTGGCATTTCTATACCTAGATTAAAAAAAGATTTCAGAATAACTTGCATCTCTCACCTTAAATCAGACCAGAAAAGTGGTAAAAAATAACTATGGTCATGAAGTAAAATGCTTCCACCACTTTCACAGAGACTAGCTTTTCTGTAGCAGTAAATTATTAGGACTACTTAATTCGCTTTTTCTTTTTTTTTCATAGATTTTGCCTATGCAGCAGTCCTGTTATGGGTTACCTCCCACCAGATACTTCTGAAATCAAAAGTCCAATCTACATGACAAATGCCCAGTTTACCCCAAAATACTATAAGCAGACAACAAATTACCTGAATAAAGGAGCTTGTGAAGAGATCACATCCCAACATGGTTAAAGCCCTAAGCAACTTGGGACCAGGTTATCTAAAGGAACCCAGCCTCTAAGATAATCCATGAGGTCTTTCCCAGGGAACCCACCCCAGAAGAAGTAAGGGGGTAGCAACCAGGAGAAGGGTCTTTTCAGTAGTAGCACCCTGTCTCGGGAACATGCTCCCATAGAGATAAGCCTGACACCATTCTTGATTTCGTTTCGCCTTTTTATGTTCCAGACATTTTAATATGGGTTGCTTTTTAGTACTGTTTTTATTATTGTTGCTGCTGTGCCATATGTTCATTTCATTATAATTGCTGTGATTTGTTGATCCTGTTATATTGGCTTTATTGTTTACCACTTTACTGTTTTAAGATTATTTTATTGATTGGTTATATATTTTTAAATGTGTCAACCACCCCAAGAGTCTGTGGGCTATTGGGTAGTCTAGAAGTATAATAAAATAAATCAATAACCAGTTGGAAACTTTTGTGCTTGCATAAGTTGCCCCTAATACAATGCCAGGTGGTGGTCTGTGTTTTTCAGGGAAATCCATCACATCAGTATGTGCTATCAGCATTGCACTGGAGGTCTCTTATGGATGCAACTTTTGTTAGTGTCTAATTGATTGCTGCCAAATAGCTTCAAAGAGTTTCAGCTAGTGCCCTCTACAGTAATATAATAACAGTATACTGAGAGTCATATAACTCAGAGAGTGAGAATATAAATGTTTAAAAGCTCAGCTACCAGTAAACAAAATATGAGGAGTCTTCAAAAAGTTTCTGCACTTTTATATTTTATAAATATATTTTATATATATTTTTTGCTGATGGCATTAAAAAGTTAGTATGACACTGGGAAAAATGGATCACAAAGGTGTCAATGTAGAAAAGTGATATAATTTGTTTTTAAATACTTAATAAATAGAGTTTTAAAAAGTGCAGAAACTTTTTGAAGAATCCTCATAATCACAAATGTGATTTCAGAGTGAGATTCAACAACATCCTGGGTTGTTGATTAGCATGGTAAACATTAGATGCTGACAGTAAATACTTTAAATATGCCAAGAATTTGAGTGGTGTTGTGGGGGGGGGGCGGTGTCAGGATTCAAAGTCTTGGCCACTTGGACAAATATCCTTGCCTTCTGTCTTTGATGACATCAGCAGTGGTTTGTCACCAAATAGGTGAGACCTGCTTGGAGAGACTTATCTAGAAAATTCTACTTGCCACATTCCAGTTCCACACTAGTACTTAACTAAGTACTCCTGTTCATTTATAGTACTCAAAGCAATTTGTCAATGCTAGGCTTTGAGTGAGATTTCTGTGAGTTCTCTAGTGACAACCTCGGAAAGAAAAATACCATGATTGACTTTTTCCCTAATCTTGATCCACATGAATGGTTTCAAAGGAAATGCAATACTACCTGGTGCATAATGCTTGCATCTATTTCAGCATTAGTAAGAATGTATGTTTGTAATACAACCTTCTACATGGGTCTGTAAATGTTATTAGTGTGTATATTTTATCAGGCTACCAAAATATGCCTCATTCATTCATTCACATATTTATATGCCATCTATAACTGCCCCTATGTGGCTCACACAATAGAACAACATAAAAGAGTTAAAAGAATAAAATCATAAGATGTAAAAACAATGCAATATAATAAAACCAATAAAGGTTCATCGGCACTCACAGGGCTTAGATCGTAAAGAATTTCTTTAAAAGGTATGTCTTTGGTGCTATAAAGAAAACATGGCACCAGGCAAATTTGCCTGGGAAGGAGGTCCAGAGATTTTTTGGGGGGGATGGTAGCAGTAGAAAAGGCCCTTCGTCTGTTTGCTACCCCTCTTACTTCCCTGAGGGATGGCTCTCATAGAAGGGCCTCCTGAGCTGACCTTAAGGGGCAGGTATACAGGTATAGGCGGTCCTTCAGATAACTGGACCCGTTTATAACAACATAATCTTAGTATGTTACATTCAGTGGCCTCAGTCTGGGGCTTCAATATCGTATTTTTGTTCCTATCAACAGATAAATAAGAATGTAATATGTCACTTGTGCAGAAAAGCCTAGCACTTTTTGACTTTGCTTGCCCGTTGCTTGATCTGGAAAAATGATAGACCTGGGGCAGATGTTAAGTATGCCAAGGTCATAAATTTGTTACCACATGTGGAGGTGAATGTACAGTATGTGATCTTGAGACCAAGCTGCCACCACCATCATCTGTTGTTGCATTACTGTGTGCTCTCATTTGCCTTGTATGACCTGGCAAGCAGGCTATTTGCAAGTCTGTTCTAATGAATGCACATAAATGAGGAAGTGTTAGGTTTCCTTCTGTGCTTCCACTTCTGTGTGTCCCTGCCATTCTCACTGATACAGTAATTTGAAGCTATTCCAGTTTACCAGCAACTAGTTGACACACAGTTGTTTATGAAAAAATGCAATCCCAAAAATCAGTGCTATTATATGAGGTTAACTTTGCATGTTGGCTTTACGCTGCATTGTGTAAATTCTAGCTGAGGCCATCCAGTGGCCTCTGGTGTATATTCATGTGGTCCCTAGGGTCACAAAGAGCAGATTATGTCAACCCCATGCACATATGCCATACATAGAAGAGGCTGCTTACTTTCAGTTTAAGATGTGAAACTTTAAACTGAAAAGGGGTTCACGTCTTCTTTTTTTTCCTGTAAACATTTATAAGGGGCATACACCCACTTTAAAAAATGGAACCCAAACAAGAAAAGCCTCATTCTGCATAGTATATCCAAAAGTGAGATATCTTATCCTCAATCTTTTCTTATTCCCACAATAAACTAAAGAGAGAAGAATGAGAGACCCATCCTGGAAGGCAACTGCTTGTGTTTATTAAATTATTAAATTGTTATTAAATTAACATCTTATTTTATTAAAAATGCTTACCAATTCAAGCTTTTCTAGGGCATTTCTATAATAGCTGACTTTCTTCTTGGTAGCTGAACCCCGCTGAGCATCTTAAGTTCCATTGTTGCTAGCTGAGGAATTCTGGGAGTTATAAGACTTCTTTTTCTGGCTAAGCATGAATAGGATCTCTCCCCGCGTCCCCCATAGTTCCTTTACCAAACCCGCACATTGGTGGGAAATAGTCAGATTTAAATGTTTGTTTTGTAGATAGAAGTAAAAGTAATACTCTGTAATTCAGTTGTTCTAGTTAATAGCAGGAGGCTGCAATGGAGTTGTCATAAAAGCCTCCCCCTACAACCCCAGAATGTGTAGCTCTCCCCTGTATTTTTTTGGTTATGGTCATAGATTGCATATGTAGTTATTAATGTTTAATTCAGATGCCTTTCAGACATTTAAAGAACCGGCTTACAAGTTACAGCAGCAAATCTTGTGCTGTGTGCCATTTTTGTACTGTTTTCACCTCGTTAAGGGAATCTCTGGTTGTCATGATCCTAGGACATTTCATGATATACCAGCCCAAACATTTCAGCTTGTTTGTGGGTTGAACATTATTTAACCTTTTGAAATACTATGATTTTTTCCTTAGATTAACTTTGGGTAGTGTACCTCATACATCTGTAATTACACCAATTAGAGTTATTACTTGCAAAGCATATGTGGCTTGCTCACAGTGTATAATCCACAATTTGCTGCCATAATGCATGAAGCAGGTCACAGTGGCCACAATCTAAGAGAATGTGTTGTGTGTTTGCCTTTAGGTTTTCTTTGAGCAAACTACTGGGTTCAATCACTGGTGTAAATGGAATAAATGGCTATTCCATTAGGTCATGTATCTGTCTGTTTTGTGTGATGTTGAACTTTGATGGGGATGAATAAAGAAGTCCTTAGGCTATACCACTGTCCATTTGTACCTTGAGTAGTAGTGAAACAAGTGAATTCAGTAGGTCTGAGTTTTGAGCAAACATGCATAGGATTAAACAGCAAATCTTCCAGGTGCTGATGGGTCAGGAGAGAAAGCTGATCAAGCTTTCTTGTTGTCCATGGTTCCAAGAGTTAAATAACATGATTGAGCATAAAGTGTGCCTTCCCTTATGTTTCAATGTACATGTGATTGCTGTAAGTACTTTATGAATTATGGTTCAGTCCAAAGGAAATGTCAACTGCTAGCATATAATTGAGATAAAGTAGTTTGTTTTATGTACTGTGTACAGGCAATTTAGAAATATATGTTCTGTTTATACATATGAATGTATCTGAACAACATGTCATCTTTTTTGCAAAGAAAAATATGTGGAGTTCGAATACTGCTCATAAGCATCAACTGGTATTAATGTGTTTTGTTTATTCATGTTTGTTGCACTTTTTTTTTTAAAAAAAACCCAGCTTTATTATCATGTGAAGTTTGTATTTGTATGTTTTGTTTTAGTGAATTTGGTGATGAAACGCAGCCAGAATGACTACAGTGAACATACAAGGCTTCTGTCCACAGAACAGGTACAGCAGTGACAGCAGTAGCTGAAGGGTAAGTTCACATGTTATGCTTCTCATGTAACAGCAACCTTTTGTCTTCCAAGTGTGGAAAAATTACTATTGCAAACTATCCATGGAATTGTCACATGTGCCAGTCAAGTAGCTACTTGGCAATAAAAAGTAAATTTGTTAGTTTAGGACCTATGCTTATTTAAACAGAAGAAAGGTCCTACAACTCACAGCATTCCTTAACTAGTCAAGCTAGCTGTGGAATCCTGGGAGTTAGAGGACTTTTGCTTAGCTAAACTTGCATAAGATTTTGCACCCTTAGTTTTTCCTACAGGGGCTAACCAATGTTGCTTGTCTTCCAGAAATAATATAATAGTAAGGGAACAAACCTATGATTCCTAGAAAAAGTCTGAGGTGCTAGAGAAATTTTCAGATTCAGAGACAATGCTTTCACTTCAGAAAGGGTCAGGACCTTGGAAAAGGGGGCATTTTGATAGGTGTGGAGGAAAGGAGAGGAGAATGGAGAGTCCAGGATGTGAGGTCTCTGTACTCTTCATTCCTCCCCTTCTTAAATGAGCAAAACTACCCAGCTAGTAGGAAATGCAGAGCAGACCAGGAAGCAGAGATCACTTCCAGCACTCCACCTGTCCTGCACAGCAAGCTTTAAGTCTACAGGTTTGAGGACTTGCGTACCTCGTCCTGAGGGAGCAACCCACAGGAAGGCGTCTAAAACTGCTTTTTAATACATGCAGAGTATTTTTCCCTTTCCACACAGCAGTATTTGGCCAAGAGGCTAGTATCTCACAATTCTCTTGCAGGTATCTTCCTGAAAATATTAAACATTGTCCCCACCTCCCTGGTAAGCCACAGCATAGTCTAGTAAGCAGCTGTCTTCAAACCCAGGGTTTAAAAAGCTATGAGATAGTCCTTTCGTCTCTGGCAAAGAAATCAATTCCTGAATTTTTTAAACTTCCCTGCAGCTTATTCTGATAACCTATTTTTTGTTTTGTCAATCAGTCTTTTTTATTTCTGGAATGAAAGGGGTGTGTGAAAGAAGACAGCCCTCTTGGCTCTGGGGAATAAAGAAGATTGTAGAAAAATGGATTGGAAGAAGTAAAAGCAAGGGTTCAAATTGTCTTCTACCTTTTGCTGCCCAATTAAATAAATACATTTAGAAAGCACACTGTCTGATCTTAGATAAATACCTACAGTTTGGATGAAATGGCAGGATCTTGTTGAATGGGAGGCATTTGGAAGGATTTCTTCAAATCGGGTTGAGTCTGGGGCTGCAAAAGTTCTTACAGGAAGAGGATAATGGTGGGAGAGGGAAGCCACTTGTCTCACTGCATCAGAAAGGTGGTTTACCACATGGAAAACAGGGAAACTTCAACACAGTACTGCGCAGCACCAGGTTGAGACTGAAAAAGGTACAGCCAGCCCTTACATGTAGTCTAACACCTGCATGTATGTATGTCTGTATGTAGGATGTATGTCTGTATGTATGTCTGTATGTAAAACCTTTATATGCCGTCCTTTACGACCACATCTCAGGACGGCTTACAACATTAAACAGCATGAGAAAGAGGAGAAAGGGAAGAAGCCCTTGCCAATGCAATTTAGAACTGGAGAATTTTCTCCTGGTTTTACTGGCAGCCTAATTTAGCTGCTTGAATGCAACCTCCCTTAAAATTAGAAATGAATGTATCCCAAGACTTCCTAAGCTGCCATGTCAGTGAGGGCAAATGCTTTTCTGCCAGCTACTGAAGAGGAATTATTCAATTTTTCAGTTCCTGGCCAGTGGTTAAGAACATGGACATGGGACTAAGGCGACCTGCCTTCTAGTCCCCACTTGGCCATGGAGCCAACTGGGCGACTTTGGTCCAGTCACAAACTTTCTGCCCACAGGGTTGTTGTTGCAGGGATAAGATTGAGAGCAGGAGAATTATGTAAGTTGCTCTAAGTTCTTAAAGGAAGAAAAAAAGTAGGCTATACATTTGTTAAATAATAGTTAATTGTTTATTACATTCGAATACCACCCTATTTAATCACTCGAACTTTTATGCTTTCCCACTGAGTATTTACTTAAGCTGGCTACATGTAGCTTTTCAGTGTCTTAGATCTGTCACGTATAAATAGATTGTGTAAGCAAGGATTTCTGGGCAATGTCTGCTGCTGAATCAGAAGCATTATCTTCACAGGAAGGTTATATTTGGTAGGTGATCTCTGTTTAATAAGCATTACATATTTTCCTCTGGGAGGACTGCAGCACTAGCAACAGTGGACCTTGCCTTAAAAATATTTCCACTTATACAGAGTGGCAGCTTTTTCCAGGCTGGGAAACATTTTGCACACTTAGGGTATATCCATGCTATAGGACACAGTGTTCTTAGTTCACATCAACTTCAGGAATCACCTGGGAAGAGAGGTACCACGGTTCTTTGGACACCACTGCTGCAACGGGAAGCTAGCAGTGTGGCTTGCAGAACTTTAGCGGGAACGTTGTTTTTCATTAAGCAATGTGAGTGATGGATGAGCCTGTACTGTTCTCACTTTGTTTGGGCTGTGATGTCTCACATGAACGCATCTGAGCCATGTGCTGAACTTGACAGGTACACTGAGAAGCTCCTCTTCAAATATCCTCCATATTTTCCAAATAAGCATTAACACTGAGCTCTGTAGTATAATACTGTTTACCCTCTGAGACTCAGGGCTGACTTCAATACAAATGTGTTATTCAGTGGATATAGATCAAGTAAGAACATCCTTTGGTGAAAAGCCTTTATGCTCCTGCAGAAATGGAGTAAGAGATGTTTTAAAAGTCTCTCATTACTACAGTTAAATAAAACAGCCCTTTCCAAAATATGCATCTTAAGAAATACTGTGAAATATTGGTGAGTGTGATTTTCAAGTCTTAAAGAGGGATTGTATTTTTGTTTCCCTCTCCGCCTTCCTATATAGCCCTCCATTATCTTACTTCTAGCAGATGGACCACAAAGCTCAAAACACTGATATCTAAATGCTGCAGAACAATAATTCTGTGCATAATTTATGGTGTGCAAATGCCTGGAAAGTGCTTCACCATTTTTCTTGCATTCCTCCATTAAGGGCACTATCTTTTACATTTTATAGGTGAGGAATTGACATTGGTGGTTAATATTCATTTTCATGGGCAAGAATTTGGAATCACATAGTACACCAAGTTCTTCCTGTAAACCCTTTGAGAACTCTGACCCAGTTAAAATCAGAGAATGTAGAAGTGGAAAGTGCTAAAAGCTGTTTAAGGTACTTTGAATTCCAATTTGTTCTCATGCCTCTTATTCCTACTTACCTTAACACTGTGGAGATTATATCTGTTGCAACAGCACGCAGGAGGGAGGAGAGCCTGACGTAAGTGGGTTTCTAGATGGCCTCATGTTGTAAGTTTACAGTTGAGTCTTGTCTGATAAAGAGCTCAAAGCTCTTACTTGACTCCCGTGTTTGACCTCAGAGTTTTCTGAAAAAAATCAATTTCCCTAAGTTAATGAAGATTTGATTTAGCAGGTTTGAAATACATTTGGTATAAAAAAAAACCACCGTGTCATACTGTTGGTTTATATTTATAAAATTTATATCCTGCCTCTCATCACATATAGCCTAATGTACATCACAGTGATCAAATAAACAGTTTAAACACAGAAACATCAACAACCAACTATCCCGAGGCTACTGAAAAAGAAAAGCCTTCCGTTGTTTGCGTGCGTGCATACAGACACACACACGTATGCACATATCTTAATAAAATGATTCAATAAATCATTCATTTCATTGAGCATAAATTATAACAATTGAGGTAGGGAGTTGGCTGGGTGGAAGAGGCAAGATAGACTCTGTGTCTCAGGAGTGCCTGGGAAACATGTCAAAGCTGTCTAGAGGAAGGTGAGGGGGAGCAAATCTCAGCAGGCCTGGTTGTCTGTTGGATATGTGGGTTGTTCCGCAAGCACCTGGACCCCTGTGTTCTGTTTGCAGGGTGGCACAGTGTGATGCACAAACCTGCCCGGCATGTGGTGCAGAATGTTCCTGTTCTGCCAACAATGTCTTTTTCTGGGAATACGCTGTCCTATCCCAGCCCCAACCCCAATTATCTGTTTTTACCCTCCACCTCCCAACAACAGAAATTAAGTGTTCTGTAGCCACTGAGTATATTTGTTATTATCTGCTTTTGGGGTGGGGTTCCCCAAAAATTGTAGTTCTGCAACCCTTGGAATTGCTCCTGACATACTGATATTTTCCTCTTGGGTACATCACCATCATAACTCAGCACCCAAATTTACCAGTAGAATATTTGAGATATTGCACTCAGTGTTTTTATAGAACTAACATTGTTACAGTTTGAGCAATATTATGGACTTCCATAGTTTTCCCACACCTTCCTTTTATAGTTGAACTCTTGTTTCTGCATGTCTCTCACCGTTCAGAATATTCTTTGTTAGACTTTTACTAAGTTTAGTGCAGAATATGTTTCACCTTATATTTGCTGTACCCAATCTCTCCATGCAACTTGTACAGTCTAGCTAGGGCTGTGAAAGATTCCTGTCTGAAACCTTGGAGAGCTACTGCTACTAGATGAAAATTGTGTTTTTAAATCAGATTTGTTTATGAATTGATGAGTATCCTCACAATCCAGAAGTAGCTTGAAGATCAACATGTTGTATTGGTGAGGTTTGTTTTTTAAATCCAGCATCAAGCATCCAATTTTTTCCTTTGTTTTTCTAAAAGAAAATCAGTACATTTGTTTTCACTGATAAAGAAAGACACTTGGATGCTGTATTAGATTGCTGTCTAAGTTCCTATATAAACTTATCTCTATGGACTAGAATTGGAAGTAAAAAAAATGAAGATATGGTTGAGACTTAGCAGAGACAGAAATAAATATTCTCTTGTCTGCTCTTGTATCAACTTAAACTAAGTCTGTGGGTACAGTCTGGAAGATCTCACAAGTTCATCAGGGTCTTGCTAGGTAAAGACCCATAAAAGAGATCTTGAAGAAGAATCTGAATAATGCATGAGTAATCTTGGCAGTGCATTATGAGAGGCACACTTACTACTAAGCACATACTGCGCCTCTGTTTCTGCTAGCGAGCTTGTAGCATACTGTTGATTCTAATAGGGAAGGCTTAATAGCACGCCTTCTGACTTTCACTGCTGACTAAATCCCACATGCAGGCATTTGTATTGCTGGCACTAACTCTTTTAATTGTAGTGTTCCCTGACATACTATCACTCATTTTCTTTCACAGATATTTCTCTTTCATTCTGGGAGAAAGTGATTCTTTTTCTTTAACCAGGTTTAGAAATAATAATTGTAGACATACAAGGTGTGTCCAGAAAGTAATGAGAATGAAGTTCCTACACTTGAGAAGGGCTCTGTGAAGGGAGAAGCTGGCCAAGGTCACTTGAGGTGGGGTGCCTCACCACAGTGTTGGAACACTGATTTGCATTCCAGCCCTATCGAAGTCAAGACATTCTTGTTTGTGACACCCTGTTCAAGTCCTCTTATTAAGAATAACGCAGGCAAGTTTGGAACAGTGGTACACGATAAAATTTTGTGTGAAATTGGGTAAAAGTGTTTCAGAAACTTTAGAGATGGTGAGGAAAGCTTATGGAGAAGCTGCACTGTCACCTGCACAAGTGTACTGAGCACACTAGGCCTGCAATGAAGGACATGAAGGTGTTGGAGACGAACAATGATCAGGATGCCCCCCTTTGTCAAAAAAAGGAACAGAATGTGAATGCAGTGAGGCCTGTTCTCAACTGTGATCGACAGCTCACTATCAGAGGAAATGGGAAATGGAAATTTGAGAATGTCAATTGTTCATGAAATCACGACTCAGGATTTGAACATGAGAAAAGTGTGTGCGAAACTTGTTCCAAAGAACTTGTCACCTGATCAGAAGGAACACCGTTTACCAAGACCTGTTGGCCCCATTGGAAAGAGAGCCTGATTTTTTGGGTTGAGCGATCACGGGAGATAAAGCCTGGTGTTTGAGTACAATCCCAAGATGAAGAAACACACACTCGTCATCTCACCCCAAGAAAGCTTGAATGAGCAAATCAAAAGTCAGATCAACGGTCGTTGTTGTTGTTGTTTTAATTCATGTGGAATTGTCCATAAGGAATTTGTACCTATTGGTCAAACTGTGAATCAAAGATTTTACCTGGAATTTCTTGGTCACTTGAGACAAAGAGTTTTTCCTGTGCGTCCTGAGATCAGCTCAACTTGGATCCTTCATCATGACAGTGCACCAAGTCACAGTGCTTTGGCTGTCAGAGAGTTTTGGGCTGAAAAACATCACGGCGCTTCCGCATCCACCCTACAGCCCCGACTTGGCTCCTTGCGACTTTTTCATACTCCCAAAGATGAAGAACGGTTTGGAAGGACACTATTTTGTTAGTGTGCATAATGTTCAAAGAGCCACTGTGCAGGCTCTGAACGCCACCCCACTTGAAGACTTCCAGGGATGCAATGAAGAATGGAAAAATAGCTGGGAGCATTGTGTATACTCACAAGGTGAATACTTTGAAGGAGACAATGTTCAATTGTAAATTTTTTCAGTAAAAGAATTTTTAAAATATAATTCTCATTACTTTATGGACACACCTCGTACATTGCCATCAGCTTACTGTTGATATTCTTGGTTCAGCATAGTTGTAACTTTGCATTTTGCTGATGAAAGTAGGAAGTAGACACAGCCTTGGGCCTGAATCAGCATAGCCTTGGAGGGACTTCCATGTAATGATACAGTGGGTGGGGCCTTTGCTATTTTCCATTTGGAGCAGAGATCTCCATTGTTTTTCAGTCTGTGGGTATACTTAGAAATCTGAGAAATGGTTGTGGTCACAGAAAGGGGTTTTCATCAGGGCCTGCCTATTCACAAAGGAGAGGGGACTATCCCCCCAAGAAATTATGTGCAGAGTTTGGGTTCAAACTTCAAATGCCAGGCTGCGTTCTTTTCTCACAAAGCCCAGCCAAATTGGCATTATAGGATCACAGGCATTCCAAAATACCTGGCAAAATACTGTCATCCCCCCACCCCCGCCACACATGCACATAGTAGAAACAAAATTCACACACTCTTCTCTGAACTTGCCTTCCTCAAGATCTCAATCTTACTAGGCAGCAGTAAGTATCCTTTTTTCTTTTTTTGAATACAATTCATTTTTAGGAGAAAACTAGAAGGGAAAGCACTGGCTCCTTTGCTTCTGAGTGCATGTAGGTCCAAGAGGCATTCTGGAGGAAGGAGGACAAGTTAAAGCAAAGAATTTTTCAGCAAGATGATTCAAACCTTGGGATGGGTGGCATCTTGGGTGTCAAGGAAGATATTCAGAGGCACAATATTGGCAGCCCCTGACCCAAGGGTGACCAGCAATGTGGCTTTAAGTACCTCTTCCTGTCTAGCACATGTGAAGTACCTATAACCAGAGCATTTATGTTCAATCTAGCTGCACAGGAGAACATTCATTCTTTTGGTAGGAGTTCTGGAGAGCCTCATAGCTACAGAAATCCTGGTGGCGTTCAGAAACCTCAGAATTGTTTTACACATTACTTTTAAAATTGAATGCTACAAATCTGGAGGATGTAGTTGTATCTCTGTATCTTACACCAGTCATTTCTCTCATACTTACTGGTGTTTGAAGTGATCACCTGTTGTTTTTCAGAATATAAGCAATTGAAAGTTTAAATCCCTGCTCAGCCACTGAAGGAGACCACAGCCTCAGTCTCCCATACCCTGCACTCTATCCATTGAACAACACTCAGCTGTAAATGCATAGCATTGGACACCTATGCATAGATACAGCAGAATGATTGAGGATTAGTGTTTTGCAATTCTCTAAAAATTCTGTATTGCCTAATGGCATTAATCGTTTATGTAGTTGATGTTGAAAGGGTATTATAAATAGCAAAGGTGAATAAATCACTTTGCAGTTTTTTGTCAAATGGACTGTATTTGCATACAAGGCTCGGCAACCAAAGGGTTGTTTCCAAATCATTATTGACTGATTGCTGTGGAATCCAAGTTAGCATGAATGTGTTTAATTCTCAGTTGCACAAGAGGCAGACAGTAAATGTGAACAGATCATAATTGATTAAATATTCTTTACAGGTGACCTAAGAAACAGATTACGACAAATCTTAATATAATTACAGAAAGCTGTGGATGGAGAGGCAAATCAGCGTGACACAGTTACTCTGTATGGGTGTGACAGCTAGTTGGTTAATTAGCCCACAAGTTCTGGGCACGCAGGCTGTGCACATGTCACTTCTGGTTTCCTGCAGGAATGGGCAAATGAGACATTTTCAAGTTATTTCTGTGATGTCCAAACCCCAGGCAGTTAAGGTTGTTTGTGACTTAAAAAACACACATTAATCCGCATCTCATTCTTGGGTTAGTTTGTGTTGTTTAACCCATGAACATCATGGAAACACCCTATAGATGCCACATTTGTAAGTTGTTCTGGTTTTCTGGAAGTTGTATACAGTTTTCATTCCAGCGATTTGTATGTTAATCGAATTGATGCTGTACGCCACTGTTACATTTGAACAGGGCCAACATGAAAACTAAGGCAGAGTCCAGCTATGATCTAAATTTACAAGATCAATCTACCCTAAACTATTTGGGGGGGGGGGTTAACTCAAACCCAGCATTTCCTCATCCCCACTGTTGTGATCTGGGCAACTAGTATCAAAACTATTACATAAATCATTTTGCTGCTTTTATGCCAGGCCCAACTTCATTTTCGCACTACTGCTGTAGTGAACAACTAGCTTACTAATAATGGGATGTTGGGTGGGAGGATAACCCTCTTGTCCCCTGGAAACTAAGATGCTCACTTCACTGAGAAAAAATAATGTATGTGCTATATGTGCTTATGTTTTGTATGTATCTTGATCATGCAAGTCCTTTCCTTTCCTTTTTTGCCTTACCAATGTTTGCTGAAGAAGAATTTAGATCTAAATTTGAATTGTCTGTGTCCAAATCATTCAGTCAGGTGGCCAGTACTACATGCTGCTTTGACCCCTGGATATCTGGAGCAATTATCTCCCCAGTGTTGCATTGCAGCACTACTTTGCAAATTCATCTGGACTGTTAATCTTGCCTCCAAACAGTAAAACTATGAATTACGCTTCTACAGTATGTAGTGATGGCTACCAAATCAGTCAGTTCCAAAAACAGATTAGATCAATTCATGGGCCACTCCTATCACCTGGACACAGCATCTGAGGAGTTATAGGATACTTTGGATTCCCAGATCTGGGAATGGAGACAGAGTTCTGACCTCAGATTAGGGAACGTGATGTCCATGTCCCCTCCCCCTCACATCCACCATGGAAAGAGCCATGTTGGCTCCCTCTGCAAGGTCAGAAACACAACCTCAGAACCTGAGAAAATGAGGTATTTTGGTGAGTGAGGAGGGGAGAAAACTTGAGAGGGCAGGTTACAGCCTGCCCTGGGGCTTCTCAAGCCCCCTCCCCCCATCCAAAATGGGCCTAGATGGGCCAAAAGGTCTGTCTAGGGGAAATGAAAGGTAGGAGGATGGGGAGGCAAAGATCACTTCCATTGCTCCTCCCACCCTTCACAGGATGAGTGTAAGCCTCTGTCTTGAGGGTGGGAGGAAGTGATTTATGGACTCTTCAGCACAACTCAAATCCCTCTGAAAGATGTCTGTGGGCTTAAGCCCCACTTGAGCCAGCAGCATCTATATTAAAAGGCCTCTCTAAATGGTATCCAGTTTTACTTTGAAATCAGAAAG
Organism: Varanus komodoensis; assembly: GCF_004798865.1. NCBI lineage: Eukaryota > Metazoa > Chordata > Lepidosauria > Squamata > Varanidae > Varanus > Varanus komodoensis. The sequence continues at coordinate 5,366,426 of NW_025335606.1, forward strand.
ATCTGTCATCCTGTACAGAGGTTATTTCAGGTATTCTGTGGCTCCCAACCTGTTCATTTGTTCTCTGTGTTTTCCTGCAGGTTGCTTTCCTTCTGAAGCCCTAGGCTAGTTTGCACTGTCCACTAGACTCTGTGCTCCATGCTTTGAGACCGGGAGAGAGACTTTAAAACTCTGAAATGAAGATGGAGGCAGTAGACAAAGCAGAAGAACTCATTGATCCAGAGATCCCACCAAAACTCTCAGAAAAACAAGAGGCAGCTCTGGGTGAAGAGGGATCTATAGAACTAGAAATGCATGCTCAGAAAGAGCGTGGAGCTGTCCTAGAGGATTCAGCAGTGCTTACCTCCATGCCATGCTTGCTGATGGAGCTGAGACGGGACTCATCAGAATCTCAGCTAGCATCAACAGAAAGTGACAAGCCGACAGCTGGCCGTGTTTATGAGAGTGACTCTTCCAACCATTGCATGCTGTCCCCTTCTTCCAGTGGGCACTTGGCTGATTCAGACACTCTGTCTTCTGCAGAAGAGAATGAGCCGAGCCGAGCCGAAGCAACGGTAGAGGGAGACCCATCCGCAGTGTCAGGGTCTACTGTTGGGAGGAAATCCAGGCGCTCCAGGTCAGAAAGTGAAACCTCAACCATGGCTGCAAAGAAAAACCGGCAGTCGAGTGATAAACAGAATGGTCGTGTTGCAAAGGTCAAAGGTCATCGGAGCCAAAAGCACAAAGAGCGAATTCGGTTATTGAGGCAGAAACGGGAAGCGGCGGCCCGCAAGAAATATAACCTGCTGCAGGACAGCAGTACCAGTGATAGTGACCTAACCTGTGACTCAAGCACGAGTTCATCAGATGATGATGAAGAAGTTTCAGGGAGCAGCAAGACAATCACTGCAGAGATACCAGGTAGAGGATGTTTTTTAAACTGAACTGATAAAACTCCTGCCATCATTTAGCTGTCATGCTAAATTTAGAGGAGCGACACTTAAGAAAACAAATAATAAACTAGGAGAATCGCAGCTCTGTGTAAATATGAAGGCTGCACTAAGTTAAACACAGCAATCTAAGAGTGAGATGGGGGTTCTCAATGTTCTTATTTGCACTATAGCAAATAGGAAAAAAGTCTGATAATGGTGAATTGAGTCCAGTCCCTGCTGTCTTGCCTTCTCCTTTCCCGTGCCAGTTAACATCACTGTGGCTTAGATGGTAATATTTAAAGCAGCCTACTTTGTAGCTCTTTATTCTAAATGGACGATCCTCTTAAAATGCTGGAGCTGTTTCTCTGCATCTGAAACACCTTGGGGCATCTTTCTGCTGTTTCCAACAAAGCCCCATTCTCTCCAATCCTGCATTTAATGCTGCACTTTCCAGCTTCTGTTCAATGCATGAATAGCTGGTTCAGCCTTGCTGTGGGTGGCAGATAGGCAAGCGGGTTACTTCAGAGCCTCTGTGAGGAATATTTTGCACATAGTTTACAAATTATTACCCCCTGCATTATTCCTCAGTATCAGAAACAAGTTTGTTTTAATTTTCTCCATTGTGTGGATTGCACAATCACTAATCTTTTTTTTTCCTGCTGCATCCATATTGACTGACTGAGAGATTAAATATTTTGGCCACTCTCATAAAATATTGAACATGCCTTTTGAAAAACTTCTCAATCTGTTATGGCCTGTTTTATTCCTTTAGTCCAAATAGCATGACCAGGAATATGTATCAACTACTCAACTTGGCATATGGTACTCAAAATAACTGCATTTTATAGCAACCATAAAAATAAAATACTATTTAAAAAGCTTTTGGTTTGCCAATCTTTTATGGGTGAACACATTTCTTTTTTGCACAAGAGAAATGAGCTTCTAAGTAAAGCTGTTTCTATATTGTTTGAGAAGACTTAAAAGCAAGACTCTAATGCTGAGATCACCATTTGACTCTTCAAGTCTATTTTCTATCAGTGGATACCCTATTAAGTTCAACAGAATCTGCCTATGCACAACACATTGGGTTTGCAATTGTGTATGGGTATAGTCTGTCAGGCATAACTATGCAAACTCCATTTCAGTTTGAATTTCATGAGCATTTTTGCACATACCAGTTAAAATAAGTGGAGATTGTTCAGGCATGCTTGGTGGACCAGTGATTTGCTCTGACATTCACACTTCTTTAAAGCTCTGCTCTCTGGTGCAGCTTGATATTGTAATACTAATTTATTTATTTGTATAGTCAGAGATGAAGGACTCTGAGCTAAAAAAGACTAGCTAGGAGCTCAAGTGATGTATCTTGCTGGTCTTAGCCGTTTCAGACTGCAGGTGATGTGCTTCTCCACATAAACTGCTGGCTGCATATACAAATCCGGCATACTGGGGAGAAGTTGCTAGGTTAGCTGTTCTTCGTATCAGTCTTGTTTTGTATTTGGATCACTTTATGCAAATACATTCAGTATAAAATGGGATAGCCCCAAAACAATTACATTCCAGGAGTGGCTTCCACTAGAGTGGTCTAGTTCTAACATCAACCAGTGCAGCCTGAAGTTACTTTCATTTATTTATCTATTTATTATTTATTAGATTTTTATCCTTGCCTCATTTTATCCCTCCTTAAGGCTCCCTGGGTGGGTTACAAATAAAAATATACAATATAATAAAATAACATTATTCAGTAAAATGGTATTAAAGTCTGAACAAGTTAACAAGTAATGCCACACCATTATTTGAATTTATTTGAATTTCTGTGGCAGGCTTGCTCATTCCTTTGGCTTATTGACCATGTACAGCAGTATGAGCAAACATTTGAAATGGCAGGCAGTACGCACCAAGAACTTTGGGAACCACGAGGATGGTGAGCTGCCTACTGAGGAAAGAGGATTATCTCACAATCCTCTGCTCTGTAAGGCTGAATTTCTGTGAAACCATCTCTGATCAAGTATAGAATGGCCAAGTGCCATCTTGGTGAAACAGTGGTGCATAGACAAGTTCTTCCATTTGCTGACTTTTGCTGAATGCTTTGGAAGGGTAGGATGTTTACATAATCACAACCTCTTTGCAGTGGTAGTGTGACATGTCTTCTGTTGTAGAACTTTGTGCAGTTTTGCTGTAGGTTATCTTAGTTTAATGGCCTGCAGTCTGAAAAAAATTATTTAGGTTTTTGAAAACTACTCATGTAGTTGTAGATTTTCTTGGAAGTGTTACTATTAATCTAGCTGTAGGGAGGGTTTTGCTAGTTAGATTCCTGTTTTATAGTGCCCATGAGCAGATAGCTTAGCCTGTCATACCAGGTGCAATGTACTGCCGTTGCATCTTCACTCTGGGTCAGTGCATGAAACCTGATTTCTGTAATGACCACCTGATCATGGCTTGTCATCTTGTCTGAAGCTGGGTTACATGACTTGTTGGAGCAGGACAAAGCCTTCCAGTAATACTGCAATGGTCCATGGATTATTGGAGGGGTGTTTCCATAATCAGACAAGCCACACCTGGACGGTGATTACAGAAAGCGTGCCCTGCACATACGATGTAAATAAGCCTTGGTGGACAAATTTGCACAATATGCTAAACCCCTTATGACTAAAGCTATATGCAGTGGGGGGGTTTGTAGAACAATCCATGGTGCACCTGACAGATTATCAGACTCATTATGGTCTGTTCTCCTTGTTCCTCTTCAGCCCTCCAGCCAGCATCCCAGTATCCTCCATGGTGGAATCTGACTTGACTCCTACTCTCTGCTGAAACTGTTACCCCTTTTAGTTGAGAGGTTTTTGTTTGGTTGGTTTTATGAATGTCAAAAAAGTGCAGTTGAGCAAGTGTTTCCCATTGTTGGACACCTAAAAATTGCCAAACTGTGTGTCAAATTGTGTGTGTGCATGTGTGCCTGTTTTGCAAGTACACCAGTGCACACTTAGGGCATTCGGATATGTGTAGTCTTGTCTTGTTAATGGTTTTGTGTGTTTCATCTTTCAAAGGGAAGTGGAGTAGGTAACAGACTGGGAAGACACACAGTTGTCAGCTGTCAACTGAAAAGTTAATGGTGGGGGGGGCAGTGGCGGCAAAAGGAGATACACCAAGTGGGAGAAGTTGCAGTGTCACCCTCTTAACAGTGTATCCTTACAATATACTCCAGAAAGGGGTGGTAATAACTTAACCCACTGTGCAAGTGTCCTTATTGCTTGTGAGTAAGAAGGTAAATATTGTACCTTCCCAAAACATCCTTGATTAGATTACTTTTTAGAAAGATATATATAACATGCATATGACATGTATAGTTTTGAGGTCTCGACTTTGTTTTCTGTTTAGATAGTATATAATTGCACATAACTGGGTTTCTTAACACTTCCTAAAAATGTCAAAGCAGCCGTTTGTAAAGGATAGAACTTTGGAATACTGGCCAGAATTAAATAGTTTTCAGCAATGCCAATTTGGATTAGTGAAAGTTGCTTTTATTGTGCAATTTCCAGTATCTTAATAGAAGTATGCGTTGATATGTTGATGAGACTGGAGATCTTACTGAAACCTATTTATACAAATGAAATGATATTTCAGATAACGTGTCTGAAACTCCCTGGACTATCATTGGGAAATTCACTGCACACAGGCAGAACAGGATTCTGTGCCTGTCCCTCAAGAGCTTACCATAAGGACTTTCCTTACATTTCTTTTGTTATTCCACAAGCACTGTGAACTGTCTTGAGCAACATTGTTCAGCTATGTTAGCAGGCTTCAGGCTTTCACTTGTCCCCCTCCCCAGGGAGTGGTCTGTCAGATTTTAGCAAGTGAGACAAACCCAATATACTCTCCCAGCTCTGGAACTGCAGAGAAGGAGTGATGGTCCCCACTCATAAAAACATAGAAACAAAGCCAGTCAGAAGGGTCCTCCCAGGCCATCTAGTCTAACTCCGGCTCCAGCTGCCCCTACTCTTTCTATGGTCCCAGACATGGGTGGAAGTCTGCAGTTTATGCTAGTTCTGCAATTTCTGGAAACAAGTAGAGAAAAAAAATTGCTGTTTCCTCCCTTCTCTGGTTTCAAGCTTGAGAGTTTTGGATGCACACTCATGGATGCTCTGTAAATCTTCCAGAGCTTTTAGCTCCAGCCACCTGGTAGAAGCAGGGAGGAAGGGAGCCTACATGCTTCAGCTACCTTTCATCACTTCTGAGCATCTTTGAGAGAGAAGGTTAAATCTCCAACCCTTCACTAACAATAGCTTCCAACCTCCTGACAAAGGCAGTGCAAACATGCATGCACATCAGTCCTGGCCTGCTGACCAGGAGAGGAATTGTAGAGGCACAGAGGTTAGTTTTCATGCCCTTGGGCAGTTGGAACTCCAGCTGGATGGTAACCTTGACTGTCCTGTGTTTGCTCTTCCCTGGAAGGGGAGGATGGAGCTGCCAGGGTTGTCCTCATAACTCCCATGTAAGTTAGAGGTCTAGATTTCCAGCAGAGACAGAAAAAGCCTTCATGCATCCACTGTCCTTCACCAGTTTTTTATTTTATTTTACTTTACTTTACTTTACTTTACTTTACTTTACTTTACTTTACTTTATTATTTTATACCACCCAATAGCTGAGGCTTTCTGGGCAGTTAGCAGAAGTTAAAAAAACACACACAAACAAGCAAGTTCCTAACTGAAGAGGAATAGCAGGAGACTTTGCTTTTGTCTCATGCTGTGTGCTGTCTTTCAAAGATGTTCCATGAAGTCAGAGAGACAATTCCATGCCTTGGGACAGAGGCAGTCTAGGTGAATACTTGGGTGGACAACTGGGCCAACCCAGATTTGTTAACCATTGCATTTTGGTATGGCTAATGGGGTGATTCAGAAATGCTATGCCCTTTTCTGTGCAGATGTATGTGTGCTCACAAACAGAAAGAGGAGCAGAAGGTGTGGAATTGATTCTTTTTGTATGTTACACTCAAAGTTAGATTACAAAGTGAAAAGTCCAAGCAATTGTTATTGTTGGTAAATGAATTAAAGGTACTTTAGACTAGTGGTTTTTGCTTGCTAGAAGTAGCTTTTAGAAAAGAAAGAGATGTTTAAGCAGGTTCAGATAAACAAAATATGCTTTTTTTCTAGCTAGTTTAATTTAATGCTCTTTTGAACAAAGATGTAGGCGACTCAGGTAGCGTGCCCATAGCTAGAACTGAGCAGAGGTATTCATTGGTGATTTTTGAAGCTTGCATAGCAAGAGTGGGCAACTTGTAACCCAAAATGTCTGGAAGGCCACAGTTCCCTCCAGCTCTTACCCATTAGACTAGCAGCTGCAGGTCAAAATCCCTTGAGGACCACAGGTTGACTGGACCGTCTGTTTTGTAGGATGTTGCCAGGAAACTGTTTGGTATCAGATTCGCAGAGGATTCCTGTCTGGTTTCTTATTTTGTGGAGGAGAGAGGCAGTCACCAACACACATCTCGACAGAATATGTCATTTATTTATTTGATCTGTACCTCACCCTTCAACAGGTTCGTGGAGTGGCTTTAGTGAGGGTTAGTATTCTGGTTTGTTTGTTCTTTGGGGGCCATCACACCTTACATGATGACCAGCCTTAGATTTCAAATCTGGAACTTTACTTTTTTTACCCTTTGGTTCTATTCTTTGTCTTTTTATTCCTTAAAGCTTCCACTGTTGAAATGACAAGCTGCTTCTTGGTTTAAGCGTTTACCTCATTAGCATATAGAAGAAACCATTGTATCACTCATATTTTCCCATTAATTGCATCATGCTTCCAGGGGCCATCCCAAACTTGTGCTGGAAGCAACAGATGTACCTTAGACCAAAATTTAATAATCCTGATTCTGGTTTCTTTGTTATGTGCTATATATAGGTAATTTACTATAGGGTTAATTAAGTACCATCCTGTCTACAGGGCTTCCTGCAGGGGTATGCTGAGTATTCAGTTTAATGTTCAAACTGTAGCAAATCTTGCTACTCATCCTTATATAAGGCTTAAGTAATAAAATGGTCAGACTAATTTCTTGAAAGCGTACTTGTGCAGTGGTGTCATGGTTCTTCTTCCCACATAGTGGGGTCTTGGTTGCATAAGGCCAAGCAGACAGGTTGCTTAAGCGGAACATGGATCACTTGACCTTTTGGTAGCACCTCGCTGATGCTTATTCGTAGAAATATTTTGCAGCCTGTTGAAAAGAGTCAGAAGACCCTTGCTGGTTGTGGTTTTACAAACTTCCTGAAATTACCATCCTAATTTTGTTCTATATGTGGAATTGTAGTAGGAGAAATCATGGCAGTTCTTCTGTGTTTCACACAGATGGAAGCACTCATTGCCCCTAATTTGCATCATGATATTATGGAATACTGGGATTCTTGAGAAGCCTTTTTCTGGAAAACTGGGGAAAAATGCTTCCTATAAATTCAGGGTTTGATTTCCTGCATCCAGAATTATTGTAAATTCCTATCACAGAAAAGCTTTCAAAGCTTTGTGGAGGGTTGGAGGGAGAAGATGAGTCATAATTCCCATGAATTTCCCAATAATTCCCCTGACCAAAATTAACCCTGAGAAGAAATCTGAACACCTTTCACTTCAGAAGGTGCTGCCATTGTAGAATGCCAGATTTGTGAGCAACAATCAGTCATTCTGTCATCTCACTGTGAAAGTGGAGGACATTACTTCTGACTACAAAGTACGCCTGCTATAATAAAAATCCAAGACTTCTATTCCCAGATGGAGTTCTGCTGATCGATAAGAGAATCTAGCTTCCTTTGCCCCTTCTTTCATATTCTTACTGTTGCCATTCAGTTCCTTTCTGAAAAGTTAGTTTAAATGCTGTCATTCCTCAGTAGGCCTGCCCCTATGATCTTGTAAAATTTCCCCACAGTTTTTGATTAAAGGGTGAATTTTCCCTCTCTCTGCTTTAATATCTGGAAAAAGTGTCAGTTAGGGATTCATGAATTCAATTAGAATTTCTTGTCCTCTCACTCGCTGTCAGGTTGCGGATTCTCAAATAGTACCTGGCTTGATTTCCTAAACTTCTAATAATTCTCCTAAAATAACAATACTGTGTGTCAAGAAAGAACAGGGTGAAAATGTGCAAGCAGTGTTTATTTGAAGATTTAACCAAGAGAGTTTTAGATGCAAACTTTCTGCAAATTACCTAGGTAATTTCTTGCTTCTTTGAATGATTCATTATCTTTGCCTCTTAATCTTCACATTTTCAATGCCCACACTTACTTTTGTGGCAGCTCATTCCTTACCGAAGTATTCTGAAGTTTGTGACAATGTAAATGCTACTTTGCAGAATACAAAATAAAGCAGCATTTCTGTAAATTAGCATGAGCTGAAGGCGAAATTAGCATGTTGGATCCAGACTTGGAAGTGCTTAGAGTAAGCGCACTGAGCTCAATGGGACAAATTAGTCACGTCATGCCTCTTGCAAGTCTGAGAAACCACTTTTGGAAATGGAATGCTCCTTGTCTGATATGGCAGAGCAACTCTTTTGACCTTAAATTATATGGCTTTAAGTAAATATGCATAAAATAGATCCGAGGGTTTGTATTTGAAAATACAATTTCGATTATTAAGCTATGTTACTCTGGCTTCACTCAACAATGCCGGCACCAAAGTTATTAATAGGAACTGGATTAATTTCACTTTCTGAAGATCATTTTGTGAGCCAAAACACTGTAGTAGTTACACTGGAGGTGTATTCATTCATTCATTTATTTATTTATAGCATTTTTATGCCGCCCCCATCACAGAAAGCCTCGGGGCGGCTTACAAAGAGATAGACAACATAAAATAACATTAAAAATTTGGAGCATCTCGGCAATAGTTTAAAACCAATACATAAAAACAACAATTAACAATTAAAATATCGTTTAAATAAAAAGGTCTTGGCCTGGCGCCGAAAAACAAATAACGAAGGAGCCAGGCAGACCTCTCTGGGGAGCGCGTTCCATAGTATGGGAGGCTTATGAATTTTTAGTTGGGTGGAATATCATAGGTCTTCTCTTGTGTGTGTACACCTCACCAGTTAGAGCAAGTGTATAGCTTCTACGTGCTCGCATGCCTTAATGTATGGATATTATGATCTTTAATGATATCTTATGCAATGGCCTCAATGTCTTTAAAGCTGGCTTCATTCGTGCTGGGGGATCTGGAGGAGCGACCAGGGAAATTCCAGGATTGCTTGACAGGGGCACCGTATGGGATAGGAACTGCATAGGCAGTGTCCTGGAAGAGGCCATGAACTGCTTTGCCGAGATGCAGAGGCAGACAGAGGAGAAGTTTCGCATGTGGATAGAAAAACTAACCCGTCTTGACACGGATGAAGAAAACAAGCAGCAGCTGGAACCCAGGGAACCTAAAGTACCACTAGCTGGCCAAAGAATCTCCTCAGCTACTCAGGCAGGGGTGTTTGTGCAGGTGCCTGATAGTCAAGTACTTCCACAGCAGTCCCCTGATTCTTATGTGAGCTGTCAAAGTGCTGATGCAGCCTTAGAATTTCCAGAAACACTTAATAACAATTTCTCAGCACTCTTTCCTGAGAATGGGAATATCGCAGGACCGAGCTTGAATCAATCACAAACTTAACAAGCTTTTCAAAACCTTTGCTGCTGACCTGGATCATACTGCAAAAGCTGGCCATTGTATTGCTTATGAGTTTTTTGTTCCTTGTTCGGCCATTTCTAAAAAAAATCAAAACAGAGATACTTAGGATGTTATTAAAATGCTTCTCTCCTGCTTACCATCAGCAAAGCTTGGCAAGAAACAACTTAGCAATCCTTATTTGTGTGTCTTACTATAGGAGCAGTCCACGTATTCTCCCATATGCTCCTTTTGCATGCCAAAAGTATATGTGGAAATATAAATTTGAAATTTGTGTTTGGTAAATATTTTCCTAAACAAAAACTAGCATTTAGACTGTACCGCTTACAACAGAATTATATATTGCTTGCCATATTTCTGTTTTTTCTACAATCGTGTTAAGCAAGAGCTGGTCAGTCTGTGAATTAGATGAATTTGATAAATCAGCATTTGTATCATCTCATTAGCCTATGTTTTTCTCACAAGTGTTTGTATTTGCAGCATTTAGATGTACAGAAAGTGTATGTATACCTTATTCAAAGATACCTTATTCATTTGAATAAGGTTTTGCTGTACAAGAATTCCTGCTTTAAAAGACTTTACACCTATATAAAGAAACACATGCACAGGTGTAAAATATGACCAAATTTTATTTCCATGCCACAATTAAACAGCAGGATCATTTTCTGTAATAAAAAGTGGGCTTCAGAGGTTGGAGATTTGGCCCGGCACAAATAAACAGGTAGATTAAGGGTTGTTTTGGCACCCCATGCAAGGGGTTGTTCATTCCATTAGGCTCCTTTTCCTCTTGCCTGCAGCATCTCATACTGTATGACAAGTTGCTTTCGAAACTGGACAGTTCAAAAACCTCATGTGGCACGAATTGCCGTGGTTCTCCTTCTGTGGAGAATGGGTCTATGGGAGCACATGAGGCCACTACATTGGATCTCAGCTGGGTCCAGCTCATGGTCACTATGAGACCCAAACAGCCTGGGCCCAGCATACTGATGAATCGCCCTCACCCCTATTTCCCATTTCTATATTCTAAAAACTTAGAAACATTCTGTGTGCCTTGTCAGAACCATGGGCCACACAGAGATCCATCCTTTCAGGCTGCCTCTAAAATTGTGAATTCAGTTCTTTTACAAACTCTAGAGATAGTGTAAGATTTTTTAAAAAATCAGATTATATCTCAGTTCCAGGGGTATGTGCCTCCTGCTCTTGAGGTAGGAAAAGTCAGAACTCCCCAAAATATAAGCAACAAGGAATCAAATAGCACCTTTAAGACTAACACATTTATCCCAGCATAAGCTTTTGTGGTCTATAGCCCATTTTCTTAAATCCACGGAGTATTATGGAGAATTTTGGATTTATATATAGTTCATACTGTGTTAGTGTTAGGAAAGAATGATAGACAACCTCACACAAGGTAATCCAGTTAACAAATTTAGTGCCACAGTGTCTGTTACCAGCAACAACTGCACTGTGTATGACTGCTGTTAATGTGACTTGCACCATTCACATTTAATGTCTTTCTGATCTCACTGTTTACAATTCCTGCCCCACCCACACCACCACATGTACTTGAATGTTCATAATATTCCATTCATCTCTAATGCAGGGATTAATTTTGTATTTTTCAAATTGTGAAGCACCCAGAGGCTATTGGGTGGTATAGAAGGGAACTAAATGATACAGTCTGCATCAGCTTATACAGGAATTAATGTGTTAATCTTAAAGGTGACACTGGACTCTTTGCTGTTTTTGCCACTATAGACAATTATTCTAAAAATACAAAGTAAATGTTGGGGGTGTATATGCTGGAAGCTCCTGTCTGTATTGCATGCTGTGTGGCTTTCTGGATTGTGGCCACTCTTTTTGTCCAGGTTCCAATAAAAGCGCTGTCTAAGCCACTCTCAGAGCTGTCACTAAAATAACCCCTCTGGTTGGTAGTGTTTAGGCATTTGTTCAATCTTTAGAATGTTTTGCAAGTTTGAATTATGCTCCATACCTGAGAGACGGCTGTGTGCTGAGCATTCTTACTTGGACATTAAACGAGCATTGTTCTCATATAAATGGGAGGTTCTGACTGTTTACTGTTTGAGCTTTCAGATAAAAGTAACTTGTACTGTTTAGAACATGTACAGGTAGGATAGCATTTCTTTCACTGTATTAAAGGAAAAAAGGTCCAGTAATATTGCTGATAGTTTAACAAATCTAATTAGAAGTAAAACAACTATTTCACTTTCTTTATGTGATTGTAAGCATATTTACCCTGAAGTAAGTCCTACTGAGTTCAGTGGGACTTTCTAGTAATTATGTTTAGGACTGCAGCCTAATATTTCAGTTGCAAACGTTGGCTAAGATCTAAAGATGGCTTTAATTCTGTATGTACGCCCAGGATGTATGTTTCTCTTAACAGCACCTTCCTATGCCATAGGGCAAATGATGGGTGAAACTGATGGGCCCTTTGAAAGCAGTTTGTGATGTGGCATGCTCTTCAAAGGTAAAACATTGAAAAATCTCAGTGGGCAGACCCATGAGGGTTGCTGCATAACTATTTGGATCCCGCTGTTTTCTGCAGTATCTATCGGTTGTGGTTGCAATAATGACCTTTAATTTCTCTTCAGTATCACAATGTACGTGCTCATTGGCCTTCCCGTTCCTTACTGTCATCTCTGACTTCATGAAAGTAAACTAATTTTTAAAATGTGTGATTATATTTCCTGCCTAGTTTGCTATACAATTGTCTTTTATAAGTAACACAGCTTTTTAAAAAGCTGCATTTTCAGGGTAACTGTTTGAAAGACTATGCAGGATATAATTTTATGTAAAAGTAAATGTGAATGGTTTCTAAAGCAATTTTGGTGTTTTAATCTTGCCATGTGTAATTTTAATATGGATGTTTTGATGTGAATTTGATAACTTCCTAATCTAAAATCATGTATACAGCTGACCTGATTAACTTCAAACAGGTCAGTTTTTATTATCTTTACAGGTCTGGTGTTTTTGCCATGAATAAAGTGTTATGAATTTGCCCTTACTTATTTTAAAAGTTAAGGACTTACTGTGATTATTTTATTGTCGTTAATATGTACCACTTGCTGATACTGAGAGGCATCTGATCATTCAGAAATAGATTCAGTAGAATCAGCATGCTAATTGTACAGATCTTCCCAAGCACACAGAGGCTGCTTTTTTATCCAGTATCTCCACACTAAATATGTTCTGCAAATATTTTTAAATGGATGGTATAGGTATTGTAGAAACCAGGTTTATGTTCTAGACATCTCACAGTAAAATACTTTTGAATGGATTTTAAACTAAGTGTAATTGGCCCAACACCTATTATCAAGGCTTTTTGTGTGCTCTGGAAATCCTTGTGAAAAGTAATATTGAATTCTGAAGGTGTGTTTTACTGAAGATTCTTCAAGGTCCCACAGTGACCATGAATAATCATGTTTAAGTAACTACTAATGTGTTACCTGTGCAAAAGATAATCATACTTGTCTCTTAACAATTATTTGGTTTTTCAGTAGAGTTCCACCATTATAGGTGGTTCCAAGCTGGTAGTGTTGGTTAAAACTCTGTTTGATAGTGATATTCAGTGCAGAATCATTAAAGATGTAATGCAGACCTTTTCTTAACCATGGTCTAAGAGTTCAAGAGCCAGCTTTGGCAGCATGTGGTTACAGCAGATGTTACCATTAATCTCAACCATTGGTTTCAAATTCTGCTTCAGTAGAAATCAAGCTTGGTTAGTGTTAATCATGATAATTTTTTATAACCATGTTTGAGGTAGCTGGAGGGAATTTAGAGAGGGGTTGGAGGAAGGAGCAAACAGATCCATAGTTATCGTTAAAGATGGGTAAGAGGAAACCAGTTCTCTGGCTGCCTCAAATCTGACCAATGAATATCTTAACTACTAGCTGCAAAGTAGTATATGAAACTTCTGCATGTTTCAGTGCTGCCAGAAGCAGCCATTTTTTACCTGCTTGTTCATGTTTTTATCAGTAAGGTTCTGTGAACATTTACAAAAAGAATAATTAGTGGTGCAATAAATGAAACGTGTCTTGAAAATGTATTGAATACAGAGCAGCAGCTTGTGGCATCCAAATCACGTTTGAGAAGCCTTATTTTTAGATGACTCTGTAACAATCTATTTACAGTATTTTTTGTCTGCCCTCAACACACTCACGTGTGGCAAAATTGATGCCCTGCACATGTGAGACCATGTGCTAGTCATATGGTAGAAATGGCAAATCCAGCACATGAAGATAGAATCACATTCCTTACTGTGAGAAAGAGATACTGAGTTAGGTTTTACCACACATTGTATGAGTGCTTTATTGTGGCCTCTGTGCATCACACATTATGGGTGCTGCGCCTGCAGTGCCTGTTGCCGGGAAGATTAAAAATCTTTAACGGTTTTGGCAGGAACTCTGCACCCTCCCCCCTTGGTATAAAGGGCGGAGTGCCTGCCATTTTCCCAGTCAGCTGGAGACTGCCATTCGCTGTGCCTTGGGCTCTTTTTGCTCTTGCTGTTATCGCTAGATCTGGTTAAGAAACTCCTTTCTTGTCTTCATTCTTCTTTCACATATAGGTACTCTGTCCCAGTTCGCCCCGTTCCTATTATTCTCTGTTTTTTTCTAACCCCCAACCCCTATCCTACCCCCTTTCAAAAAAATTTAAAAAATATTTTTTAAAACCCCTTCTTTCGTCCTTCCTGCCCAAGTTATATGCTCCCTATGTCCTCCTTTTCCTTTCTCAATGGTGCAGCGGGTGACTTTTCCTAAGTGTTCCCAGTGTGGTGCTAAAATGTCCCCCACTGATCCTCACGACCTGTGCCTCCTCTGTATTGGGGAAGGCCTTCGGGCAGATAAGTGCAGCCACTGCCAGTCTTTTACAAGACAGGCATGAAAAAATCGTGAGAATAGGCTGCGCAAGATGCTATGGGACCAAGCCTTGGTCGCCATGAAGCAAGTTTCAGCTGAGGGCAGCTCCTCTGCAGCAGCAGGACCATCTAAACTCCCATCTGCCAAACCATCCGACGGGGGTTTGGTCGCCAAGGATAGAAAGCACTCCTCTAGCCCTCCACCACGTAAGCACAAGGAGAAGAGGAATCATATCAGGTCCGAGGGTTCCCCAAAGTCCAAGCGATCCAAAAAGGACAAACCCGACAAGCCTGAGTGTTGGCACAAGAAACATGACAAGCTGCCCTGCTCAGAGCTGACTTTCATCCCGGTCTTGGTCCTGACCTCGGTTCCAATTGTAGCCTCAGGCCTTCAGTCCTTGATGCAGGTGACCGCTCCATCGTCACCTCCAAGGGTTACAACTTCGCTGCACTTCAGTCCTGATGCCGCAGCAAGAGGCTCTATGTCCGACGGAGAGATCTGTGAATCTTCTCCTCAACCAGGACTCAAAGAACCGTGTGCGAGATCTCTGACACCTACACCTGCAATTCACTCATCTCTGGAGGGTTCTCTGGGGGCGCCTCAATGCCCTTTGTTGCTCTTGCCGCCTCCACCTTCGGCTCCGCAGCCATTGCAGTGCTGGATTCCCCTTTCTTACAGGGAATTCAATCCTGACCACTTCAATTGGCCTTACCCCTGTATGGGTACCAGCTGCGTCTGATGCCACATCCTCATCACTTTACACCACATTCCGTGTCGAGAGACACACTGTCGACCTCTGCTGCAGCACTTGCTGACCCCTCCATGTCTCCTGGAGGATCCTCGTTCAGTCCACCTTACATCTCAGACTCGGACTCAGATGATTCTAAAGAGGCGTCTACATCTCCAGATGCGGTCATCTCTATCCAGGGCCCTGGATCTCCAGGTGACTCTCAGAGAAAGGTTGTTCTTCCACATGACCAAGTCTCTGGAGATAGACGTTAAGCAGCGTATCAACCCAAACCAGTACAATATCTTCAGTATCGTCCACAAGGAAGGCTCTTCATCTGTTGCTTTACCATTTATTACCACACTCAAGCAGCCGATGACTGATACCTGGCAGCTGCTCAACCATCCTCATCCTACCTCCAGACACCTTGAGGGGATGTACAGAGTTCGGGAACAGAATATTCCTGTTGAAACATCCTCAACCGAATTCGATTGTCATCAAATCCTCTCAAGGACGTCAGAATAAGGAACATTCCACTCCAGTGGACAAAGAAGGCAGGAAGATTGATACGTTGTCTTGTCGCATCTATGCTGCCATGGGACTTGGTCTTCGCAGCTTGAACTACAAGGCCACCATGGCCCGTTATCATTTCTTCCTCTGGCTGAAGATCAAGTCCCTTGCTGCATACCTCCTGGACCAGCAAAAGGGACTGGCCCATCTATTCATCGGGGAGGCAATGCAGCTCTCCAGGCAGCAGCTCAACACGGTGAGACATTATGTCGATTGTGATTCTCGAGGTCTTGTCGGTGTCATAGTGCTTCGCAGACATGCCTGGTTAAAATCTGGGAATCTACCTCAGGAAACTAAGCAGCCTGTAGAGAACATGCCTTGCGATGGTTCCGGCCTGTTCAACACCAGGACAGATGACAAGCTGGAGAACATCCAGCAGGCTCATCTTATGGCACAGTGTATGGAGACTCCATCCCAACAAAGATGTAAGTGGTCTTGGAAAGATCTGAATATCGCTACCAGCCTTACCAATCTCCATACCCATCTGGGTGCCAGCAATATGGCCAAAGACAACAGTGCAACTGCTGGCAGAATGTACCTCAATTCCAACAGCCCAGGCTCCAACCTGACTCTGACAAGTGCCCTCGCCGAGGACACATGCAAACCCCTCCTCTCACCTCCAACCCACCTTCCTCTCTTCCTTTTGGGGATCGACTGCAAAGTCAACTCCCCGTCTGGGAGTCCATCACATCTGATAAGTGGGTTCTTACCATTGTAGAGCATGGATACAAAATAGAGTTTGAGACCATTCCGCCTGCTGGACCGATCCGTTATATGGCAGCCTCCCCTACACTTCGGGATGAAGTATCTCAGCTGCTTTGTAAAGGTGTGATTCATCAAGTTAGCCGCTCCGAAGGATTGCACGGTTTCTACTCTAAGTACTTCACTGTACTGAAGCATGATGGTGGTCTGCACATGATATTGGACTTGCATGGTGTCAATAAATTTATTAAACCCAAAAAAATCAGGATGACCACACTCCAGAATATTCTTCCGTTGCTCAGGAGAGAAGATTGGTTCACATCCTTGGACTTAAGGATGCTTATTTTCATATTATCATCCATCCTGTTCATAGGCGCCTCCTTCAGTTCACTGTCAGTTCTGACATCTTCGAATATGGTGTGCTCCCCTTCGGCCTCACTACCGCTCCTCGAGTATTCACCAAGTGCATGGCTCCTGTTTGTCCCCACCTTCGCCTTCAGGGTAATCACGTTTACCCTTACTTCGAAGATTGGCTTATAGTCTCCTCTTCTAAGGATGACCTCTTAGCCTCCATCCATACAACCGGCTCCCTCCTTGATAGCATTAATACTGCCTTGTTCCTTCTCAGGTTATCGACTTCGTCAGAGCACATCTGGACTCGGTACACACATGAGCCTTCCTTCCTCAGTACTGACAAGGTCGACAAGAGAGTCTGATATCTTCTATCCGGAAGTCAGAGACTTTCAAAGTAGATCGTTGAGAAGATTCAACTGGCCTATTGTCTTTCCAAGTTGGAGCTGCCTGTTACTCCAAAGGGACACTCCACCAGAGCTGTCACTGCTTCCTCAGTCCTCCGAGTAAGGATTCCCTTGCAAGATACCTGAAAAGAGGCTATGTGGTCCACCTCGTGCACCTTTGCAAGGCACTACCACTTGGCCCTCAGGGCCAGGCAAGATTGCTCCTTTGGCTGGGCTGCCCTCTCTTCAGTGACAACACCATCCCGCCTCCAGGTGTGGTAAGCTTACTAGTCACCCATAATGTGTGATGCACAGAGGCTACAATGAAGAAAGGCAGGTTACTTGCCTGTAACTGTCGTTCTTCAAGTGGCCATCTGTGCATTCATACAACCTGGCCACCAGCCCACTCGGTGTCGGTGACTGGGTATTTTGTTACATTCATTCATTCATTCAGTCTGTTTTTTCCATATGATAACATATATACATAATTATGTGTGTATATGCCCTTTTTCATATATACATATTACATGTATACTCCTCTTTTTTGTCTGCTTGTCTTGCTAGTATTTTCCCTATGAGTCAAATTCCTTACTGACTCTCTCCACTTGGGGGTGAATGGACGGTCTCCAGCTGACTGGGAAAATGGCAGGCACTCCGGCCCTTTATACTAAGGAGGGGGAGGGTGTGGAGTTCCTGCCAAAACCGTTCAAGCTGTTTAATCTTCCCGGCAACAGGCACTGCGCAGGCGCAGCACCCATAATGTGTGAATGCACAGATGGCCACTCGAAGAACGACAGTTATAGGTAAGTAGCCTGCCTTTTACCACCATTCATGCTCTTCCCTTTTATTATGTGGCCTGTTCATTATCTTTTGAGAGAGCGTCGTCAGCATATTACCACCAACAGTCTTGGATGATTTAGGCCAGCAGTTGGCAATCCAGTGCCCTCTGAATATTCTGAACTGGAACTGCCATAAGCCTCAGCTACCATGGCCAGTGCTTAGGAATTGCAGGAGTTACCATCTAAAACATATGGAGAATCCTGATCATGTAGGAGCCATATGAAACAAAGGTTGCAGTTCCTTCCCTGCCTTGTGTTGGCCTTGTTGGATAAATGTTAGCATGTGAAAGAGTTACATCCTGGTCTCAGCTTGTGTGCCTTCTGATATCACTTTCAGTGTAGGAGCTGCACAGTATATGACTTTTCGCTGATGTCAGAAGTTTGCACTCCTGTACATACTTACCTGGGAAGTTCAGTTGAGCCTACATTTCAATAGATATGTCACAGGTCAAGAACTAATCTCTGGAACTACCCCGCTAGCAAGTCCTTGATTTACTGGAAGTATTGAGAAGACAAGCCTATTTGTAAAAGCCTTGAAACAACAGCAAAGAAAGGATGGTGGTTAGCATTAAATGGTGGCTGTTGGACCTCAGTCTGATCTGGTGACAAGACCAAGAAAAATGCTTCATGGTACTGAGGTGTTGAGGAATCTGGTTTGCGGGTGGGAATCCATCAGATTTCCTTGAATTGGCCTCCTGGCCTCTTGCCTGCTTCTTTCTGCTGTACGTCTGCCTTGTGTTCAATGTTCACTGAGGCGTCCAAGAAGGATTTGAATCCAAGCATGTTCATGAGCTTGGTTTGCATGCGTATTGCCCACTGTCTGTATGCCTACTGCGCAAACAGAATTCTGCTTCTGCACACATGATTTGTAGGCTTTGCCGATGTTGAGCTAAGAAGTTGTTGCTGGTGTTGCTGCGCACTGGCTTGATCTCAGCTTGCTTCCTGGCCAGAGCCAAGTGCAGGAAGGAAGTCTGTCAAGTACAGGGTAGCCAGATTCTGGCCAGATCTTCACATTTCTACTTCATGCAGTGTCTTAAGAGAACTGTTGGGAGCAGTCTACTTCAGGAATACAGTGCCCCTCCAGATGCTTTTGGGCTGCTATTTCAATGCCTTCCAGTCAGCATGATCTGGGATTATGTGGTTGTGCCCTTCAGATGCTGCTGGACCAGGACCAGGGTGCCAATACTTCCCTACACTAGCAGGCACCTTACCTCACTGTTTTGCTGATGGGAAGAGCAGGACATTGGTTAGACCCAGGTCAGGCTGGTAAGAAGTAACTGGAAGTAGGAACAGATCAGGAATGGAATGCTGAACCCAGAGAAAAAGTAGGCAAGCCATGTCCCACCATCTTAGAGGGTGATTCATCATCTCTGTTTACATCATCTTGTATTAGATCCTGTGGTGCTAATAATGGCTAGCATGAAACTTGGGCAGGTGCAACATTTCTTAAGGTTTGTTCTGAAAGGGAGCTTGGAAGAGGAAGGTGGTGAAAATTCTGATTTCTGAGGAGCCCTCCCACTTTCTAAAACCTCCCATCCCCAACATGGTGTCCTCCTGTCTGGCTGGGGTGCTGTGAGTTGTAACCCAACACATCTGGGGCAACAGGTTGGGGAAGGTTAAAAGATCAGGACACATCTGCATTGGACCTAATGGTAAGATATGTGCTAGTTGTCTCTGAAAACAGTATTTTGTTTTTTACTTCCTTTAAACACTTAGGTCTTGATACAATAAAAGTGGGTGAATTATGAAAGATTGTATTTCTTCACTTCCAAGTTGGCTCAGAAGATATTTCTTTATCCTTGGTTTGTATGGCAAAATCTCTGCCATTTTTTATTTCTTGCTCTCATAGTGTCATTGTGAAGTGTTGCTTCCATTTTAGGTGGAGGAGCAAAGATGATAGGCTCAAGGTTTTCACATGAATTTTGGTTTTCTCAGTTCAGTGTCCCCTATATCAGTACAGTGTAACATATATATAGTACATCTTTAATATGCCCTGCCTCTCATGACTGTTGAGAGAACATTCATTTTTGTCTAGTTTATTAAATGGCATGAAGAAATTAATAGTGATTTTAAAAGTAATTTGGGGAATGGGTAAATTAACTCAATCTAATGAAATCTAATGAAACATACTTGCTTAATAGCATCCAGGATTTAATATATGACTTAAATCAGATTGAAACTACTGTACATGGACCAAATACATAAGTCCCTTCCTCTGCACACCTGAAAAATAGCCATGTGAAACAAACGGGAAAATCTGAATATCTGGTACTTTTTCCTGTAATTTTTTCAGATAATTTTTGAGAAGACATGGTTAGTTATTCTTTTACTGTGTTTATGAATAATGTGTATTCTTTGCCAAACTGTAAATTCAGAAATGTAACTACTGTAACCTAGAATTAATATAGATATTAATAAAAGTCTTCTAATACAAATGGAAAATTAAACTTTTCTTTGGGGAATGAGGTTTATTTTAAAATCCAGCCAATCTGGTTCAGGGGTTTTGTCATGACCTTTCAGATTTTTCCACATCCCTTCAAATCATTCTCCTCACCTCACAGACTTTATTTATCCTCTAAGCTGGGGATTGAAACACTGCTCACTCCAAATCTTGGATTGGAGCCTCAATTGTTCCATGCACACTGGGGCTCATGGGAGTTGGAGTACACTATCCAAAAGAGCACAATTTCCCTACTCCTTGTTCTAGAGACACTGACTTAACTGCAGCCACAGTTTTGTGACCCACTTCATTTTATCTTGTCCAGTGTAGTTTGCCGAGTTAATGTTGTGCACAGTATTTATTTTCCTTTCTCCTGGGTTTAGTAACCTCTATTGTCAACTGATTTGAGTAGAAGTAGACCTAGATCTCCATGGATATATATAGATATAAAAGTCTGATGCATCTTACAAATGTTCATGATGGCATGGAAATAAAGGATTTTAATTCCTCGAGTGCTAAGATGAAATGCTTGTAGCAATTTTATTTACATTTATATCCTGCCTTTGTGCTAAAAGGGATGCTCAAGGCAACTAATAACATTACAGATAAAATACAGAAATGTAATTAAAAATTAATTCAGATCAGTGTGTCAATATGAAATTACAAGCAACAATACTACTTGGCATATCTGTTTACTCCTGACTGGAAGGAGGTGGTTGCTTTTAGTTCTAAAAAAAATCTACTTGGTGTCATCAGTGGCATCCTTTGTAATCTTGGTTTAGTGATACCAAGTGTGATCCCCATCGAAGTGTTAAGGGAAGCCCTCACTTCCATATAGGGTTCCAGTCAGCCTGCCATGACAATTTTGGAGAGCCCATAAGCCAGGGCTGGGCAGCTTGTGGCCCTCTGTACAGTTTGACCTACAACTCCCACCATTCCTCACCATTGGCCAGGCTGGTGGGAAAAGCACCTGCAGGACCACACCTTTCCCACCCTTGCCAGCACATGTACTTACGTGTGTGTGTACACACTTCTCATTTTTGTTTTTTTCCCCCTCAACTGAGATTTAGTGTTCTGCAGTTCTTCAGGACCCCAGAGCATGCTTGGGCCTCTTTGGGTAGCTGCTCCCTTTAGTCAGTGGTGGTAAACGTTTTCTGCTTGCCCTCATGCCTCCCATGGGAGAGAAGTGGGTTGTTGGATTTGATGGGCCTTTGGTCTGAGCAAGTAGGCGCTTCTATTTTTATGATCCTCCCCATCTTTAGAATGGATATTTTACTCTTTTCTCCCTCAACCTCATGTTTGAGTTCAGTTCCCTCTCCTCTTAGCCTGTATGTTCATACATGAAACCTTGATTCCCAAACCTTTCATATTTTTCGAGATGTGCAGAGTTCCCTGTTCACAAGGGCTTCCTCATTCATTTCTGTGAAAGTGGCATCTTTCAGGGAGTCCATGTGCAGAATTTCTGTCCCTTTCAAAATGAATGCTGAGCCCTTGTGCACAGGAACATAGTGCACTCAATAAGATACGTACATAGCTTGGGGTCAGCTGTAGTAAGGTTGCTGGACGACTTAGGCTCCCTGATCAATTTTATGAGTACCAGCAATATGGAAGGATAGAAAAACTCAACATTTTTAGGCCCCTGCCTTGAATTCTTGGGCTCCTTCCAGCCATGATCGTAGCCCTTCCATTCTGCCTTGCAAATCAACACTTGCCAACAATGCACCTGCAACATCATGCTTAATCCAGTAGGAAGTAACATGTAGTAGAAGTGATACCAGGCTTTACCTCCTGAGGAAAATGGCAAATGTAGTATGTTGATTTGTGAATTGGTCCAAGTGCTGAACGGGCTTGGCCAATACATTTTGGTGTAATGTAAACCAGTCTTGTTTACGCCAAAGGAAGCCCCAGTGTTTTTGGTGGATCATTTTCCAAAGTACATGTGCCTATAATTGCAGTCAGTGACAGAAATGCAGAAGCCACGCACCACACACAAGCGCTCCAATTAACCAAAGGGTCGCCATCTTTCCTGTGCTGATCTCATGAACTGTGCTCTTGGGTAGCCTCTGTTCACTCCATTAGCCCTTGTGCAGAAGAACCTCTTGGTGGATTGTGTTCCAAGTGTCCTGCTCGCTTGCCTGCCACTTGGTTGTCCGCTCTCTGCTCACTTTGCTTCAATCAAATCAGCCTCAGGGTTTAGCCAAATTCAAATAGCCATAGGATTTTCCTGGGGAGTTGGAAGGACATCTTGAGGGCACTTGATCTGGACTGCTTTTTCCCCTCATTTTAAAGAAACTATAGAAAGACGGCTTTGCATTTCATCTTAATTGACAAATGTTAATTATTGTTCAGCATGTAAACTATCACTGTTTGTTTGATGTATGCTAAATTTAAGCTAAGTTATAAGGTGTGCTGTTTGGAAGTGTGGAAGATACAAGAGTTGGAGCCACAGGTGGCAAGTTTATGCTTGTATTTCCTACTGATGAAGACTTTCACCCAAGTTATGCTCTGGGTAGGTGATAAGAATATCACTCTGCATGTATATACATTTATTATACATTTTTGCATGATTATACATGTAGGAGTGGTACAATTTTGACTTGACTCTTATTATTATCAAAGTATAATTTGGCCTATCTTGACCTGTCAGGTTCTGCTTCTTGACAACATTATTGATAATATAAAATAAAACTATTTGCAATCTGCTAAAAGGAATTATAAGCATCTCCTGAATTGGTTAGATGATAAACAGTCAATATTGTACTTGACCCTCGTATCTTCTGCACTCAAAACATTTTTTATTGATCATGTAATGTCAGTCGATACCAAATTGCACTGAACTCTGATGTTACTGTTGTGGGGAGAAAAATTACACCATTGCTTAATTCTTTGTGTTATTTAGCATTGTAACACCGAATCTCTTTCCCCAACTTGAAATACCCTCATTCTTCCCTATAATAGTTTAAAGTTTGTAGCTTTGTTTTGAGCAGCAGATTTCAAACTGCAACTTTCTAGGCTTTCTCCCTGCTTTACAGTCATCAGTGTTTAATGTTGGTTCATTGTCCCCCTTGTACATGTTAATGTTTAACCATTCATTTATGCTGTTAAATTGAGTCTGTTTTTAATAGAATTTTAACATTGTTTCACAAAGCATTTATTTGGTACAGGTATTACCTGAATCTTCTTTCATTCATTTCTATAGAATTAAGACTGGTTCAGCTAAATTACTGGTTTTGTTTGCTCTTGAGGAAGCAGATCTAAAACTTCCAAAAAGCCTACTGCAAGTGATGACCTGTGGATCAAATCTGCTGCTGTTTAGCTTGATAGCTAAATTGAACTAACATGTTCAATTGCGGTATATCCCTGAATGCCAGATGCCAGGGGAGGCGGGGGAGCTGTTGCCTTTGTACCTTGCTCTGGGGCTTTCTGCAAGCACCTAGTTGGCTGTGGTTGGAAACAGCATCAATTTTTGATGCGATCCGGTAGGGTTCCTGACATGTCTTAAGTCTTTAATTACAATTTCCATAATGCAGTGTACTCCTTTTACATTGCATCTGGTTACATCTAACTGAGGCATGGAAGCTGGCAACCATTACATGTAACAGGGATGCAGAACCCAAGGTCCTGGGGCCAAATCTGGCCCTCTTCAGGTTTAACCTGGCTCTCTGAAGTTCCCAGAAGGCTGAGTCCCCTTCTCCTTCCACCTGACCATCTGTTGTTCGATTGTTTCTCAGCTTTTGTCTCATGTTCCCCCATGCTAAAAGTGTGAAAAGCCTCTCCTGAGACTTAAGAGTTAAACTAAAATACACCAGTATTTTGGTCATTCTTTTGTCTTCCTGCCCTGAGTGTGGTCCCTGAGAGTTTATTTGAAATAGAATTTGGCCCTCTGGCTGGAAGAGGTTTAACACTCGGATGTATAACATGAGAAAAGCTGGTTGTATGCCTAGTCGGTATGCGCCTTGTACTGTCTATCCTGCAAAGATGTGGTTTTCCAAGTACCAGGAAGTTCTTTCGCTGTTTTTTTGTCATGAGATCCTTTCTCTGGGGATGCCAAGGAAGTCAGGCTCTTCTGAGCAAACGGTACGACATAGTTGCAGCCTATCTCCAAATCTTTACCGGCCACTTCATTTTTCTTTTTCATATTATGTTGGAGCTGAGACAGAACTAAGTCCAGTTCTTTTGACAGTGGCAGTGGCTTTCTCTTACTCAACCTCTGCATGGCAGTCTTATGAGACCTCCAGTAGGCCCAGGGGTTGCACATTTCATCTATACAGTTCAGCAGCCTGAGATGTGGTGCTGTTCCTGGAGTGGGAGAGGCCTATCGAGACCTGGTAGTCTTGATGACTATAATATTCAAGGTCAGAGGATAGATGCCAGTGAGGGTCAGTTGCTGGAGAGCAAGGGAGGAAGGCTCTTGTTTTCATGCCTTGCCGATGGGCTTCATAGACGTATGTTGTTGGCCACTGAAGAAAGCAGAACTCTCCATATAGATCAGGGCTAGGCAGCATGACGCTTTCTACCATTTTCGCCTACAGCTTCCATAAATCTCAGCTGTCATGGTCAGTGGCAAGGGAGCCTGGGAGTTGTAGTGCAAAACATCTGGAAGGGATCAGTCTATCATAAATTGGCCTTTGGCCTGATCTAGCAGGCCTGCTTTTTAGTCATTATCATCAAAAGATCCATTTAACTAGTTTGGTTACCCAAGGGAGCTTTGGACTTGTGTTGACAGGAGCAATGCCCTCACCCCACACAGCACTTCATAGCAAAGAGCATTTGAAATAAGTTGTCAGCAGGGAGCTTATTGTTTGGAGAAAAACATCAAAAGTATCATGAGCTTTCAACAAGCTCCAATTTGGGCTGTCCTAAGTCTGAGGAGTTCAGAAAATTGATTTCCCCAGATGGATCTCTCAACCATAAAATTAAGGAAGTAATAGCTGTCATGTTTTTCTAGCTATTATAGATGGCTGCATGGATAATGTTTCTTGGCTCAGTTCAGATGTAACAGGAAAACCATGGTTGAGCAGTCAGAATTTTTTCCATATTGGAGCACTTTAATTCCTGTTTGCACTTCTTGTATGACCATAAGTTGGTATGAAGACTGCACTGGGCATGCTATGGTTACTGCTAACCATGGTTTTGTCTCCAAATCAGAGCGAGAGGCCCAGTTCAAGCCATGGTTTCTAATTCTGGTCAAATGGTAGTCAAGGGCACCCATATTTTCCTCAGTTTGCTTTTCAAGGCATATTTTGGTATCCAGAAACCAGGAAATGCAGGAGAAGAGCACAGCATAGGGAACATATTTCTGGCATTCGAACCATTTGAATGAAGCCATTGACTTTTTAATGAAAGCAGAGTCACTGCTTTTTTCCTCTTAACTCCCCCTCTTCTCTTTCCATTTTCACAGGAAAAGATGGTTGTTAACAAAACAGTTATAGTGAGAACAGCCCCTCCTGGAACTCCTTTCCCTGCTGTGCTCTCACTCAACAACCAAACTTTCCTTGGTGATTCTGAAAAAAAACAACAAAAAAACCTGGATGCAAATTCATTTTGGTGTATTTAAATGGTTGAAATGAAAAAGGAGATTTCCACTCATTTACAACTACTGGCAGTTTACATTGTAAACTGCCAAACAAATTATGTGAAAGTGTTGTCCTAAATTTTAGTTCATCAAATCTACTGAAACATCAGCCAATAATCCTTTACAAGATATGGCACAAGATTTAGAAACTTACAGTTCTTCCTTGTTCCATGGAGCCCAGAATTTGGTGGTATAAGCAGAACTGTGAGACTCACGGGTTTCTTTTTGGTGGGTGGGTCCAATTTTATTTCAGTGGGGTCAGCTGATTTTGCACTTGGGCAAAGGAGAACATCCCTACAATTGGTTCAGTATATAAAAACACGGAGGAAATTCAGGGTGTGATCTAGTTCAGCCAAATGCCTGAGAGAGGTTTAAACTAGAGCTCTAAACTCTGTGATGTGAATAGAGAAAAAATAAATAAAGGCTATTGAAAGCCCAAGGCATCTGCTCACAAGAGGCACCCGCCTCTTGTGCATCTGGATGAATCCCAGCTCTGTCCATGCTCCCCTCCAATCCTCTCCTGATATGGGAACTTTTCTCTGTGACTGTGTTATATAGCCGGATCATTGACTCAGTTACTTCTAATGCAGAGAATGGAAAATCTACCTGCTGTTCAGTAATTGTCTGTTGAGTCTCTGGATGAGCAACTGCTTGGGACGTGCCTCTTTCTAAGTAGGAGAGATGCCCAGATGAATGACTCAGGTAGACATGTCAGGGTCAGGGTGCTTCAGAGGCCAGCTAATTCTTTCACTTAGACACGCCAAAGTCAATTTGTTAGGCTGTATGAGTGATGCAACTCTCCAGTTAGAATCCAGGGTGGAAGTGGCTGTCCAAAGTGCCTAAATGAGCAGGTGAGCACTGTGAGTGGGCTTCTCACCCCTTTTCTGTAGCTCATTGGTAGGGCACATGCTTTGCATCCAAACCTTAAATACCTCTCCAGTGAAAGGATCTCAGCAGGACATCTTCCCTGGGCCTTGGAGAGCTGCTGCCAGTCAGAGTGGACAGGACCAGTGCTCATTAGACCCCCTAGGAGGCAGTTTCATATGTCAGAAGTGTGCACTTTCATGCCACTTTCCCCACACAGTCACACTTTCAGTTTTCGAATCCTTAAAATCTTAGGACTGCAGATGAAAGGGAGGAATCGGATTTGCAGAGGGGTAATCCAGAATGCAGGGGTCTCTGGCTTCTTTCTTGTCTTCTGATGGTAAATATCATAATGTTCCTTCTCATTCGTGACAATAGATTATATTGTCATCTCCTATGTGCTACGTAATGTGCTTGTTTATACAAAACTGTGTGTGTATGTTCTATGGTGTTGGATGAGTTGGGGAGGGCAGGAAGCTTAGAATCACATCTCTTTGTGGATTCATTTAATTTTCAAATGCTGATTCTAAGTGTATAAATTGTACGAGAGTAGTAGGGTTAGCTTTTTCATATGCCCCTGCTGTGTCATATCTGTGGCTTTCCTTTCCTTCCCAGATGGACCTCCGGTTGTGGCTCATTATGATATCTCAGACACAAACTCTGACCCAGAAGTGGTGAATGTGGACAATCTATTGGCAGCTGCAGTCGTTCAGGAGCACAACAGTTCTGTCGTTAACCAGGATTCTGGGCCCACTTGGAGGACAAGAGGCCTGCTAGAGGAGCTAAATGCTGAAACAGGTGGGTAGAGACAAACTGCTGGAAGCACTGCACCCGCTCTTATGGGAGCATCGTATATCCTTCTCCTAAGCTTCTTCGGGTCCCCATCCTCCTGCCTGTGACTCCTGTACACAAGACACATTGCCACATGCTAGTCCTTTACCTGCCCTATGCAGTTACCCCCATACAGAACACTTCGCATTGGTCTGTTTGTCGGATTTTTAACCTGCCTCTCAGGGAGTATTTCCCTTGCATGTTGGCCTGCAATATTATCAAAACACAAGCCTCCAAAATTAGAATTAAATGTGCACACAGGAAGCAGTTAATGCTTGTGCAGGTGGGGCAGAAAGGAAGGCCTCTGGGGCTGATCTTGTTGCTGTGGGAAATTCTCACAGGTGTGGGCAGGCCTTCAGATAATGGGTTCCAAGCCATGTACTGCTTTAAAGACCAAACTCCTTGAATCGGGACCAGAAATTAACAGACAGCTGGTGTAAATTTGGTAGAATAGCCTGAAGCAATAGGGCTGGCAGCAGAGTTGCAAACCCATTCCTTGTCACTTGGATTGTAAGCTGGGTCAAGTAACTCTGGAGCCTGTCCAGTTGTAGAGCTGGGCAGTCGGATGTGCGGCGTGGCTTGGATCTGAGAGAGCACCATCTCTCCTCCCCCATGCCCATCCCCTTTTGAGGAACACGGGGGACTCTCCACGCTTGCTGCAGGCATGTGTTGCTGGTGGGAGAGAGGGAGCCACTCCTTCCAGCGCAGTCCTCCGTGGCTGCAGTACACAGTGAATGCCTCACCTGGGCAGGAGACTCCTGTTACATTGGGGTTTCTCATGCAGGCTTCCTTCCCAGATGCATAACTGAAATGGGATGGCATGTGGGAACGACACATGCAATGGCTCCCACAGCCACCACGACACCCTGTGTGATTGCCTTGTGGAACAGGCTCAGAGCATGCATTCAGCCTGGTGACGTTTGTAAACAAGACAACGCAAACTTAATTGCTGGCTGCTTAACATTATGGTAACATATCGTGCCCATTCTCACTGGACATTCAGTGCTGCCTGTCGGTGACTTCACGCGTGGCCCGCAGCCCCACTCCATGATCTTTTCCTGCAAATTACTTTGAGGCCCACCAGGTTGTGGAGCGTGGAGAGAACAGTATCGGTGGGTGAACC
Organism: Varanus komodoensis; assembly: GCF_004798865.1. NCBI lineage: Eukaryota > Metazoa > Chordata > Lepidosauria > Squamata > Varanidae > Varanus > Varanus komodoensis. Next base: position 5,395,251 of record NW_025335606.1, read on the forward strand.
GAGTCATCCCACCATGCACTCTCCTTCTGGTGCACGGCTGCCTTGGCTTCCCACTCACAACGGTCTTTCCTGCTTTTGTTGCTCACTGAGCACCACGCGCTCCTTTTCAGCAGTCCCATGGTGACTCCAGAGTGAGGGCCACTGCCACACCAGTTACCATGGGAGCACAGATTCTGGGAGCTCAAGACCTTTGTTGAGCTTTCAGATGGAGGTGACCAGCGGAGAAGGATGTCCTCGTAGTTCTGCAGGGAAAGAAGAGAAAGGTGCCTGAGGACACTGGTAATACGTTGGCGTGCTCTGGAATCCAGTGAAATGTTAGTCAGAATGCACATGTACAAGGAAGCTGGTGGACCAAAGGCTGCTTCTGTGTGACAGGGAAGCTGAGAAACAAAATCGCACACTCCTTTACTTCCTCATGTTACTACAGTACACCATTCCCAGCCACGCAGTAGCTGAGTCACCGATCAACTGATAGGCTGGGCAGTCTTCGGTTAGTCTGTCTGCCCATTCATCTGCCTGCCTGCCTGCCTGCCTTTTTTTGATTGATTTACTTTGTGCCTTGCCTTTCCACCAAGGCAGCTTACAGTCCTAAACAGAAGTTGATTAAAATAACAATAAAACAAATGCAGTAAAATACAATTAAAATCACCATAACAGCGGAAGACAGACAACAGCTAACTGAACAATTAAGCACCAAAACCCTAAATGAATAAGACACATTGGCCTCCTGGTGAAGGAATGCAGGAAGGGAGAACACAATCCCCCTGCAACCAAGAAGGCCTTCTCTTGCATCCTTTCTCTTGCACATGCTTCTGAAGGTGGCTAGCTCAAAACGGGCTTCTTTTGAAGGTCTTACGACCTGGACAGTCTCATCTGGGAGAGGTGGGCTTTCAGAGAGTCTGGTCCCAAGCCATATAGGGCGTGTGTGGATCACAATGAGTGCTTTGAGCTCTGCATGGGAATGAGCCAACAGCTGGCGAAGCTGCTGTAAGCAGGGAGAGATGTTCTCCATGTGACCGGCCCCGTTCAACAGTCTGGCCACAATACTGGACCAGCTGAAGCTTTTGAGGTTAGCTCCGCAGAAAGCATGTTGCAGTGCTCGCAACAGGGTGTAAGTGATCTGTGTGTGGCCCTTCTTCCCTCCCTCCTTCATCCAACTGACCACAAGGGCTACAAGAATTTGGTGCACAGGTTCTGTGAGAAAGCAGAGAGGACAAATGTATTTGATACCAAGATGTACGTGTCTTTGCTTGGCTTTCTAGTGCCTACTTCCTGTAAGCAGTGCCCCTTCCTGGTTATGCATGAGGACCAAGGAACCTGAGATGCATCGTTCAGGACATGCATCTGCTGGTCCCAAACGCTGTGGTCCATCCATTGTTGGGTGCTAAATGGGGGCAAGACTAATTCTTTCACAAGTGTGTATCACCCAGAGCACTCTCTGTGCATATTTTCCCCTTTCTCTGATATATCAGAATCCGGTACTGGGAGCCTGCTCCTTGTTTCAGCCACAAATGGAGTATGTTCATTTTTGCACTAAGGCTGTGTCCAAAGAACTCCTCCATGTAGTTAGTTTTAGCTTTATTGCCATGCTATCCTATCCTGTTGTTTGACAGATTTGTAGCTGTTTTAGATGAATGTTTTATTTGCTCAGTTTTCTTCTGTTTGTGCGTATAGTAAACTTGGGGAGCTCCACTAGTCATCCCTTCTACAATGGCTGTTCATTAAGTAAAAAAAGAAATCACAGATGGTAGTAAATTCTGCTCCTGCCATGCAATGAGTGAGGTGCTTGGATGCCTCCCTGCTGAGGACATGCAGAGGTGACCAACCTGCTGAGTTTCAGGCTGCCTGTTGCTATATCACCTGCAGATCACTTGGATGCCGGATTCCTGGCAAGTGACAAAACCTCCACCAGCAACACACAGATCAATGAAGAAATTAATATTGCCTCCTCAGACAGTGAAGTGGAGATCGTGGGAGTTCAAGAACATGCAAGGTGCTCACCCCATTTCTGTTTTCCTCCCCTGGTTTATAATTGAATGCACTTAAATAGCCAGAATATGTTTTCGAAGTGAAGAATGTATCTCATTGCTTGTGTTCCATTTTTGTTGGCCACAGAAACAAGAATTGAGATAATTCTTGAATTTATTTATCTCAATTGAATTGAATTTATTTATCTCATTTGTATTGCCTCCCTATAGCCAAAGGTAATAGTTATTGCTACATAGTGGTTATTGCTGACTTAAGTTGTTCATAAAATAAGCAAAACACAGAGGTACAAGCTTTATGAAAGTGGTACATTATTGTCAGGAGTTGCTGAAAGTTTCATTTCAAATAAAAACAAAGCAAAATCATAATGGAGGGGACCACTAGAAATAGATCCTGAAGAAAATTTAAAAAAACCAACAACCTGGAAGGGCGTGTGCCAAGCAATGGTGGAGCCAGGCAGAATTCCAGTCATAGAAGGAAGTGAAGACAGTGGAAACCAGTGGGGTAGCCAGAGGAAAAGTTAATAATGCCTGCCCTACTCTGAGGCTTTCACCTTTCAAGGGTGACCCCAGTGGGAATGGGGTCTGGAATTTCAGTGGGAATACTGCCTCCTAGCATGTGCCTCCAGCCCCCAGTAATGGATGCAGCCATGGCTTTCCAGCAGGAGAGGCGTAACTCAGAGTATGTGACGTTGGAGGCTGGCAGCGAACAGATGGCCAGTCGGAGAAGGAAGTGGCCTTCTGTTATTCTGCTGTGTCCTCCAGCCCTTGGTGGCTGATATGGTCCTGGCTTCTGGTTTCCTCCATAGCAGGGTATGTACTGTGAAAGCAGCTTCAAGCTCCCCTTTTAACTGGGATTTGGAAGTGGAAGCTTTTTCCAGATATTTTCTGAGGTATCTCTGAAGGAAGGAAGACATGAAAAGGAAGGAGACTAGGAAATACTCACATGCCATTAGAAAAATAAAATCCCCATGGGACAAGGCCCTCAGGGTCAAGCCACATATAGCAGTTGTTGATTTGATCTTGTCGAGCGTGGGCACAGTCCCAGTCCTGTTGGGCTTAATGGGCCCCTGTTTTCCCTTCCAATTACATAGGCTGTTTCAGGGAGCATTGCAGGACATGTGGGATCTGATCTTACTCTCCGTGTTCTCACCCGTGTTCTCAATGCCTTATAAAACTTGTGTTCAGGAAAATTCCCATATTATTCCAGCCCATCCTCAGTGCCTTATGAAACTCGTGTTCGGGTGATTTGAAAATTCTCGTATCATTCCCGTATTTTCAGCTGTTAAGACCGTTGTTGTTTTTACATGCTGTCAAGTTATCCCCAACTTTTCAGCAACCCTGGGAATGACTGTGTTCCAAAATGTCCTTTCCTTGCTCAGAACTTGTAAACTCCAAGGCTGTGGCTTTGTTAAAGGAACCAATCCATCTCGTGGTTGGTCTTCCTCATCTTTTTCTGCCATTGCTTCTCCTTATTATGATAGTTTCCTCCAGTGAGCCTTGCCTTCTCATATGACAGAATATGATAGCCTCAGGGCCATAATTTTTGCTTCTGGTGCAAGTTCTGGCTTGATTTGAGACAGAACACGCTTTTTCATGTTTCTGTTAGTCCAGGGTACTCACAAAGCTCTCCTCCAGCTCCATGTTTCAAATGCCTGTTTTCTTCCTGTCAGCTTTCTTCACTGTCCGGTTTCCACACCCATACATTGTGACTGGAAATTCAATAATGTGGATGATCCCACCATGGGTCCCTAGTGAAGTATCCCTACACTTGACCATTTCTGGTTCATTCCAAGTCTGTCTTCTGATTTCTTGGCTACAGTCTCTGTTTGAATTGATGACTGAGCCGAGATATGCAAAACATTTTCAGTTTCATTTTTTAACATTCAGCTACAGTTCTACCTTTGCACTTCCGTCTTGCACATTTCAAGACTTGCTTTCTGCAATTTGCTTTCTACAAATAATGTGTGTCAGCCGCAAATCTTAAATTAGTGACACTTTTTCTGCCAATATTTACTCCTCCTTCTGACCCTAATCCAGCTTTCCTCATGATACATTCGCATACAGACTGAACAGATAGGGAGATAAAATATACCCTTCTACTTCTCCATATTTTGTCCTAACAGTAGCTTTTTGTCCATAGTTTCTCTTGTTTTTCCCCCTTTGTTGTTCTTTTCTATTTTTTGCTACTGGTTTTTGTAATGTGCCTATGTGATAGTTACTGAAAGGTTGCATTTGGAACTCTGACTCTATTTCTGTCACCTTTTGCTTTTACTTCTCACCTGCCCTTAGCAGTTGTGAGAATTTTTTCTGTCAACCATCTAGGCTTCTTCTTTTCGCTATAGGAATGGTCTTTTTGCATTCTTCAGTCCACAGTTCTGGTTCACAGTCAGTTGAGTTCAATAAAGCAAATCTATTCTTTATGTGGACTTTAAATTCCTCATGAAAGTTACTGAAGTTTTATTTTGGCACTATGCTTCTGTTAGTGATCTTGTTGAGCTTTACTCTGATTTTTGATGTTAAAAGTTCGTGGTCACTACCTTAATATGCTCCTGGTCTTGTTTTGGTAATGAGAAGGAGCTTCTCCAACTGCCACTACCAATAAGGTTGTCAATTCGACTTTTGTATATTGGCAGTCTTGTGAGGTATTTGTGTACAGTCATCTGACTGGTTGCCTGAAGGATAAATTTCCAGTTAACAGATTATTGGCTTCATGTAATTCTGAGCCATTTTTCTGCTTGTTTCCCAACTTTTGTGTTCCAGACACGTACAGTTATCAGCATATCTATGTGATCAGTTTTTTTGTGGATCCTTGCCTAACATGTTTATTTCTTTCTTTGATATCTATTGTTACAACATTGACTTGAATTATGCTGCTGTTGATAGGTTTCTATGAGTCTCATTGTAACAATCAAATGTATATATTTTCAATATCTCAACATTCCCTAGATGTCGATCTAAACCAGAACTGGGCCACATCTCCCTTCCTCCCAGCCTTATTTTATTTATTTTATTTTATTGCTTGTGGAATATGCTGCAGCACCAGCAAAAGCCTTGGCGATCTTCCTCTGACAAAAAGGGTGGCAGGGAATCTGGTGGCTTCTTTTAAAGCAGGAGCACCAGCCTTTGCTACTCTCACTGCACCAGTTCTGGGGGGCAGGGTGACACCCCCACCCTGATGGGTCCAGGGGCAGGTAACAGCTGCCAGGGCCCTCCAGAAGTTGTCCACTCTTGCCTAAATGTGCTCACCAGACTCAGAGCCATTATCCTCTTTGCCTAAATTACTCACATTAATGAGCACTGTGATAAGGAGAGTGAAGTGCTTTGAATGTCCTCAAGCCCTATATAAAGCAAGGTGAAGATGACTCAGCGGTTGACCCATGAGGGCCATTTCAGGCTCAAAGCTCAGCCTCTCAAAAGCACACTGCACTTCACAATGCTCTTTCCACCCCTTCCCTCCTCCTTCCTCATCACAGTTTAACCAACAGCCAGCCTATTCTCTTTCCCAGCTTCGCTGCCTCCCTTCCTTTTGTTTAATGTGAGGCACGCGCCGTAGATGGTCCCTTGTCAGCGCGCTGGGTGGCGGGGGTGCGTGTGTGCCCCATGGGGACGGGCCAGCAAGGGCACTCATGGCGTCACTTCCCTCTGCTTCGCTGCAGGTGTGTCCACCCTCGGGGAGGAGTGATCCAAAGTGTGTCTTCCCGGAAACACGGCTCAGGGCTGCAGTGCACCCGGCAATCAGAACCATGGACAGGCGTGGCCCCTTCACAGAATTGGTCTTCACCGCCTGAAGTGGTAGATCTCACGCTGGACGAGGACAGCAGGCGCAAATACTTACTGTAATGCAATTTCACTGTGTTCTGGTCACTTAGCCCTCTCCCTTTTGTGGCACGGAAGTTCCTGGATATCACTCTGGTGTCCAAAGCGTCTGCTCCTGGCATTCTGGAATTCAGACTCCTCTGGCAGACTTTTTTCCATCCCCTCCCCATTAGATTTGCAGTGTCATTTCAGAAAGTCCCCAAACCCCACCTTAGTACAGGGAGCATCCCAGTTATGGAAAACATAGCAGCATTGGACATCAATGACAACTTCCACATTTGAATTGCGTGTGATTAATTTAGAGCATTCGTTGACAGAAGCAGTGACACCTTCCCACTCATGCCCTTTAGTGAGCCATACAGTTCCTTGAATTGACCACTAAAACGGATGCCGCTGGCACATGTGAGGTTTTCTTTTCTTTCTCCCTTGCAGTGTAAGCATTAAAAAAAAAGCACCGCCTGCCTGATTCGTTCATGGCTCTTGAGTGTCCGCATCATGATTGTAGCATAACTGTTGGGCGCTTAGAAGGGTCGAGCTGTGGCCAGAGCTGTCCATACTGCAAATTGGGTTGGTTATGAAACCAGCAGGACGCGACTGGCCCATTCCGTGCAGTGAGCAGCTTTCTTTAAGACTGCACAGCTGAGTTCCCCCCTCCTTGGTAGTTTGCCCACTGCTCAGCGCTGGGTCTTCTGATAATGTATTTTACTTTCTGCACACTACTGTACTACTGCTGGAGAGTTGGCCTAACCTGTTAAAACCTTTTGTATTAAAAAAAGCACAAGGAAGTGAAGCATTGCAAAGGCACCAGTCCCTGATTCTGTACTCAGGTGTAAGGGCCAGGTGAGCCATGCCTGTCTTTGAAGACATGCAAAAGTGAAGTGGGTCCCCCTGGGTTGAGCCGCATGCACACGAAAGAGCTTAAGTTTGTGCCTAGTGCTTGATCCACAGAGGTGTCCTGTCTTCTTCCTACTGAGAGAAGGATTAAAGTGAGGAGGGAGGCAGGATTTTCTGCCTGGAAGTATTTTCTTTTCCAGGTCAGTTGTTACTAGAGCAAACTCACTTCAGTCCCTTCTCACCTTCTCAATTTCTTAAAATTACTTATCAGATTTATGCATCACCATCCACTGCAAAACATACTCTCAGAGTGACTTGCACATACCAATACAGGAATCCACAATAATGTAATAAAAATAATCAAAATCAATATGAACTATGATCAGCAGAATAATACAAATACCATAGTCTAAAAACAATACAATACTAAAAAGTGGTCAACCACAAAGCAGCCCAGAATCAGCACTGCTCAAAGCAGCACACAAACTTGGGGGAACAAGTAGTGTTTGCCTGGTGCCAAAAACACAGCCTGGTTGGCACCAGGGGAGCTTCCTGGGAGAGAGAGCCATAAATGCAGGATTGTCACAGGCCCATTCCCAGGCTGCCGCTCCGGAGCTCCTCCCTGAGTGAACACAGAGGAAAGTTTGAGCTTCTGAAGCTGACCGCAGGGTTCATGCAGGGAAAGGCAGCGGACTTGTAGTAGTGTGGGCTTTAGAAATTAAAAGCACTGTTTCAAGTACAGCAAGGGGAATTCCAGAGAGAGAGAGAGAGAGAGAGAGAGAGGGAGAGAGGAGTCTCTCCAGTGAATAATAGCCTTACGAGTGTGCAAAGCATGTGTGAACAAATGCAGGACATGCCCTGTTGCATAATGTCTACAGGATGATCCCACACTGCCTTGCCTTTATTTATTTGCATGCTGACTCAGAAACAGCTATAAACTCTTACAAGAGTGGTAAGCAGCCCAAGTTTTGCTATGTGTTGAGATCACTTCCTGTAGTAAAGCAAAGGATGGGGTGAAACTCTGGCTTCATTTTACTCATCCTCAGATACGGAGGTTTGATTTATGAATCTTTCCTTGCCTTTAAATCATAACATGAACAAATTGGCCCTTGATTTCTTAAGGTCCGTAATACTTAGATCTTCTTGCTGGAGTTCACCATTTCTCCTTGACTTAGAACCCATTTCTGGGTCAAATTCCCGAGATGCCTTCTACAAGGTCTGGCATTTGCTTCAAGAAGTGATTGTGGCCATCCTTGCTCTATGCCTTCTGTGTTCATGCAGGGAAGGATAGAAGGGCTTAATCTGCGCTGGACAATGGCTGGAAACCTTGCCCAGCAATTCTGAGCACGTCTAACAAGGCTTCTTCCACTTAAGTTCCTTGTGGCTCAGATCTTACCACGTGTTGGGGAATTCCTGAGTAACAACACGTCTAGAGCAGGTTATTCATGCATTGGCTGCAGTTACAGGACTGGTGCTCAGAAGCTGCTGTTGCTGTTGGGAAGGGACAGCAGCTGTCAGTGGGCAGACCTCTGCATATGGCAAAACCACCATGATGTGGCTGAGTTATTCGGAAAGAGTTCAGATATTCTCTCTCTCAGACCGGAAGACTCTCAAGTTGGAGAAGAGCTGTCGAGTGTGCTTAGCCTTGTGAAGGGCCAGGAGAGGAACATCCTTGCATTGCATCAGCATCAGGTAAGGTGCTAGATCACCTGCCCTCTTGCTGCCTGCAGAAGTGTCAGGTAGCCCAGGCATTCTGCACTCCCCCCCCCCTTGTGCTGCTAGCTGAGCCAAGAGTCGGTCGGCACTGTGGTGGCAACTGAATAATCATTTTCACTAAAGTAGATCCAGCCCATTGAATGAGCATGCATTAAGGCAGGGTGGACTTCTGCCCTACCAGGTGCTTAGATCTCAAGTCCCCATGATCCTCCAGTATGGGCTGTGCTTCCTGCGGATGATGGGAGATGTAGGGCCACAAGTTGTTCACCCCTGCCTGGATATCGACACAAGACTGTTAGAGTCAGTCGAACAACATTTTCAATGCGACACGGTCAGTAAAAAGGCTTTTTCGCAGTACCCAGCTGACTGGTCCTTGGGAGGGCTTTAGAGGTACAAAGGTAGAAATCATGCTTAGAAGAACAATGTATCCACACAGCATTTAGGCGATGTAGTGGTGACTCTTCCACCCCTCCAGTCACCCACTTAGTGACTGTAAGGAGGACTTGGATTCTGTTAGTATCCTTCCCTCGAAAGCTGGGGGCATCCAAAATGCTTGTCGTCCCATAGATAACCTGCTCCGACGTTGGTGCATGCTTCTATCAGTCCCAGTAGAGTGGCGCTCTGCAACCTGGGGCCATTCAGATACGTGGGGCTGCAGCCCTCGGAATTTTTGACCACTGGCCATGCTCCCTGGGGCCATTAGCAGCTGTAGTCTGATGTGCCTGGAGGGCAATAGGTTGGGTAAGGCTCTTACAGAGTTGGCCTGAATTGCCAGTGTCCTATGTGTTGATAGCACCTGTGCTTTGACACCTGTGAGGTGGAAAGGCTGTATTGCAGACTGAAGGTAGAAGAATTTATACCTGAATGCTCTGCCATTTTCAAAATATCACAGCACCCACCAGACTAGCATGTCGGGGAGAAGACTCGGCTAGAAATGTCTCCCAGCCGACCAGATTTTTCAGGCTGGCTTTCGATATCCCGAAAGGTTTTTCTTTGGAGGAGTAGTTCGGTGCGCAATGTAATGTGATCAGATTTGGGGCAGAGCATCTCCATGCCCTGAGCTTTCACAAGCTGCCAGTTTGTGAAATCGGGATCCCACTTGGTGCAGCAGGCAGACGGGCTTCCGACGCTCGCCAGGCAAAGGAAATAGGGCCCCAAGCAATGTCTTCACTTCCAACCCAAGGCTGTCAGAACTGCAGTTCTCAGCCGAGAGGCCATCTCTTCTTCTCATTGGCTCTACGACCCTGTGGGGAAATGAGCACCAGCCGTGAGGGGCCTCCACATTCACCTGTAGCTGCCTAGCTGCTTCTTCCGGGGGTGCCTCCCATGGGACAGGGGTGTGGGTGAATTCTGCATGCGTGAGAGCATGGCCAGCCACCTGGTCCTTTCCCTCCTGATTGCCACCAGGCCCGGACGAAGGCCAGAGCCGCATGGCCAAAGCCCGCCCCATCCACCCTGCTCACGTGCTTCCAGTGTCCAGATGCATGCAGCAGCTTCATGGGAGCGGCTTGTGGGGAAGCATCTCTGACAGAGGAGAGAGTGCAAGCACGAGCCGATTGACCAGATGGCTTCAGGCCTGGAGCAGCCCCTTTCTATTGCTTTGAATGGCAATGTCTTTGAAAACATGAAAATTAGATTTTTCAGAAGGCTTTGTATGGGTCTGCTGTCTCTTATGGTGGCCAGTACCAGAAATATCAGAGGAACACACCAGTGATCCTTCCTTTAAAAAGAAGAAGAAGAAGAAGAAGAAGAAGAAAAGAAAGAAGAAAAGCTATTTTTTAGTTTGTATATGCTGTGACTTCCATGTACATATAAAAATTTGACTGCATTCTAACCAAACTTCCTCCAATTGTGCACTGTGTTTGTTTTAAAGGAATCATGAGTTTTTAGCTTGATAACCAGGTTTTCTCTCTCTTTTAATTTTATAACACTACGAGCTTTTGTTGCTCTCTTGATACTGTTGTGTAAAAAGAGAGAAAGGGAAAGGGGAAAAATAAAAAACACAATCACTGGATAGTTAAGAAATTAGGCAGGCGTTTAGTTTTTTGTTTGTGTTTGTCAGAGAGCAAAGGCTTCCTAAGATGGATTTGCTCTTTTCTCAGCCGATAAATGAACTGTAGCCATCGTATGGCTTAAACCCCAATGCACTTGGTAGGTTTAGTACAGGCCAGCAAAGCTTATGCCCCATCCTGACTTGCCACTTGTGAATTGTAGCCATCAGGGTCATTGACAAAAGTAATGTGTGTGTAGCCACAGAAACTGATCCATCAAGCATCTGGCAAGCTGAGCCACCAGCTGCCGGGCCTCTTGCTTTCTTTTCAAGCCTGGTTTTAGCAGCTGTACTTGGAATCTTCCACAAGGAAGACAAAACACAATGGCTTAGAGTTTATGGTTTTCAGTTGTGCGTGTGACTCATGAGTTTAAAAAAGTCGGAAACACAAAAAAATGTTCCTTTTAACACTCATTCTCATTTCCATCTAGTATTTAATGGTCTTTGAAGAATAATAATAATAAAACAGAGTGTTATAAAAATATATATATTTTTTGGTGCAAGATGAGACTTTCTGGGTTTTTTTGAAACAAGTCTGTAGCATAAAGTTTAAACTATTTTAAGACAAAATAAAATAGAGTGGATTATTTAAACAATAACTTACTTTGTAGCGTGTGGGGCTTTTTCAGGGGTGGGGGATCGCTTACACATATTTGGTAATTCCTGCTTAGAGCTGTTAGGAAGATCGTGGAAGATGGCGTCCGCCCACCCTGCCCCGTCCCGCCCCACCCCACCTCCCATCTGCAAGTTTCCACGCATTGCATTACTTTGTTATGAACTGCCCAGAGAGCTTCGGCTATGGGTGGTATAGAAATGCAATAGTAATTGTGATCATAATCTCGCTTCTGCCGAGGGAAAGCAGAGGCGATGGCGGCTGTAGGAGGCAGCTCTTCTGAGCCAGCAGTCTTAGCCTGCTAATCCCGGCGGGTTCATCGATGTCCCAGAATGTCCCCTGGCTCTTCAGACAACCCTTTCTTGCTGAGGAGAGGACTCCCTTCAACAGCAGCCAGCAACTTGTGGACAGTAGCTGCAGGTTGAGGGGGGGGGCTATTCACAGATGGCTGGCAGAAGTCAGCGGGGCTGCCTCAGCTGGAAGCTTTTTTCTGTGACTGCACCACCGATTGCCAGAATGTAGTCAGGATTTCAGAGCACCCCCTGCACATTATCAGGGATGATTCAAACCTTGGCCCTGTGAATTTGCTCAATCCTATTCCCGTATTGGAGATGGAAGGAGAGAGGCGGAGGGAGGGAGGGGGTGGACTGCATGGCAGAGGAACGTGTCTCTCAACTCACACTTAGCCAGTTACCAGTTTGCCGTTGCGTTATTGCATCATGCATCGGTGTATATGGGAAAGAGCTTTGAACCCTTGGCCTGCCTAAGGCTCTGAAAATAAGCCCCTGGTAGTGGTGTGGCCTTGAATCCAGGCCTCCAGTACTCCCCCCCCCCACCCCCCAAAAAAAACATCCACCAGGCACCAAACTTTATCTCGGTATGTAGCCAGTATGGCAACATCCCCATACAAGGGGGGGCTCTTGTCAGGCTGGCGTGACACGTCCTTTTGCAGGAGGAACCCTAACCGAAGGGGAAGAGTGCTGATGAACAGAACCGGGGGGAATGGAGAGTGGCAGACTGGGAGCCTGCACTGCAGCGTTACGTCGCAGACCCCACTTGACAGACGTTCTGATAAACCAGCAGTGGGCTGAACCATGGGAAGCGGTTTCCCAGCAGGGGAGGGAGACATGACCATAAAGTTCTGGAGAGGAAGAACGGGCCCTCTCTTCTCCGGCCCCAGCTATGGCTTTATTTTGATAGTGCTTCTTTTTGGGTGGTGGTGGGAGATTATCCGAGATGCTCCTGCCAGTGTTGGAGAGATGCCCCATGCTTGCGGTGTTGCGGGCTGCTTGCACACACCTGCACACAGGAATCCCCAGGCGTGTGTAGGCACGGATGGAAGCTGCTAGGACGCAACTCGGAAGCTGCTAGTCCAGCTCTGGGAATGGGGTTGGGATTGGGATCGGGATCGGCGCATTTGAGACAACCACTCCGTTAGTGAAAGGGCTGCAAAACTCCAGCCCTGCCAAGGGTGGCAGTTTTAACGGGGAGCCAGAAGGCACCTTTCCTCCAAATGAGGCAGCTTCCTGGAAGTGTAATTGTCAAATGGATCGCTCAGTGATCCTGGTATCCCACTTGATCCAGGGTGCTGTCTTATGCGCGTTTAGCCAGCAGAAGCCTTCCAGTTCCCAGCATTCCTCAGCCAAGCTGCAACGGTATGAAAAATCACTCTTAAAACAATTAATAAACAGTCACAACAGAGGCAAATGAGTTCACAGAAACCATATATGCAACTTCTAAAAGGCAATAGAAGACAGTTGGAAGATCATGTTAATGAGTTATATCGGGGAAACTAAATGCTCTCATGGGAACACTGATCAGTCCAAATGTTATTATAGAAGACATTACTGATACAGTCCTGGTCTTTTTGGAGAGTTAGCAATTTAATCTTGAGCTGACTTGCTTCTTTGCAGTGAAATTGGCATCTTTCCGCTCATTCAGGGCTACCCCGTGTCTTAATTAGTAACACAATAGAATGCTTTTGAGCAAGACATACCATGTAACACTAGGGAACCCTGCATTGCTGATTTGCTTTTTAAACTCGTCTTGTAGATACCCAGAAACTGGCCAACCCTTCTTGACTCACACTGATGATCTGAACTAGCTGTTTTTTAAAAACCTGTGTGCAAACCACGTAACAGGTGCAGAGCTTGTCTATAGCCCAGTGGCGTAGCTTCTTGGATGACTGTATCAGTCTCCCAGCTGTTAGTCATTGCGTTTTTGAGTTTTAAGAATATTGTGGCCTTCTGTTCCTGTAACCTGATGCACTTTATCCTAGGCCAAATAGTGTCCAGTTGGTGCATGTGCTGTTTTAGAGGGATGCTTACCTTTTCTCAGAGGTGGCTCATCACTGGGCATTCTTGTTCAACAAAATGGCCCTTGAACAGTCACAAACAGACGGAAGGAACTGTCTTTTTAAAGGGATTATCCCAATTTCCAAATCAGCTTAAAAAGGTAACTGGGGGTCAGAATTTGAAATATTTCTCCCTTTTGCCATTCCTGAGGTTCTCCTATTTCCTCCTAAATTTAAGTCATCATAATGATGAAATGTCTCCTTGGTCTCAGCGGAAACTTAGTGTCAAAACTGTGGGTGAAGGCCCATGCAACCTACATTCTGGGTTGAATTCTGCAAACTGCATAAATTGGGCAGATGAAGCCACTTCGAGTAATTTTTCAGATAGCATTCTTGGTTATGGGAGGGACAAAGCGCAACACCAGACACTGCAACTTCATAGACTGATGACTGGAAACTGCACATCATCGTTTCCAGATGAGATCCACATGCTTTCAAAAACCCATGAGGGCTAGAAAGTGTCTTTTTTAAATAACAAGCCAACACAAGTTCTCAGGAAGTGAATTTCTCTGCTACTAGCTCATACGCTGTGCCCCTTCCTTTCTGAAACTGTGGTATATGCCTAGAGGTGACTAACTTTCCCCTTGAAAAACTGCCACTGTGATCAAGTGCAGCGCTCACACGAGCCAGTGGAGATGAGATGCATGAAGATTGATATTCTGGGACGTGAATGGCAGCCTGGCTCCTGAGGTGCTACTGTTGACAAAACTGGTGTGCATTTTTCTTTATTTGTTAAGCTGTGAGAAAGACCCCTCTCAGCCGTAATCCACTGGCACCAATACACACGCAGGCTTTTGCACATGAGGGTTGAGAAAAGGGGGGAGCTCTGCAGCGTATATATATAAGGGGGAACGTCTCTGTGTGCTGCGTTTTTCTTGTATGCATATTGCACAATTATGTTTCCAGGTTGTCTTCCTCTGATAAATGTCTCTCTCCCCATGGCTTTACCTTCATGACACACCTGTGAAATGAGCTTGCTTGAGAGGTGCTTGCTGAACCAAGGTGCCTTATGGGTGGGGGAGTGGGGCGGGGGTTGAAACTGAGCCTTCCCACTCCCGAGTCTGACGCTCAGATCACTAGGCCACTGTCTGAGTCCAAATGTTTGCATGTCCAGCTGCAACTTAAAATCCTCTCCGAGGAGTGTATCTTGGTGCCATCTTGTGGATATGAAGCATATGCAAGACTTTAAAAACTCCCTTTGATTGGTCTGCCTAGCACAGCCTTCCCCAAACTGGTGCCCCCCAGATATTCTGAACTTCAGCTTCCATCTGCCCCGAGCAGTCTAGTCAAGGATTGTGGAAGATGTAGCCCAAAACAGCTGGAGAACAGCATGTTGGGAAAAGCTAGCTGAAAATTATTGGTGCTGTTGCTGTTCCCCCAGCCTGCAGTTGCAAGGCATCCAGACTGGGCAGTTTTGGTGAAAACTGTGTCCCATGGTCCCTTAAACACTGGGCATAATATTTCTGCTGAGGCAGCTGTGATAGTCTGTGTCAGGATGCCCCAACCTGGTAAGGCACTTTCTGCTGTCTGCTTAGTGGCTGGAATTTCACCCTCCCTCTGGTGCCACCTTCCAGCCATGCCCCATCCAGGATCCCCTTGAGATGCACAAGGCAGGCCGGCAGGAAAGGAATAGGAACATCCTTGCCAAGTCTCTCCTTCCTAAGGTGAACTTCTGCACTGTCTGTCTCTTTTCCTTGAGCATCCCATGTCTCCGTGAGTTAACTGCATTGTATCACGCTGGTGAAACCGCATCAGGTGCGGCAGAATGTCCATTTGGAGTTCTCTCTCCATTCACCGTTGGCCAACACAAGATGATCTACTGAATGCCCAAGAGACCATGATGTAAGAGCATTTGAGCTGATAGAATACCCACTATAGTTGTTGGAGGTCAGTGTTTTGGTACAGGTTTTGCTTTTCTCGTATTACCATATGCAGCCATTGCTTTCCTTCATCATCCTGAGTTACCGAGACAGACTGGATTCCCCTAACTACACCTTCGGTCCATGGTGGGTCATCCATGGACAAAGATGAGTATGAAGGGAAGCTGGGCTTTGCATGGCCAGCAGCGACAGGGTGTGCGGCTGGTGCCTTCCTGCTCCCATGTAAACATCCCAAGAGTTGGGAGGAAATCCACTTGACTTCAGCTTGAGTTACGGAATAACAACGCGGCATGGAAGAAAAATCAATGAGAGTGAAAAGGAAGTCTCTGGTACCAATGGAATTTTTTTTTAATTGTGCAATGTGTTTCAGAAAATGAATTTTCCTTCATCAGGGGCTACAGTAAAAATAATACAGATGTTCAACATAATTATCATATAGTGTCGGTCCAAAACATCTAAAAAAAATGCTATTCAGGGATGTGAATTCAACACCTGCTGGCTTTCTTTGCACTGGAACATCGTCAGCTGCTGTATAATGATGCCAGGCCCAAGTGTGAGTGACTTCACCTACCAGTCAAACATCTGGGCAGCAGCACAAGAAGATGTAAGAGTTTAGGCACCACACGAGAAGGGCTTTCTGTCCCAACACCTGACTGCCACGGGACTAGGTCCTACCTGCCGCCTGAACTGCATGAGGAGACTCCATTCTCATAATCCGAATGTGTGTGGGTCACGTGGCTTACCTAGAATTATATGTGGTGCTTAACAAACAATGATAGGAAAACTCTGTTTTGAGAAGCATGCGTTCTCTAGAAACTGACAAAATGAGGGGGAGACCTGACTGGAATAGCAGCAAAAGGTGGGTTTTGAAGATGCCACTTCTGATCGGCCATTGTTTATGAAGTCTGAACCCAGCCACTAGGGATGAATTGTGCATTAAACAACCCACCATTAGCCTTAAAAGTAATTCTTGGTCAACTCTGGGTTGTTTAACCCACAACACCTTGGGTTCACATGGTACGGAGCAACCTCCAGTAGGAAGCTGCATATTCATAATGCTGACTGCAAACACCATGGCCAGTCTGGGGCTAAGAAATGCATGATTTGCTACCATTATGCATGAATGGGATGGAAATGGGAGCAGTGGTAAACGCAGTGGTGATGTACAGCAAGAAGAGTCCCTAATCAGCCACAAAGCTCACTTTGGCAAAAATACACGATTACTGTCTTTGTACATAATCTGGGTTTAGTTACTGACAAAAGTAGGATTATTTATTCTTATTAATTTATTTAATTTGTATACCACCCAATAGTTGAAAGCCTTGTGGGAAAAACTGAGCTTTGAAGATGGAGTTGGGAGGGAGAGAGGGAGGGACACCTGTCCTTATGGAGAGGACCATGAAACAAATATGTAGCTTAACAAATGACAATGCATCTCATTCTAGTGGGGAAGATTGTGACCAGGTGACTTGTGTGACTTCCACTCAGTCTGCTGTCCAGCCAGGTGCTGTTGATGGGCAGTTTGATTGGCCATGCTGACTGGGAATGATGGGAAATGCTGTCCAAAACATCTGGAGGCTGACATCTCAGAAGTGTGCAGAATGCTGCTCGGTTCCCAAAATTACCTGGTCATTTGCCGCTGAGGAAGAGTTCTGAACGGGTAGAGTTCTGATACGATCAGGACTCCTTGGGAGCGAAGCCATTTTCAACAGCTCTCTGGCGGCATCTGCGTCGGAGCAGACGGCTGGCTGGAGAGCTCTGGAGGCGGGTAATGGACCCGGAGCTCAGCATGGCAGCCAGTGTTTCCTCCCAGCCTGAGTGCAGAAAAACATGAGAGCAAGGGTCCATCCAGTCCAGCACTCTGCTCATACCATGACTGGCTGCCCATGGAAAACCCACAAGCACGACACAAGGGCAACAGCACCTTCCCACCCATCTTCCCCAGCAACTGGGGTCCATAGGCCTGCTGCCCCTGATGCTGGAGCTGGCATACAGCCTTCGGGACTAGTAGCCAGGGACAGCCATCTCCTCCGTGAATCTGTCCCAATCCCCCATTAAAGCCAACCCAATCGGTAGCCACCACTGCGCCCTAACTGTGCGCCGGGTGAAAAAGGCTCCCTTGACCTTTCTTGCACCTCCTACCAGCGTGCTTCCCGGGGTGACCCCTTGGGCTCTAGCATCAGGCGAGGGGGGGCACACTGTCCCCCTCCCCACACCCCGTCCCTGCTCCCGCACACTTCCCTTTCCTCACCCTTTCCTGAGCTAAACGACCCCAGCAGCCGTAGCCTCTCCTTGCCCTGCCCTTCAGCACTCTTTCCAGCTCGACCTGGCCCCGCTCTTCCAGGTGGAGTGGCCCGCCCAGGACACAGCATTTCCAGAGCAGCTGCGCCGCAAATGCGCCCAAGGGACGCGCGATGCGGAGTCACACGGCCGCGATCCCGCCAGACGAGGAGCCGCGCTCGCTTTCCGTTTCTCGCGCCGCGGCCACGGCGTCCGGGTGAAAGGGCCGCTCGCTAGGTGGCGCTGTGGCTGGCCGCAAGTCCGCGCATCTCGCAAGTCGAAGCGTCCAGTTTGGGAAGCGGCTTTTCAACCACCCCTGCGGCGAAAAGGGTGTTGTTTTTAAGGGAGTTGGTCGTGGCTACAGCGCAGCAATAGGACTCCCGGTTCGGTCCCCTGATCTCCCGGTAGGGCTAGGAATGACTGCGGAGAGGCCTTGCCAGGCACTGTATGCCAGTTTTCCAGAACCTGGTACCTGGCAAATGGGTAACAGCTCCCGGCATTTCTAACTACTGGCCACTTTGGTTGGGCTGGTGATTTCTTCATTTCTTCACCTGATTGCTATACTGCCCATTAACTGAAGCGGTTCTGGGTCTGGAGGCCACCACCAGGTTGGGAAAGACAATGCCGGAGTAAATGGACCAAGGTCTCATTCACTATAAGTCAACTCCAACTCTTCCGTTCGTGTCTCATCTGCTGCTGTGTGTACATGCATTCCTTCTATCTGTCACATGGAGGTGGGGAGAGACCTGTTCTCCCCTGCAGAGAAGGTGGGACGCGTCCCAATGGAGCCAAGCTCAGGGAGCCAAGGTTCAATTTGGATGCCAGGAAGCACTTCCTGACAGTCAGGACCCCGAGGGTGTGCAATGGGCTTCCACGAGAGGTCGTTGAGGCCCCATCGGTGAGGGTGTTCAAGGACAGGCTGGACATGCACATGGTGGGCATGTCGTGAGCGGAGCCAGCTGGAACTGGGGGTCAGACTAGATGGCCTGGGAGACCCCTTCTGACTTGCTCAGTTTCTCTGTTTCTAATCAACCGTGGTTTGTTAATGTGGGTGGCTTCAGACATCAGGATCACTTGCATTTAAAAAAAAAAACAACCCATGGTTAGATGTCAACCTGTATTCATTGTCCAGGGAGCATCAGCTTTTGGCCAGTACAGAAATGACATAACATGACATATCCACGCTTGACCATGAGTTCTCATGTTGCCTGACCCTAACTGGAAGTGGAGCAGGGTTGATTTTCCCAGTAATGGCAAAGAATTTGGGGGTGGCTAGACCCTGAGTAGTAAATGAAGACCCATTTGTTTTTGTTATAAAATACCTGCTCCAAGTAGAGAGGAAAGATCCTCTGAAATGTCGCACTCTCCTTGACGGTGCGGTGATGGAGATCCTCGTGACGAGAGTTGGAGCTTCTGCATGTACCACATCTTTTCCAGATTTGGGGGGTAGATTAGCACATGTTTTGTGTTTTTTCACAAGGCGCCTCACTGAGGTTTCTCTCAGAAACAAGCTACTTGTGGGTGGGTGATAAAGAAATGCAGCACATCTCCAGAAAGGGGGTGAGGGAGGGACACAACAATCCCTCATTGTCTTGCCCCAATCTTAACCTGTGCTTCCAAAGTGGAATCCCACCCAGCAACCTAACCATTGGGAGGTGGGTGGGGATTTTTTTTTAATGGCCCAGAAGAGGAGCTCAGCTGCTCTGCAGTTCTGCCTCTGTTCCTTGCACATGATCCTAGAGACGCTGTTAGGATCAAACGAGGCCAGTTAATTGCAAGTCCTGTCACAAAAGGACAAGGGAAAACATAACATGAAACTCCAGCCATAAAACCTGCTTTAGATCTAGCAAGTCCTTTGAAGATGGGGGGTGGGGGAAGAGACAGCTGACTGCAAGGCCTTTCAGACACTCATTCCAAGGTGTGCTTTTCTGTTCAAGGATGGGCACTCTGCAGACGGCGGTGGCTGCTCAATTTAGCATTAATTAAAGTCCATACACGCCAATGCGACTGGAGAAAGGTAACAGTTCTGCTAATATGGAAGCACACTGGCTAATCTCACTCTTCAGCTGGGATGATAAGCTCAGGGCGGCTATAATGGCAGGTGGATGAAAGGCGCTGGTTGCAAAGGCTGCGCAACTTCAGATCAAACCGAGTTTTGCGCAGGAAGAAATTAATTTAATCACTTGCTTTGCTTTTGGAAGAGATTGTTCTAGAGCTGCAAGCAGCTTTCTGATTTCACCCTGAACCTCTGTAGAAATGAAGCTGCAATCCCATGTGTGCTTTTCTTGGAGAAAGTCCTGATAAATCTAAAAGGACTTGCAGCTGAGTAAAACATGCAGAATATGAAAGGTGAAGGGAAGAGGTGGCTGGATGGATGTTAATGCTGATGTGGTTTCATATCTTTTCATGAATTGTTCATTGTCTAATTCTTTTAATTTTCCATGCTCTGGGAACCCTTTGGGCTTGAAAGCAGGGCAGCAAGACATCTCTAACAGTAAAAGTGGTTAAGAGCACGGGACTGGGATTCAGACGATCTGGGTTCGAGTCCCCGCTCAGCCATGGAGCCAACTGGGTGACTTTGGGCCAGTCACAGACTCTCAGCCCAACCTACCTCACAGGGTTGTTGTGGGGATAGGATGGAGGAGGAGAATGATGTAAGCTGCCTTGAGCCCTTTGTAGGAAAAAGGCAGGATATAAATTGCAATATAAATAAATAAGTAAGTAAGTAAGTAAGTAAGTAAGAGAGAATGTGTGTCTGTCTGCCGGTTCATCCATTCATCAATGCACACCATAGTGCCATGAAACCTAGACCCCTGACACTTGCCATTCATCCTAAGAAAATTCTAAGGGCCTGCACGTTGGCATTCTTTTGTTATTTAAAGCACGCTTACTAATGCCAGGGAATTTAAAGGTGTCCATGTGGCTGAGGCCTGCAGCCTTTTATCCAGCTAGCGGGGCAAACACGTGGTTTTGCCTCGCACACCAAGAGGGCCAGGGAGCTAAGCAGGCTGAGGGGCAGCGCTCTATGCCTGACCTCTCGCTCCTGCTGTGGGACACCCACTCCTGGGGAGAATGGACTGGCAGACCCCTTCAGGGGGCTCAAGAGCAGCACCTTGGTAGAGGAGAGGTACCAACAGATGGGGCAGACGCAATGGCTGCATTCACACAGCCCAGCAGGCAGCCCTGCATGGTTACCGTGGTTCGTGGGTAACCACGGTCTTCTCAGAGGGTTTCTGCTTTATGGTAGTTTCCATCCTCCCCGCTCAGTCTCCCTGCTGTTGGCACATAGTCATTCAGCCACTGAGCCTGAAGTCCAATCCTAAGGCGCATCAGTGCCTGCCTCTTCCTCTCTGGTCCGCACATGGGGCTGGATGCCTGGGGCAGCTCCTGCCACTGCTGCTCTTTCCAGGGGATGCTGTCATAGCTGCATACCAAGACTTTGGAAACCATGATCCTGGGTTCAGACAACACAATAGACTATGGTGATGCAGAAAAACCATGGAACAAACCATGGCTTCTTCTCATGGTTTCTGAAGACCAAGCTTCCCATGGTGAAGGACCACAAATTGGTTTGGACATCATGACGGACCAGCAATGGTAAAAAAAAAAACACCATGCCTTGTTATGTTGTCTGAACTCAGCCAACGTGCCCAACAGCTTTGAATGCTTGCGTGACATCTTCGCTGAACTGAACTACCAGCTATTTCCTCCTGTGCAAAGCTGGGTCTACTCAGTGTATAGTATGGTATGTAGGCAGGCAAAATAGAAACATGTTTAAGAAATAGAACCAGCATGCATTGAATGGACTTATTTTTTTTCTGTGCTTTCTGAAAATGTGACACTTTGCTGAAGCACGGTTTGATATTAAGCCAACTCGAAGAAAAGACAACAGGAATCCTGCACCTTCAAAGAAAATGGCAGGTCAGCAGCTGTGACTTCCTCGCTTGCAGAAATTCCCTCTTTTGCCCAACTTTTAAAGTGCAGGAGCTCCATCCTCTTTTGCATTTGGCTACTTGCTTTGCAGTTTGGGCAAATGCAGTAGAATTAGTCCTAATTGGACCCATAGATAATCCTCCTAAACTTAAGAACAGATGACTCGGCTGCTTTTGAAAAACAGGTGCAACCCAGCCAAACAGGAGCAGTGTTAATATCTATCAATTTCAGGAGGAAGGATTTAAGCCACGTGTTTAGCTCCTCTATTCCAATTAATGGGAATGAGAAGGACTTTGCTTGATGTTTCCTGAAGCACTAACCCAGCTGTCAATAGGCATTGTGCTGCCTATACTGTCTTTTCATCTTTATCAGGATTTTAAAAAACGATGGCAGAAGTTGGCAAATGGGTGACGAATTAAATCATTTGCAACCCTTTTTCCAGCTCCTGAAAAAATGCCATGAATGAGGCAGTGCAATTACACAATAAAACCTTGTCCAGAAGCACCCTGGTCTTAATGATCACCCATTCTTTGTCTCCTAAGGGAAGTGATCAAATGTAACCATTAACTAAATATTTAGGACAGACCACTCCATTTCCTCTTTTCCCCCTTACAGGCACAAACTAACAGTCTGGCTAGGATAATCTGCTGTCTGTGCATTTGAGGGGGGTTTTAGAAGTTGCAGTCAAATATATTTAAATTCTTAGAGTACTTCTAAAAAAAAAGTCACACCCCCCCCCCCCCGCCGCCCTGCTCTTTTAAGCATGAGCAATTGGCCCTGGTCAGGCTGAGGGCAGGACAGCTGCCCAGTTCCCTCTCCAAAGGCAGCTGCATGTTCCCGAGCCTGTCCCACTATCCAAGGAGCATAAGGAAATCCGATTCCGAGTCACAAGAACCCTATTGGAAATCTGTTCCAGTAAAGTATCACCTTTCGAGGGAAGAAAGAGCCCCTCTGTGGGCACTCTGTTTGCCTTTGTGTGCCTCTGGAGAGCTCTCTTCTCTCTCCCCCCAAGCCCTCCTCACTCGCATCTGCACAGCCCCAGCCAAGAGCAGGTTGCTCACCCTACCAATGAGGCCATTCTTCAAGGGAAGGCATGGGGCCAACCCTGCCTGGCAGCTCTGCCCAGGGCGTGGCGAAGGTTTCCCCCGGGGGCCGGAGCTCAGGGTCCCACCATCCAAGGGGATGGCCAAATATGACCCCAGGGAGTGGAAGCTGCGTCAGAAGCACGCTCGGTTTTATTCCTACCAACCACAAAGCTGCTGTGAGTTGAAAATGCAGCACTACAGTGCTCCGAGTGTTTGTCTAAATCAGGGTTGGGAAACAGGTGGGTTTTGGGGGGGGGGGAGCAGGAGGATGGGATTCACCAATATTGTGAATGGAGAAGCAGCTCCCAAGCATGGAATGACAGCGGAAGAGAAGTTTATCACCACCACCGTCAGTAGTAATTTTGTTTCTATACCACCTGCTCTCTGAAGCTCTCTGGGCAGTTGACAACAACACTCAAAATAAAATTCCAAGTGCAGGTGACAAGAAAGCATCATAAAAATTGCAATACCAGATTTAAAATCCAACCTCAGAATAAATTTTAAAAGCTACAATAGCTTATACAAATCAAATCATGAGACCTGATTAAGGAGGTGACATAAGCCCCAATATAATATCAAATTAATTAAATGTTATGTGGTAGAGGGCAGTCTTAATCTGGTGTTGAAAAGATATTAAAGTTGACTCCAGGTGGGCTGGGGGGGGGAGCTTGACCCATAAGTGTGTGTGTGTGGGGGGGTACCTGGTTATGTGCTACACAACTAAAATAACGCACAAAGGCTGGGTTCATTTAGCACAAGGCCCTGCATTATTTTCGTGGTTCACGGGTTTTTTCTCATGATATGCCTGACAGAAAATGAGGTGTTTTCTACATGATCACAGTTTCTACCTTCCTTGCTCATCCCCCAACTCTTGCCATTCGCCCCATCAGCCACTGTACTTGACGAAGCAAATGCAATTCCAAGGCGTATCACTCCGTCTATGTTGCCTGTCTGTTCCTCATTGGTCCACACATAGAGTCTGGATGGCTGGAGCGGCTCCTGCTGCGTCCACTCTTTCCAGAGGACTCTGTGGTACTTGCATACCAGGACTATGGAAGCCATGATGCTCAGTTCAGACTACAGGACGACCCATGGTGATATAGAGAAGCCATAGAACAAACCATGGTGTCTTCTCGTGGTTTCTGAAGACCAAATCTACCATGGTGAAATAGCACAACTGGGTCCAGGCAACACAACTGACCAGCAATGGTTAAAAAACCCCACCGTGTCTTGTCATGTTGTCTGAATCCAGCCAGGGGCAAAGGCTGGGGGCACGTGGGGAGGGGAAGCACGATGTGGCGCTGGCTGGGGTCACTCCTGCACCAGGAGGAGAGGAGACTGCACCAGGGCGGTCCTGATCCGCAGTGCTACCAGAGAGCCAGCATGTGAGTCGAGGCGAATCAACAGTCCCCGAGCTCAGGGTGCCATAAACAGCATTCACTTCTCTTCAACGCCTCCAGTTTCTGTTGTATCCTGTCCATTTTCAGGTACACAGAGTATCAAACCCCACAGCTCCGATTTGTTCAAGGTGCTTTTAAAAAGAATGGAAATCTGTACTCCCTAAACCCTGCAGTTATACAAGGAATTTTCAGCAATTATTAATATATGACAACCTTTGAGGCAGAACAAAGAAAAAAGCTTCTGAAATGGCACTAAACACTTCTTCCAAAGAGAAAGCAAAGAAGGGAGGGAAATCCATTTCTAATTAAAATTGTTCCGGAATTCCAAGGAGGCAAACATTTAATTACATAAACTTGGAAATAATCCAGGCATTCATAGTAAATGCCTTCTAACCTTGTGAATTATTACATGGAATTTTTAATTTTCTTCCATATAGGCTTGAAGGTTTTGGATGTGCTGCAACACTGAAGGCGTTTTTGTGGGTCCTTGGACTAAGTTGGGGGTTTGTGTGTCTGGGCAAGATCTGGGGTTGAGGCTTCGGGTGGAACCTACAGCAAATCCAGCAGGAAAGTGGAAGCATGACAGAGTCCCCAGCCGTCTTCCAAATCCAGGGCAAACATGGCCCTTTTGCCTAATTAGCATGTCTAAGTGCTTCTGTGAGTGAGCTGGAAAGCCTTCACTTTTCTGTTAGTCAGCCCTCAAACAAAGAAAAAACTAGGATGCAGCTGTTGATTTTTTTCTGAGTGTTTCTGGGAGTACTGAACGCGGCTTGTGAATGGATCCATACTTGTCTGGATGGGAAGCCAGACCACCTCTCAAAGCTTTTTGCTGCAAGGCAGATCTGGAGACACATGCTCTGAAGGCCCATTTCAGCTGCCAGGATTCTCAGTTTGTGTATCATTTGGACAAGGGAAACACAGGCAAATGGCAATTTTATAGCAAGGTCCTGAAGATACCCCACCAGAGGTGAGTGTACAGAGAATTTGAAAGCAAGCATCTAGCATGGCAGTAGCTATACCCCAATCCTGCCTTGAGATCCCCCGGTCCTTTGACCCAGGCTGCAAGTGACACCAGTGCAAATAAGGGGAGTGCCTGCACTTACCTTCCTGCAGAACTCTTTTGACCCAACCCCTCTGCTCCAGCATGCCAGTTTAGCACCTCAGCTAAGCTCCTAGCACCACTGCAGGAAACCACTCAATGCATTATTGTTTTATTCATTTATTTTTTAAAAGCCTTTGTATCCTGCCCTTCACAATGCCTCAGGGTGGTGATAAAATAAACAAACACGATAATTAGATCAGTCTCAGAATGTCTTGGAGGGGCACACAGAAAGCAACTTGAGGCCAGTGTTGCATCCTGGGGGAATTGGGGCCAGCTCCGGGTTTTGGAGGCTCTGCGGGCAAGACTCCTTCCACGCACCCCTCCTTTGGTGGTTCTGCTTTTCGGCAAGCATTGCCACCCACACCCACTTCTGCACCTGAGAAACAGAGAGCCAGGGGGCAAGTGAGAAGGGGGTGAGCTAGCAGGCAGCAGAGAGGCTCTTGCCATTCGGCCCCCACTGGAGTGGAGACCGACTGCAGGTCCCCGATGGCAGCGGCCCTTGATGCTGGCCTGGTCGGAAGCACGGTGGATCACGGCACTTGAGCATTTTCCCTTAAGGCCATTACTGGAAGCACACGGATTTGGCAGTAAATCCCATTTCAATCAATTTGCCTGGCTGCCAAAGAAGCACATACTGGATTGCAGCACACGCTCAGCTTCTTGTGTGACGCGCTCCTTATTTGCGTTGTAACATCAGCAAGTCTCACATGCCGAGATCTGTGTCTCAGGAGGCTGCCAGGTGGCTTCAGACAGAAGATCCATTTTTACAGCACATGGTCTCCAGGGGTTCTTCCAGATGAGGCGTTTATGCTGCAGTCACCACATCTTGTTCGTCGGATCAGATGGGCAAGCTGGGCAAGGCCATCTTCCAGTTGCGGCCCTCCTGCCTTTTCCATTCATTGTCTACCCAGAAAAAAATCCATTAAGGAAAGAGAGCTGGAATGGCTGTACAATGTACTTTGACTGGTACACAAGGAATTCTCTGTCTGGAAGGACACCAGTAGTTTGTTCCTGACAGATGTTCCTGAGAAATTCACAAGGAAGGCATAAAGGAAACAGTAATGCCCTGATGTTTATCCTGTCCCCACCGTCTGGTCATCAGCAGCAGATGCAAACGAGATGCAAACTCCGTGGACGCGTCTCATCCTTTTTTCAGGCCCTCTAAAGCTGTTGCAATCATTGCATCTCAATGGTTCCCATTCATTCATTGCATCCTCCCTCCACTCCCCCCATAAAAGCACTGCATGGGATAAACAGGAGCATTATGAGCATGGGATAAACATGAGCAAGAGCATTATGAATTCAACCAACAAGCATAAACGTACACAGTCATCAGTGAACTAACAACAACCCTTCAGTGTGGGTCCTTGCGCTCTAGGGAGGGTTAAGGTAATGCGACTTCAGTAGACCTGCTATTTATGGATTGCCCAAAGGACAAAATAACCCATAAAAAAGAGGGGACATTGATTTACCTAAAATCTGCATGTATTCAGCATTTACATGTATTGACGGAAATTTAGAACGCATTATTCTGAGCAGAAATGCAGCGCATCGCACCAAAGGCAGAGGCAGGTGAATTCTGCTGCTTGCTCCGTCTCCTCTTCCAGTGCTGCTAAGGTGCAGCTTCAAGGCCCAGCGCTTCCTTCGGATGGATCCACCTTTAAACTGGACCAACCCTTGGAATCCAGGACTCCCTCAAGCATTCGACAGTCCCCTAGAGCCATTCAAACAGAGGCCTCTTCTCTGTCTAAGTGGACGTGTCTATCCTAATCGCCCCCCTGGTGTGAGCAATTCCACACCGGCACAAAGAACCAGTCCAGCCAGTGGCCAGGCCTGCACAGGTCTTTGCTTACTCAGCTCAGGAGTGCACCTGGAAGCCACGTGATGGTCCCACCCCCATGTGATGAGATGTCCGGATGCAGGGATGGCTTCCTTTCCGCATCTCCTCTCCCCACTGGCTGCAAGTGGTCCACTGTCCAAGAGCTCCTTTGCCATAAAGAAGGGGCTTTATATTCTTATTCGGTGCCTCGGGATGGGTTCTCACCGGCAAAGTTCTGCTTCTCCGTGCTGCATTCGAATTAGATCGAAAACTTATGTCACTCAAGTACAGAAAGATCCAAGCATACCGACTCTCAGAGGGACAGCGCAACGAAGCTCACTTCCCAGTACAAGGGGAGGCAGCCTGGATGAGGTGCGAAGGGGGAAGGAGGGGACAAAGAGACCAACTCAGGCGTCCTTCTCAAACTTACACAATTCTCTGAATGACCATCTGGGATTGAACCTGTTCAGGCAGGGAAGTCAAAAGCAGCCTGGCTCCCCACAGAGCTGGAAGTGTGGCCTCTTTTCCACTGCAGCCCGATAAATATAAGAACACGAAGATACCTCCACCTCTTGGGGCCCTTTTCATATTTCCTACTCCACTTGAACCATTCTGACATGAGGATGCAGGTCTGTGCTCATTTTCTGGCTACGTTTCTATCCATATTTTGAAGCCCTCTGTCGGGAGGTTCCAACTGCTTCCCAGTCTTTACCAGGCCATTGTTGATTCATGCAGTTCCAGCAACAAAACCTTGTTTGTTCGAGCGGCTTGGAGGCAGAATGCAAGCCTTCTTCCTTTCTCTGATTGCAGGTTTTAGAGGTGGCTTCATTTCCTGAAAGGTGCGCACTGCTGTATTTGACCACGCAAGGGCTTTGTATCCTAGGCACTGTGCGATGACAACATTACAAAGAACAAACTCTACTGGTGGGCTTATAATCTAAGGGCCAGCAAATGCAGCGTGGTTAGGAAAAGACAAAAGGAAGGGCAGGGAGAAGCCTACAGCTCCGCTCATCATGGGCTATGCTGGCTGGAGCTGATGGGAGTTGTAGGCCAAAACATCTGGAATGCCGCAAGACACACAGCGCTGAGATAGAAGCTCCTTTCCATTTGAACTGTGAAAAAGTGGGCTATAGCTGCTGGTGCTGGCGACTCGTCCACTGGCCCTTGTCCGCGCAGAATCCCAGTAGCTTTCCTCTCCAGCTGCACTTTTAATGCTGCCCCTTGACTTGCAGAGTGGGCAGAAGTTCTGGGGGCAAGAACTGAGGAGCTAATTTTAACCTAAATCTGCGCCATTGGCATCTGAATGAAATCTACTCTGGAGGGTCGGGTTGCAGCCAGAAAGTATGCATGGGGGAAACGGGAAGGGTGGGTCTGACGGGAACCATGACGGGACCCTGAGAATGACTGCCTGGCCGAGAAAACTGATACCGCAACATGAGGGTACTGAAGTCACCTGCAGACTGGAGCGCCAGCCACTGGTCGGGAAGGAAGGGCACCCGGCCAGGTCCAGCCCAGCCGGCGTGTGTCACCAGGCATCTGAGGGGGAAGGCAAGTGTTCCAATGTGTCAGGAAAGCAGCTGTGGAGGATGATGGGGCAGGCAACGGCAGGACCATGGTCCAGGGTGCTCCAGAGGGCATCTGCGTGGGGATGGCCCAGGATTCCGGGCTGGCCAGCAGCAGCTGAAAGAGCGATG
This sequence comes from Varanus komodoensis, assembly GCF_004798865.1. Lineage (NCBI taxonomy): Eukaryota > Metazoa > Chordata > Lepidosauria > Squamata > Varanidae > Varanus > Varanus komodoensis. Next base: position 5,423,814 of record NW_025335606.1, read on the forward strand.
GGCAGGAAGGGTGATCACTATGGAAAAGACCCAAGCCTGAGGCACACAGGGTCCCGTCCCCAAACACCCAGATCGGCATATGCTCTCGAGTCTCCCTGTGTGTCTCTAAAAGACCCTGCCTCCAGAAGGCACTCCTGTTTATAAAAGGGGATGCCTGCACTGGGGAGGGGAAGGCATCTGATTTCAGAAAACAGAACAGAACGCCCTGGCAGAAAGGCTCAAGGGTGGGCTGCAAGAAGAGAAGCCTGTGGGGGCAAAAAGCCTTCTAATCCGTCGGGATTGGTGGCAACAGACATAGAAACATAGAAACAGAGCAAGTCAGAAGGGCCCTCCCGGGCCATCCAGTCTGACCTCAGGCACCAGCCGGCTCCACTCACGACATGCCCACCATGTGCATGTCCAGCCTATCTTTGAACACCCTCACCAATGGGGCCTCAACGACCTCCTGTGGAAGCCCATTCCATACCCTCAGGGTCCTGATTGTCAGGAAGTGCTTCCTGGCATGCAAATTGAACCTTGGTTCCCTAAGCTTGGCTCCATTGGAGCGTGTCCTGCCTTCCTCTGCAGGGGAGAACAGGTCTCTCCCCACCTCTGTGTGACACCCCCTCACGTACCTGTATGTCGCCAACTTATCCCCTCTGAGTCTCCTCTTCTCCAGGCTGAAGAGACCCAGTTCCCTCAGTCTCGCCTCATGCGGCATCCCCTGCAAACCGGCCACCAACCTTGTGGCCCTGGGCTGCGCTGACTCTAACCTGGCTATATTCTTTCTGTAATGAGGGGCCCAAAACTGAGCACAATACTCCAGTTGCAGGCACACCGGAGCCATATAGAGTGGTAGTAATACCTCTCTTGATTTGGAAGACAAAATCAAGAATGCTGAACCTATGGACAGCAGAGGTCTTGGGATCTGGGGCTCCCACTGCAGCATCTGGGGTGGCAGGCCAGGCCTGCTGGGCGGCCCCTGAACTCTGCCTCTGGGGACAAGAGCTCTTGCACGTGTGCAGGAAGCCAGAGAGCAGAAGGCAGCCTGGGCGGCAGGGAACAGCGGCCAAAGCATTTTTGCCTGGATAACCTCCCTGGTGGACTGTGGGAATGCTGTAGACATTAAATCTTGACTTCAGCAAAGCTTCTGGCAAGGAGCCCCATGATATCCTGATTAGCAAACTAGCTAAAAGTGAGCCAGATGGAACAATCGGGTAGATCCACAGGTGGCTACGGAATTGAGCTCAAAGGATGCTCATCAACGGCACCTTCTCAAACTGGGGAGAGATAGCAAGTGGGGTCCCGCAGAGTTTAGTCCTGGTTCCAGTCCTTTTCAACATTTTCGTTATTTACTTGGCTGAGGCAGTGCAGGGAAAGATTATCAGATTTACAGATGAAACAAAACTGGGCAGGATAGCTAATACCCTGGAAGACAGAAATAGGATTCAAGTCAATCTTGGCAAGTTGGAGCTCTGGACTAAAAGCAACAGAATGAAATTCATTAGGGAAAAAGTTCTCTGCTTAGGAAAAAGAAACCAAATGCGCTGCTACAAGATGGGGAATACATCACTCAACACTATTGCAAATGGAAAGGATCTTGGGGTTGTTATAGGTCACAAACTAAATATGAGCCAACAACGTGACAGAGCTGCAAAAGGGGCAGACACCATTTTGGGCTGAATTAACAGAAGACTTACTTCCAAAACACGTGAAATACTAGTTTTTCTCTACTCAGCACTGGTTAGGCCTCACGTGGAGTACAGTTTAAGAAAGTTTACACAGTTTAAGAAAGAAGCAAACAAGCTGAAAAGGGTTCCGCGGAGGGCAACGAGGATGATGCAGCGGCTTGAAACAAAGCCCCATGAGGAAAGATGGAAAGAAACGGGCATGTTCAGTCTTGGGAAGAGAAGGCTGAGGGGAGGTAAGGCAGCACTCTTCAAATGCTTGAAAGTCACAGAGGAGGAGGACATCTCAGTGGGGACAGGGCTAGTCTGAACCAGGCCAGCACAACTCAGCCCATGTGTGTGAGAAGCCCCCATGAAGTCCTAACCTTGGGGTGCAGAAGCCAGCCTACTGGGATCCCAATCTGGCCCTCTGAGGATCCCCAGGAGGCCACACCCCCTGCTCCTAGCCCCTCCCCTTTCCCCAATGATTGCTGGTTGGTGGGTTTTCCCTTCTTTCCACAATGGCTGCAAAGCCTACAACTAAGCCCAGTTGCTGGAGCAAGAGCAAGATGCTGCAGCTGGCTGGCTTTTTGGCCATGCCCTCTTGCCTCAGTCCCACCAGCCAGCAGACTGCAGCCCCCACTTCTGAGAGTCTCCAAAAGGAAAGAGTTCTCCACCCCTCCCCAAGCAATGGCACTGGACGGTCCTACAGATGGGGATGGTCAGGGCCTGGCACCGGCATCCCTGCGGTCTTGACATTTTTAAGCAGGAGAGAAATAAGTATTACGTGCAATTCGTGTTAGGAGGGCTAGCCTACACGGCTTGGGACCACAAGGCCTGACGCAATGCCGCAGATGCTGCAGTCAGGGTCTTGGGCCTACCTTGGATTGTACCCTCCAAAGGAAGCTCACGTGTGGCAACAAGAAAGGCCTTTTCAGTGGTGGCTCCCTAGTTGTGGAATCCGATCCCCACGGAGGCCTGCCGAGCACCAACCTTAATATTGTTTTGGCACCAGGCTAAGATGGTCTAAGGGCATTTGCTTAGTTTGCTGGGGCTCTGTTAGCTACTCAAACAGGTCTTAAGATTGACTTTGTTTATGCTATCATGATTGTTATATATGTTTTAAATTGGGCTTTATATTTTTGTTATGGTAACCTTTCTAGAAAGTTTTAATGTTGCGCACAATTTATACCATATTTTTGTTGTGAACTACCCAGACGGCTTCAGCTACTGGGAGGTACAAATGACCGAACCCACCTCCTGAAAGTCCTCCTGCCGGTGGAAATGTCTTGCCATCCTTCTTGGAGCTGGTCCTGTGAAGGCCCTCCCCATGTGGAGACAACCAGATTGGCTCCTTGCATTTCTGTCTCTTCTTAAAAAGTGCTTTTCCTTTCTTCCAATTAGATTATTGCCAATTCATCAGCTCACAGTCTTCTCACCCTACTTCCTCCCCACCCTATGAAGTAACTCAGATATAATCAGTCCGGAGAAAAGCTTGGACGGTTGACCTCACCAGGGCAGCAACAAGACTCCTCTTGGAAATCGAACCTGGTCGCCCCACATGGGTGCAATGTTCCCTTTTGCAGGCCATAAAGCAAACCACCCCTTTATGCCAGAGCATATCCTGCGGAGAACATGAGAAGCTCTTTGGGTGTGCTTCAAACGTCTCCACAATAGCCAGACTGTGCACCAGGAGGAATTTTAATTGCATGGAACTTAACTCCCAGTAGAATTTTTTTTTTGCTGCCTTGTCGTGGCAAAGGGACTTGCGTAGCTCAATGAAGCTATGAGCTATGCTGTGCAGGGCCACCCAAGACGGACAGGTCACAGCAAAGAGCTCTGACAAAACGTGATCCACTGGAGAAGGAAATGGCAACCCACTCCAGTATTTTTGCCATGAAAACCCCATGGACAGTGCCAAAAGACAAAAAGATACGATGCCGGAAGATGAGCCCCTCAGGTCGGAAGGTGTTCAATATGCTACTGGGGAAGAGCAGAGGGCTAGTACTGGTAGCGCCAGAAAGAATGAAGCAACTGGGTCAAAGCCGAAAGGACACTCAGTTGCAGATGTATCTGGTGGCGAAAGGAAAGTCCGATGCTGCACAGATCTATACTCCATAGGAACCTGGAATGTAAGATCCATGAATCAAGGCAAGCTAGATGTGGTCAAACAAGAGATGACAAGACTGAACATCGACATCTTAGGAATCAGTGAACTAAAATGGACAGGAATGGATGAATTTAATTCAGATGACCATCAGGTATCCTACTGCAGGCAAGGATCTCGCAGAAGAAATGGAGTAGCCTTCATAGTCAATAAAAGAGTAGGAAAAGCAGTAGTGGGATACAATCTCCAAAATGACAGAATGATCTCAGTTCGAATCCAAGGCAAACCATTCAACATCACAGTAGCCCAAGTCTATGCCCCAACCACTGGTGCTGAAGAGGCTGAAGTTGACTGGTTCCACAAAGGCCTGCAACACCTTCTAGAATTAAAATCAAAAAATGATGTCCTTATCATCATGGGGGATTGGAAAGCTAAAGTAGGAAGCCAAAAGATAACTGGAATAACAGGCAAGTTTGGCCTTGGCGTACAAAATGAAGCAAGGCACAGGCTGGTAGAATTTTGTCAAGAGAATACGATGGTCATAGCAAACACTCTTTTCCAACAACCCAAGAAACAACTCTACACATGGACATCACCAGACGGTCAGCACAGAAATCAGATTGACTATGTGCTCTGCAGCCAAAGATGGAGAAGCTGTATACAGTCAGTAAAAACTAGACCAGGAGCTGACTGTGGCTCAGATCATGAGCTTTTTGTTGCAAAATTTAGGCTTAAATTGAAGAAAGTAGGGAAAAGTACTAGTCCACTCAGGTATGACCTAAATCATATCCCTGATGAATATACAGTAGAGGTGACAAATAGATTTAAGGAATTAGATCTGATAGACAGAGTGCCTGAAGAACTATGGACGGAGGTTCACAACATTGTACAAGAGGTGGCAACTAAAACCATCCCAAAGAAAAAGAAATGCAAGAAAGCAAAATGGCTGTCTGAGGAAGCTTTACAAATAGCTGAGGAAAGAAGGGAAGCAAATGGCAAGGGAGAAAGAGAAAGATACACCCAACTGAATGCAGAATTCCAGAGAACAGCTAGAAGAGATAAGAATGCCTTCTTAAATGAACAGTGCAAAGAAACAGAAGAAAACAATAGAATAAAGAAGACAAGAGATCTCGTCAAGAAAATTGGAGATATGAAGGGAACATTTCATGCAAAGATGGGCATGATAAAGGACCAAAATGGCAGGGACCTAACAGAGGCAGAAGAGATTAAGAAGAGGTGGCAAGATTACACAGAAGAACTATACAAGAAAGAGCTTAACGTCCCTGATAACCACGATGGGGTGGTCACTGACCTCAAGCCAGACATCCTGGAATGTGAAGTCAAATGAGCCTTAGGAAGTCTGAGCAACAACAAAGCTAGTGGAGGTGACAGTATTCCAGCTGAGCTATTCAAAATCTTAAAAGACGATGCAGTAAAAGTGCTACATTCAATATGCCAGCAAATTTGGAAAACTCAACAGTGGCCACAGGATTGGAAAAGGTCAGTTTACATTCCGATCCCAAAGAAGGGCAATGCCAAAGAATGTTCAAACTACCGCACCATTGCACTCATTTCACATGCTAGCAAAGTTATGCTCAAAATCCTACAAGTTAGGCTCCAGCAGTATGTGGACCAAGATGTACCAGAGGTACAGGCAGGATTTCGAAGAGGGAGAGGAACTAGAGATCAAATTGCCAACATACGCTGGATAATGGAGAAAGCTAGGGAGTTCCAGAAAAACATCTACTTCTGCTTCATTGACCATGCTAAAGCCTTTGATTGTGTGGATCACAACAAATTGTGGCAAGTTCTTAAAGAGATGGGAGCACAAGACCATCTTATTTGTCTCTTGAGAAACCTATATGCGGGTCAAGAAGCAACAGTGAGAACTGGACACGGAACCACTGATTGGTTCAAATTGAGAAAGGAGTTCAGCAAGGCTGTATACTGTCGCCCTGCCTATTTAACTTATATGCAGAGCACATCATGAGAAAGGCGGGGCTAGATGAATCACCAGTTGGAATTAAGATTGCTGGGAGAAATACCAACAGCCTCAGATATGCAGATAATACCACTCTAATGGCAGAAAGAGAAGAGGAACTAAAGAGCCTCTTGATGCGGGTGAAGGAGGAGAGCGCAAAAGTTGGCTTGAAACTCAACATTAAGAAAACCAAGATCATGGCATCCGGTCCTCTCACTTCCTGGCAAATAGATGGGGAAGAAATGGAGGTAGTGACAGATTTTATTTTCCTGGGCTCCCAGATCACCGCAGACGGGGACTGCAGCCAAGAAATTAAAAGACGCTTGCTCCTGGGCAGGAAAGCTATGGCAAATCTAGACAGCATACTAAAAAGCAGAGACATCACCCTGCCAACAAAAGTGCGTATAGTCAAGGCTATGGTTTTCCCAGTTGAAATGTATGGCTGTGAAAGCTGGACCATAAGGAAGGCTGAGTGCCGAAGGACTGATACCTTTGAATTGTGGTGCTGGAGGACACTCCTGCGAGTCCCTTGGACAGCAAGGCGATCAAACTGGTCAGTCCTAGAGGAGATCAACCCTGACTGCTCTTTGGAAGGCCAGATATTGAAGATGAAGCTCAAACACTTTGACTACCTAATGAGAAGGAAGGACTCCCTGGAGAAGAGCCTGATGCTGGGAACAATGGATGGCAAAAGAAGAAGGGGATGGCAGAGGATGAGGTGGCTGGATGGAGTCACTGAAGCAGTCGGTGTGAGCTTGAGTGGACTCCAGGGGATGGTGGAGGACAGGACGGCCTGGAGGAATGTTGTCCATGGGGTTGTGATGGGTCAGACATGACTTCGCGATTAACAACAACTACAAATAACCTTGCTCCAAAATGACATAAGGTAGGACTCAAGTGCTTCATAGATAGTGGCTTAGGGGGAAGAAATTTGGGGGAAGAGGAAATCTTTCTATCTTCCTGTTTATTTTTAAAAGTCTACATAATCACCACCATTCCTATATGCTTCCAGGTGTTTTTATAAAAAACAACAACAAAGCACATAAAACAGTCCAGAAATATATGAAAAACCCAAAACCTTCTTAAAATGAATAAATAAATGGACCCTTTAAAGCATGGGATGACCAGGACGTGTTTGTCGGCACCGTAATGATAACAAAGCAGTTGCCAGGACAGCCTTCTTCAATGTGCCAATATGTAAATCCACAGATTGGGTGCAGCCACTAAGAAGGCCCTCCCACTGGTGCAAGATGGTCTTCCCTGCTCGTTTCTCTCCAAGCAGGTCAGGAAAGAAGGCTTCTGACCACAGTCTTATTAAGGTAAAACTGGCCAGCCAGTCAGGCTTTGTGATACAAAAGGAGTATTGCAGAACTCATTAACCAAAGAAGCCACGAACTCCAGTGAGGTTGGAATAAGAGCGATTAGGGCAAGAGGCCCATGTCAAGAAGTGAATTTCAGACTGAACCCTTCTCTTCCCTTTCCAACCAAAAGGTGTTAGCACCACCCTCAGGGTGGTTCCTGTTGCCTGTGGGCCAGAAAGCAGGAACACTGGATGGAACTCAGTGGGTGTGCCCTTTACATCTGATGGCAAACTATGGGACTGATCATATGACATCTACCCTACCTAACTCAGAAATGTTTTTCACCGAAGCAGATGAGGTCTAGTTCTAACTGGTCTCTTGGGTCATCTCTGGGTCTGCTGGTCCTGGTATTTCAACTAAAAATTCCAGCTCTGCCTCATCTTCCAGTTCTGATTCAGATTCTGAGCTGATAACCTGGAAATGCTGCATTTTGGGAGAAACAGGCTCTTTGGTTGCTGCCCACCTTGCTTCAGGTGGTCGAGGCACCTGGAGGAAAGCTTCCAAAGATGAGTTCAAAACATGGGAAGGCTCTTATAGGAAGAGGGGATCTGTCAGGTCCCAGGGTCTAGTTTATGGAAGGCTTTAAAACTAAGCAACAGTACTTTGAAATGTGTTCAGAAACAGAGCAGAAACCAGTGACATTCTCTCAGAACACCCAAGGTATGTTCCCAAGTTGTCATCTCCTCCTCCTCCTCCTCCTCCTGTGCCATCAAGTGATCTCCAACTTTATGGCAACGCTCTCATTGAAAGCCCTCCAGAATGCCCAATCCATGACAACCTTTTGTAAGTCTGTCCATCACATATTTGGTCTTCCTTTCCTTCTTCTGCCTTTGACTTTCCCTAGCATGATTGTCTTCTCCAGGGAGTTCTGCCTTCTCATGAAGTGTCCCAAATACAGCAAGTTCAGTTTCGCCACTTCTGCTTGCAAGGTAGGTTCTGGCTTGATTTGATCCAAGACCCATGTGTCATCCGTCTGTCAGTCCAAAGCTCCATACTTGTCCATTTCCTGTCAGCTTTCTTCACTGTCCAACTTTCCCATCTACACATAATGACTGGGAATACAATCGTGTGAATATCTTGGCTTTGGTCTCCAGTCCTTCCTTACACTTGACAGGCTTTTCTAGTTCCTCCATTGCTGCCCTTTGAAGTCTCCTTCAAGTCAGTGTCTTAGCAGTTAACTCTGGAGACTGTTCGTTTCTGACCAGTCTTCAAAACGACCAGATCTTCAAAGATTCCATGCTGTCAAAGCAAATCAGTTTTTCATACTTCACTCTCTATGTGCACAATTGTATAAAATTTGTAGCATGAAATATCATTCAGGGTGTTTGAAGCTTCCTGTGTTATTAAAAGTATTGACTGAAGTGGAATAACTACAATGGCCTGCGATCTTTGTACATGGATATCTATTGTTGGTAAATACGTATGATACACAGGGTCTGAAGAATGGAATACTGAATTGGAGAATCTTATTTTGCCCTGTGAATGGAGCACCTCATTGTCAAGAGGGAACAGATCCTAGGTTCCATTTAATTCAACAAAATTTGAAGTTTCAGGTATACCAGATGCAACAATGTCTTGCTGGTAAGAACTAAATTAACCAGCAGTGAGAGATGCAATGCAGTTAATGTGTCTCTTATTCATGTTTTGGCAATGCCTGATGACTGATTCCTTTTGAGAGGAGGTAAAGATTTGGAGACATTTTGTAATGGAAAGTTCTCCAGTATGAGTAAACTAATTGCACACATCCCTCTTAATTACTTGCCTATTGCTTGCAATGTACCACATGGTCAATGCAAATGGATTTTCCATGTGTGGGGGCCCCTGCTCATGCTATACAAATTGAAACGCATCCCAAACATAGTACTGGCCAATCAGGAGCCAAAGTTACACTGACTGGGTTTGCACCAGCTATAGCATCCAAGCCAAACCAGTTCCAGGCGATTTTGTCTGCAAAGCATTGAACAAACTGTTCACAGTAGACTACTGAATGGTCTAAGTCAGTGGTGGCGAACCTCTGGCACACGTGCCGCAGTGGGCACGCAGAGCCCGCTACGTCGGCACGCGAGCCAAGTCACCCCAGCATCGCCCCAGCAGCCAAGCATCAGATAACAGCGCACATAGGGGCCATGCGCATGCTCAGATAGGAGTAGCGGCGCCAGGCAATGATGTCACGAGTCGAGATTCATTAGCTGTGACTTGTCCAAGCTTTTACATGGCTAGTCAGTGCACTGCCAAGGAGAGAGAGAGAGAGGGAGAGAGAGAAAGAGATTTGCTTGGACTGGCTGTGAGTTTTAATACATTCATTTTTATTAACACAAGATTTTACTTTGAGTTTTCTTATGAAAAATTGAAATTTAATATCTAAGATTTAGCAGAGAGATGTTCTGATTAAGAGACTGAGATTATTTTAATGTTGTGCTGTCCCGCTGGCATATTTGAATCTGCAGTGTAGGCCCTTTGCGATAAATAAGTGAGTTTTGGGTTGCAGTTTGGGCACTTGGTCTCTAAAAGGTTCGCCATCACTGGTCTAAGTCCTCCTCTTGTGGGTTGGTGTACCAGCTGAAAAAAACCAGCTGAAAAAGCTCTGCAGAACAGTTCTTTGCAGACACAATATAAGCACGAAAATCCTATTTGCTGCCCGTATTGCCACAGAGAAGGCCTTCAAATAAGGCTTCGATCGGATTCACCCCAGATTGTCTGCCAGTGTTGCTCTGGCTGTCGTCTCTCTTGCTGCACGGCCACCAGCAAGCCAGGCTGCTGCGGTGACTCCCTGGGGGAGGGAGCTCAGGAATGGCTGCTTCTACTGCTGTGGTCATTTCTCCGTTCCAGAGCTTGGCCGGGACCTCAACAGAGCTGCCTGCAGAGGCAACAGGGGAAGAACCTTCAGGAAACCATCCAGATCCATCAGCTTCCTGGGGAGGATCATCTTAATCAGCCCTTCACCCATGCAAACGGTCTGACTGCCAGCGAGTCTAAACCCCAGTAGGGAGCGACCCGCTCAAGCAACGGAAGCACAGAGAGCTCCTCCACTGTCAGGTCTCTGTCACCCCCATCCAGCACAAAAAACAAGGTCCAGGGAAAGGACCCTGCTGGCGAGGTGGGATGAATGGAACCCATCCCTCTAATGCTTATGGGCTTCCCCTTGCGCTCAGTCTGCTCTCCGAAAGCCAGCTGCGCCAAGGGGAGCTCTGCAGACACGTGTGGAACGAAGCCTGTGCAACCGGCAACCTGCTTCCACGTGACATGGAGCTGCACAAAGACTGCTCACATGGTGCGGAAGAGGGACGCCGCTTGCACAACACTGCGTAGGCTCCCCCTCCTGATGACGGTCCCATGAACACTGGCTGAGGTCGCCAGGAACTTGGACTCTCAGGGCTGCAACAAAGCGGCCCGTTGTCCAGGGAGCCAAGTCCAGGGAACTGGACTAGTCCCTACCTCCAGAATGGATTCCTTGCAGCTCCCTAGCCCAGCGTGTGCCCAGAGTGGGCAGCCGCTGCTTAGAGCAGGCCGGCGGTTGTCGTGGCAGACATGAAATTCTGAGTTTCAGCAGCCACTTGCAATGACACAAAGGCTGAAGGACTACTTAGTTTCTCCGTTCATGGTGCTGTTTAGGTTTTGTTCTGTAACACTATAAAATTAGCAGAAGACTCAAATATTGTTCAGGGTGCATCCCTCTTAAGTACGTCTCATCTGTAAGGCATGGATACTGGAGGCCACGTCTTTCTGCGAGCCAGAGATCTTTCTGCAATCTTTCTCCTCCCTCTGTTGCAAACGCCCCACCATCCCTAATAATTCAGTGGCTTTATGGATGTTCTTGTCCCTGATAAATGACCAGGGTGGGGGAATGGTCTTTTGGAAAACTGACACTACTTTAAAAAATGATTCTGCAAGTATAGGAGCCATCTATTTGTCACTGAATGAAAAAAAATTCTGCTTTGGACAAGAAGCAGTTCTTGCATGCAATCCACGTTGGGCACCGAGTTAGAAAGTTCAATCAGAACGAATTTGCAAGTCCTTCCCTTTTTAATGCGGAGAAGGAGATATTGGGCAGTATCAAACAGGCTGCTTGGGCCCCAGCTCAATTACCTGACCCCACAACCTCCGTTGCACAAGCTGTGGGTCCCGCCATCGCACTAGCAGGAGCCACGGCTTGAACAACGAGATTTGCTATTGCAGGAGGAGGCCTAAAATGAGCAGAAATGCCTGTTTCTGGATCGGTGCAGATCGGTGGCACTCCCTTACGTGAGTGCCACCAAGCTGGGTCTCCGTCCCACAAGGGAGGGCACCGCCCGTGGGCAGGAGCCGACGAGGCGCAGAAGAATCAGTGAGTGCCGGGATAAAGTGCCCTGTTGGATAACGCCCATAATCCTGGCTGCAGGCGGATCGCGCAATCTGGACGGTGCACGTGCAAGGAGACTGGTGTGCCACGTATATCTTTCAACTGCGTTGAGATGTATTATATAGATAAACTAAGCATGGATTAAGGTCACTTTTGGAGTGATGTATTAAACATGGGACAGTAAAAAACAAACTGCTGCAAAAGCCAAAGAGCCTCCATTGATCTGTCCTGACTCTCCCACCAAACAGCTTCCTGGCATGACCCCACCGGGTCCGAGGAAGGCAAAACATCTCCTCATCCACCATCTTCAGTTCTGTCATGTTCCCACCTGACTTGCCTTTTCCTAAGCTAAAGAAGCCTAAAGTGGAGCCCTTCCCTCACAGGGGAACTGCGTGGCCTCCAGCCCTTCTCCTGTCTCTAAAGTCACTGGAGAAACGGTTGCTAGGTTTATACACAGAACTTGAAGAAGAGCATTAGCATTTTGGAAGTTTTATTTTTTATTCTCTTGCTGGAGATCCGGCATGTGGGATTTACCTTTTCGTGGCAGCTCCATGCTGGGAGGGCAGTTGTACTGAGCGTTTCTGGTCAGCCACTGCCAGATTAGAGCTCACCCACTTCTGCAGGCCATGCGCTGCACTGATCCGCGCTGGCCATGCAAGGGTGACACCGGCCCACGGATTCTGGGGGCAGGGGGGGCTCGTGGCCGTGCACGAGCTCTTCTTTCATCGATCGCATTTCTATGCCATGAAATGGGAGAAGCTCTCCGGCAGGTTTACACAGATGAAAGCTTTAAAAATAGATGATTAAACATCACGAGATATCTAAAAACAATTCTGAACCATCAACAGCACAGAAACGATTCCTCACCGTATAATGCTGAATGCCTAAGAGAAGATCTAAACCTGATGCCAAAAGCGTAACAAGGTTGGTGCCCGCAGGCTTCATCGGAGAGAGATGGGCAACACGTTGGAGAAGGCGCCGTTCTTCGCAGCCATCTTCCCCGTTTCCCTCAGCGGAGGGAAGAGATGGGGCCTTCGAGTACAAACACAACACGGTGCACTGGCAGGTTCACAGCAGGGGGGGGGGGGGGGG
>NW_025335606.1:5436439-5656785 GCF_004798865.1 Varanus komodoensis
GAGAGAGAGAGAGAGAGAGAGAGAGAGAGAGAGAGAGAGATTATTTACTTCCTTAGCCCAGGGCAATGACTGCCATCAGCTTTCCAGGGTTTCAGGCGGATTTCTTCCTACCCCAACCTGGACAGGATGGGGATTAAAACCAGAGCCTGCCATATGCAAAGCTATGATCCTTCCCTCTTTTGTACCCATACTGGACCCAGTTTACTTTCTCATGTGCAGCAGCGCAAGAGTTGTCACACCTGTGCAACAGACTCCCTGTGAGCTTGGGTCAGAGTGCCACCGAAGCCTCTTGCTGGGCTCACGCAGGAAGACGCACGACGGGACCGTGGTGGAGGAGAAGCTGTTGCTTAAAATGTCATCACCAGGGAGGTGCCTTTTAAACTAGCCCAGGCTGGAGGGCTTATTGCAAAGCAAAAATGACCGTGTAGCACTCAGTAAAATATTTCCCTCATTGGCAGTTGCTTTGAAAGTTTTGTTAGAAACATTCTGTCTAACCGTTTGAAGCTGGTGACCTTCAATATTATATTTTGTCCAACCCATATTGACCAGGCGATTATTTCTGTCATGCATTCTCTGCCCAGCGCTAGTTGGAGATTCCCTTTGGTCCGGCCCTGTTAGCGCAGGTCTGTTCACAAGTTACGTTTCCTCGCCTGTGTCTGTCAGCATGCAGGGCCGCTTACACAGACTAGACAATGTGCCACGTTTTGTAAATGTAGCTCAATCTTCCAGCATGTGAAGATGGCCGCCAATCTGGACGGCTTTGGCAGGGGCCTGGGCAGATTCCTGAGGAAGGAGGCGACCCGTGGCCACAAGCCTTTCCCAGGGGCGGCCTGCCTGCATGCACGAGTTGCCGAGGAGCCTGGGCAGGAGGTCTTGCGCACATCCTGCTTGGGGATCCTCCGGGCGGCCGGTCTGCCACCGTGCGCACGGAGAGCTGCGCTGGACAGACCTCGGGGCTGCTCCAGCAGGGCTGCTCGCATGGGGATCGCACTCTTTTACCCCGTCTTGCCGGGAGGGGGTCCCCCTTTTCCCCCACCGCCGCAGGGCGCCGCGTGCGCCGCTGCCCCCTGGCCCCGCGCCCTGCCCGCGCGCGCGCCAGGGCGTGCATGTGCGTGCACGCGCGTGCGGGAGGGAGGGAGAGCGGGCGCGGCGCGGCGCGCTCCCCTCCTGCGCCAGCCCTGGCGCGCGGAGCCTGCGCGTCTCGCCTCCGCCTGCTCGGCGCGGCCTCCGCGCGCTGCCCGCTCGCCTGGCCTGGACGCCGCCTTCCCGGCAGCGGCGGCGGCGGCGGCGGCGAGAGGCCCCGGGCGAGGCTGCGGCGCATCCACCGCCCCCTCCCGACTGGGCCTCCTCCCCGCGAGGGCCGCTGATAAGGCGAGGGAGGGGCGGGGGGCGGGGGCAGCGCGCGGCGAGGAGGCAGCCCCGCCGCGCGCGAGGCCTGCCTCCCATTGGCTGCCCTTCCCTTTGTGCGCCAGGCTGTTGCACCCTCAGCTCTACATTTGAATGTATAGAGGGGATTGGAAAGGAACCATTTCCATGGGCCATCTGTCTTCCCGCAGCCAGCAGCCGCAGCCGCAGCCGCAGCCTCTCGCCAAGCAGCCCGGAGCAGCCCCGCTAGACTGCGTGCCACCGGCGCGGGGGACGGCGGCCACCATCCACGGGTAGCGCCAGCAAGGGGGCCACGCCAGCAGCAGCTGCCCAGGATGGTTTTGGTACACGTCGGCTACCTTGTTCTTCCAGTGTTTGGCTCTGTGCGAAACAGAGGTATCTCTTTATCTGTGTCTTTTCTTGGAGAGAAATCGGATGCGACCAGAGCACGCACAGGGAGTCGGTTGGCAGGGCCGTCTGTGCTCGCGGCTTTCCCCCCGGCGGGTCAGGGGCGCAGGGAAAAGGGAAGGTATCTTTGTGTGCGTAAGCGGGGAGGGCAACGGGGGGGGGGGGGGGGGCAGAGAACCCGAGCGAGCGAATATCAGGAAGGCATATGGAGAGGAAGAGCTCTGGCCAGACGGGTGGGTGGGGATGCCCCTAAGAGGGGATCGGGCTAGGGAAGGGGAGAAGAGGATGGGGACAGAGAGAGAGAGAGAGAGAGAGAGAGAGAGAGAAAGAAACGGGCGAGGAAGGGGGTCCAAAGAAGGTTGGGGGAGAATTCGGGGGGGGGATCGTGAGACCCAGAGAGGCGTAGAAATGGCACCAAGTGGGGCGAAGAAAAGGAGAGAGCGTGCAACTCTTGAGGATCCGGGCTGTGGGGGGCGGGTGGCAAGTGTGGGGAGAGGGCTCAGGATCCAGGATGGCAGAAAAGACCATCCGAAAGCACCCGAGTGCCAGGCTGTTTCTAGCGCTGTCGTGTTACGCTCGAAGGACTTGGGGCCGTATTTTAGAGCTATTCCCCCCCGATGCTGCCGAATCATATGGAGAAGCCCCCGTATTCCCTCCCCACCACTGTCCGGTTCACTCCATTTTAGCTCTCCGGGTGAGCCCCTCCCCTTCTCCCTCCCCCGCCCCCTTTCCACCTGACAAATTTAGATCCATGCCTACAATGAACCTTGGCTGCCCCCATCCACATATACAGAACGCACAGCGGGGTTGGGGGCGGCTGGTGCGGAGACGGAAGGTTTTATGCGATGCCTTTTAGGAGCGAGAGCTAGTGGGCACACATTTTTCAACGGACTGGTTGACAAGAGCATTATGATCCCTTTTAAAGCCCCTATAAAATGCAGTGCAGGTTCCGAGCTCGTTCCGAGCCAAGCTCTCGCCCCGGTTGCCAGCTCCGCTCGGCGCTTTCCTGCTTCTGCCCCTCTGTTTTAAAAATTTACTTCTCTGGTGGAGTGGCTTTCTTTCCGAGTGGTTCTGGGAAGGTTCCCGTCCCCGCTTTTTGTTGCCTTGTGGTTCGACCAGGGGTGCATTTCCCCCCTGCAGCCCTCCTTTCCTTGGGAACAGTTCAGAATATTCAGTCCAGAAAACCGATCTATCCTCAGCAGTATTTTGATCCGGGATGTATCATGATTCCAAAACAAGCACCAGTTTTAGAATGACAACCATGATTTTTTTCTGAACAAATCTTTAATATGGGATGTGTATATGGCCATTGCATATTCCACCCCTCCCCCGCATTTCCTTATTCCCACCCATTCCCATATGCTGCCACAAACAATGGACTTGAATCTTTTGATTCTCTTCTTCCTTTATTTTGAATTTGCCCTTCTTCATGCCTTCGATTTTCTTTCTATCAAATCCAGGATGCATTTTCTCCCCCTCCCACTCCACAAGAATCTTTCTTGCCTTAACTATATAATGTTCCTCTCCCAGTAACCCCTCCCCCCGCATTTTCTGGCCTGCAGCTGGCCCAGTCCCTAGAATATAACCCAGATCTCTCAGTTTATTAAAAATCAATCAGACAAATAGTATCTTTGGTTTCCCTGATAAGCCAATATGTGCTTCATCTCTATTGAGATGGGAGTGCTTAATAAGTTGTGCACAATTAATAAAACCTAATCAGAGAACCTTTAAATGCTAGCGCTAGAATCCCACCTATTCTGCTTACCCTGGTTTAAGCCCTGTGGCGTTGGGTACAGATCGGTCCCCACTCCACCCACGGGTAAACATATTGCATAATTTCTCTTTAGGTTCCCATTCCGATTTCTGTTCAGCACAGGTGAGAAATGTGGAGGATGCTCCAATGGACAGCCAAGACACCTGGGCAAAACAGACACCAGCATTTCCCTGCTTTTGCTTCCCCTCCCCTGTCATTCAACTGTTCTTGCCTTTTTCCCTCTGCCCCCTCACCGCCCCTCCCTGTACCCAGTCTACATATATAACATAACAGCTTAAGTTTTGCACATCGTGGCATTCTGTTTTCTTTAACTGCAGCCTCCTCTAGTGTGGTGATGATGATGATGATGGGATGACGGACATTTTTGCATTGATCCAAATCTTTTTTTCTTTTTTAATTTAATTTTATTTAGTTTCTTCATCGTGTAGATCAGTAAATGGTCAACCTGCTACCCTGTGGCTTGTAGTTCTTTGCCTCTGCATTTAGCTCTAATGTTGACACCCCACCCTTCTCTTTAACCATTTCCTGTATCCATCTGAGGAATCCACTGGCATTTTAAGCTGAAGTATCCTCTTTCTGTGTGCTGCAAAGCCGAAGTGGGGTGTAGCTAGGAGGGGTGAGCTTAAATTGATGAGACTTTAAACCGGAAGGCTAATTACTCCACTTTTTCTCACCTGCTCAGTTATCCTTGCATGATCTCTCAAAATGCAAAGGATTTCTAAATCATCATTATTGCTCAGGAACAAAGCAAAGCGATTGCACCATCTTATGACTTCCAAAATGATGCTTCCCCGCCCCACGAAATCCAATGATATTGATGAAGTTACAGATGCCTTCATCAAGATCATGGCTTTTTAATGAATGGACAAGATGACATTTCCAATACAGCTATTGTAAGGGAGAAAGGACAATTGGTTATATTCTTTTCTCGGGCAAAAACCTGGAACAATAGACCATCCATTTCTCTGGGTTTATTGGCCATGGAACACACCCACTGAGAAACTGAGATACTGAGCAGGTGGCATTTGATTTGTTAAAACAAGTCTTTAATGGCTATCCGTGACTTTCTGAGAGAGGATACTGAGGCTTAAAACTGAGGTCCTAAAACATCAAGCTTTTTGTGAAAAGGAAAAAAAAAGGTAGACAGATTGTGGCTCAAACCTGTTTCTCTTTAGCTGTCGTTGTAGTAGTCTAGAAAGAAAGACAGAGAAAAAAACAGGCCATTTTCAATATAGTTCTAGTTTTATAACGCCATTTTTGTATCTTCATCCTGTTTAGCTAAGTACATTTGCACTGTAAATTCCTGTTAAGTGGATCCATTTTGCTTTAACTGTGTGGAAGATGCAGTATATTGGGGCATATGCCCCCCCAGAACATCTAAATATCTGCTCTACCATTGATTATTTCTTTGGATATTGGTTTCCTATGCAAATTGTCTTTGGGTTCATGTTAAAAGAAAAAGAAAATTCCCCCTTTCAAAACATTTGTCAAAAAGGGCTCCAAGAAATGGGTACCATGGTTTGTTTGGGGCATCAAGCCAATCGGTGGGTGAATTTATTCTCCTGAGTATTCTGCCAACGCTTTGCAATCAGCCCCTAAGAGTACTGCATCTTTTACATTGCGTATTGGACACACAGAGAGAGACGCACACAGTTGGCCTACGGCCCCTTCTCCCACACCTGGCCACCACCATTGGTTTTCCATGAAAGCTGAGCCAAATGCAGAACCTACCCCTGCCTATTTAAAGTGGGCCAATCCAGCATCTTTCCTTCCAGCTCAAAAATTGAACACCAAATATTGCCCCCCCACACACACACCACCAAATGCACCCGACTGATGGCAATTTGGATGCAGCCCTTCCTTCAGAGTTGGGGTGGGGTGGTTAACCAACCGACACACCAACCCACAACCCCCAAAAGCAACCCCAGAGCAAAGTGACCACTCACTTAGCAAAATGGTCCTCCATTCAACAGGGATAACATTCCTTTCTGCTGTGCTGAATTTTTTACTTCCTGTTCTTATTTTGTGGGTAAATTTTTTTCTGTATCAAATATCCTTTGGTTGTGTATTTCTTCACCTTTTTTCTTGTACTAAAACTGAAGCATGGTCTGTATTTTTTTACATTACCTAGTTTCGGATGTAAATCTCTCTGTAGAGACATACCCTGCTGAAATGTAATGTGCCCGACACATTTGCTCATTGTATGCTGCTTCTCTTCTGTTGCCCCTCCACGGCATGGTGGGCACCGTTGCCTTTTGTATTGTGTGCATGACAACATTGTTACAACACAGTTCCACTAATACTAATATACAATCTCTCAATAAAGAAACTAGTTTTCCTATATTAACCTAGTGTGCTTTTTCTATTGCTGTTTTCCCCCATTTATTGTTGTATTCCCGCTGTTTTTAGATTATTTCCCCCTCCTGCTTCCCTTCCCCCTACACGCCTCCTTCCCCATTTGAGTGAATGGATTTTTTCCTTTTTTTTTTGGTGCCACGGATATGGGCGGGGCGGGGGGCTGTTCAATGTTCTCTATCCCATATCTGCCTTCGAGCATTAGCTTGTGAATATCAACTTTCTAGATACACATCCTATATTATAATTGCTCTTCCTATGTGGACAGGACTCTTGTGCCTTTGTATCCCTTTTCGGACCACAGAATGTCAAGAAAGAAAAGATTTCTCTGTGTGTAGCGTATAAAACACGCACTGAGGACGATTTTGAGAAGTTAAATGCAGAAGGAAGTATTGATTGCATCCCTGTGAAAGGTTTTCCATATTAGTTAAAATCTGCTGGAGGTGGGAAGTCCTAACACTAGCCTGGATGGGAATGAAAGAGAGAGAGGGGGAGAGAGAGAGAGAGAGAGAGAGAGAGAGCTTCATTCCTTCCTATCTTCATGAACCTCCCTTTTCAGTTGGATGAAGGGTGTTTGCTCAGTCCTGGAGATGCAATTCTTGAGGTGTTGGTTCTGACCGATGACCTTGGGAAATCTGTTGGAGGGGTGTGTCGGCAAGCTCAGCGAGATGCAGGGTGGGCGTGGGAGGCGAGGAAGAGGGAGGTTCAAATGGGCCCCCAAAAGGCGAGTGTTCTTCCCCACCCTTGTCATATGTGATCAAGCTCCAGATAATTGTAAGCCTTGGACAGGACGGGAGGCAATTAATGCGAGTTTTTCAACTCGAGGTGTATGTAGACTTTTTTCTCCCCCAGTGTATAGCAAACTACCCTTTAGCCTGAGGCAGTGGTGTGTTTGTGTTTGTGTGTGTGTATGTGTGTGTGTCCCCAAGCATGCATGCACACAGAAGCCAGGAAAGAATTGTATAGACTTAAATATCTGTACAAGATCCATTTGCAGGCGAATCTCAGGCATGCCCAGGGGTGTTACTGGAAAGATCCAGCATGCAAGACCACAGAGAAAAGTGAGCGCAAGAGAAAGAGGGGAGGAGGGGAGGTTCAGAATGTGCATGTGTTCTGAAGGGTCTTCACAGGACCCTTCTCCTAAGGACACCCCTAATTGTGCAAAAGATGCAAAGGTGGGAGATAGGAAGGCATTGAATTTGGGGCGGGGGAACCAGGCGGAAAGATTCAGGGCTGGGAGCAGCAGGTGGTGAAACCCAGGCGGGCAAACCACCAGATCCTGCGGGGGGATCAGGTGCTGCAGAACTCCTTATTTCAGCAAGTGCTCATGGATAGGAGAGTGGAGGGGCAGAAGGCCTGAGGTTTGGGGTGCCCAGTGCAAGCTGCAGGGCTTCAGCTGGAGCAGGCTGGTCTTCACACTGCCTGTAGTCCAAGTGCTTCCAGTGGGGCTTATGCTCTGCTAAGTCTGCCTTAGATTGCAGCCCTGGAGGATTATGTTCCAAACATGCAGTAATGGCAAAGGGGCGTTATTATATAATACTTCGGACTTGCATTGCCTCCGGGGAATTAAGATTTATTTATTTATTTATTTATTAAAACATTTTTATGCCGCCCCATTCGCCGAAGCCTCGGGGCGGCTTACAAGATGAGCTAGAAGGGGTATGCAGCAGAAGATGTAATCTCTCTCTTTCTCTCTCCCCCTCTCAAAATTGCATTCATCTCTCCTAGAATGAAAACATAAGGCCAGGGCATGGGGGCAGGGGAGGAATAAAGGGCCGTAGAGTTTATCTGCCCCTTCTCTTTTATTTTCCTTTTGTTCAAGCAAACAAATCCCAGCAAATGTTAAAATGAGCAGGACTGGACCAGTCGTTTATGGGAGTGGGGGAAGAACCCAGCCAAAATCGATTGTATCATGGATTGTACACGGCTCGGAGATCCCAAAGGGCGGAATATAAATGTTCGAACTAACTATAAGCAATGCAAAACCAACTGGCTCAAGTCAGGATCCGCAGCCCCGGGAAGCCTTCTGGGTCAGAGGCATGCGCAGCCAAGCAACAATCCTCCCTCTCCCCCGCCCCCCCCGCCACCCTTCCTGCTTTATGCACCTTTCCATGTCTCCTCAGTCAATTGTTCGGCCATGGCATCCCCTCGTTGTTCGACTGCACGCAAGACACATGGCTCCCCCCACCCCGAACGCAACATATGCTCTCTAGGCCTTTGTTCTTCGTGCTGTCCTGTGCTGCCAGCACCCGGCAGCTTCGTTGTTTGCTGTGTGACACACGCGTATATTATTTTCATCACACATGTTTAAAAAAAACCCCCAACAAGCCAGGCTGTACTAGCTTGCATGGAAAGGGAGAAAGGCACAATGGAGCATGCCATCTTCTGCGTGCAGGGAGGGGAGGTGTAGAGTGACCATCTTTTGATCCTGTGATTTTGTAAAAATCCCCGTTCTCCCCCTCCCTCCCACCTCACCTTTGTCTCTGCTCCCCTCTTCCACAATAGCAATTGTGCTTTTCCTTTGGGGGAAGAGAAACCATCACATAAGCCACCCGCCCCAGGGGACTCTGATTCCTAGCTTTGGCCAAAGGGAAATATGTAGCGCCACAACAGCTGTTCTCCCCCCCCCCCCCACAGCCCCCCCAGCTTTTGTTCAGATTGCAGCGGATTCGCTGCACTGACAGACGACAATCCACCATATCTGATCCCAAAGATTAATGCCCACGCAGATCAAGAGTGTGTATTTGCTGCAGCTTGGAGGAGGTCTGGAGTGCGCCCGCAGACCCCAAGGGGACTGGGCTAAGGGGGACTCAGGCTA
The DNA here is from genome assembly GCF_004798865.1 of Varanus komodoensis. Taxonomy (NCBI): domain Eukaryota; kingdom Metazoa; phylum Chordata; class Lepidosauria; order Squamata; family Varanidae; genus Varanus; species Varanus komodoensis. The sequence goes on from NW_025335606.1 coordinate 5,445,160, forward strand.
AGCCGTTTGCCATCCGGGTGCCGCGCTTGACCTCCCGTGCCAGCAGCGCGTTCTCACGGGAGCGCCGGTGCCCCTGTATCACGTCTCCCAAGCCATCCGGGGGTATCTCTTGCCAGCAACAAACACACCCACAACCCGGCACCCACAACGTGCCACCGAGAGCCCTGGGATATCTCCATTTGGCAGATCCACCCACAAACTAGGGGCACTCTCCACTTCTTTTGTTGCATAGCATGGCAGTTTTGACACGAGCAAACTTCTGTTCCGCTTTGGGTGTGCATGTTCACACTGTTACTTGTGGGAAGAAAGAGAAGGACAGAGAGAGAGAGAGAGAGAGAGAGAGAGAGAGAGAGAGAGAGAGAGATGCTGTGTGTGTGTTTACATGGCTGTATCATGGTCATAACTCTGACATGCATGCACTTTTCCACATCCCCATGGGTCACTGGTGTGCTGTGGTCAAAGAGGCTCATGCAACAACAGGGAAGGGGGGAATGATGCTGAGCAGAAGGGACACTTTGCCCATCTGTAGTTTCACTGTGGAAGCACAAAACAGAGACTTGATTCAGGATTTGGTGTCATTAATTCAGAAAAAAGGGGGAAATGAACACATAGCTATTCTTCTGGATTGAAGGTTCAAAGTGTGAGAAGGTCTAGCAACACCTCTGGAACGGACCAAAGGTGGAAAGTGAGTTGATTAAGTGCAAACCGACTAGCCCTGGCTGTACAGCGATGCACTATCAGCCTTCTCCTCCAGATGTTTTGGACTTCCCCTCCCATCAGTCACAGCCAGCATGTATGTGGACATCCAAAACATCTGGAAGGCACCAGGTTGAGGAAAGCTGCAGTGCACACTTACCTGGAAGAAAGTGCCATCAATGGGTTTACTTCTGAATTGACACAGAATTGAACTGTTGCTCACACTGTATTCAGTGGGATTTGCTCCCAGTTAAGTGTGGCAAGGAAGGCAGCCCAGTTGGCTTTCAGTAGTCTCTCTCTCTCTCCCTCCCTCCCTCCCCCTCTTCACTCCCACTTCTCCTGTTTGTTGCGGGCACTTTACCCCAATGTATGCTCCTTTCTCACTTCCTTGCTCACCAAAATATTTTGAATTCTTAAAAAAAACAGCTTCTATTTGGAAAGCAGAATAAACTATGCAAAAATAAGCAAATCCAGGTCAAGGTAAGAAGTGGGCACAATTACGTTCTCCCAGGGGTTTTGTCTTGCCTTTTAAAAGAATTATTATTATTAGCAATCACATGACCCTAGCCAGAGGTAAGTGTGGTTCTTGCATCATATGTCATTCCACTCAAATGAGTCAGATTTGCATGAGCTGAATTCTTGGGTTCCTCCAGTCCACAGCAGAGGCTGTACTTCCATTGTAGGCTCCGGTGTAAAAGCAGAAAACAACACACCCACACATACACACCCAGACCCGAACAGGAAAGATCAGAGATCTGTGTTGTGTCTGGTACAGGGTTTTAAATGGTTGTAGTGTCATTTAGGGACAGAAAACTGATTATATTCAGTGGCTAGGCAGTGGATCCGAGAGACCTATCTTGAACAAAGTCAACATTCCAGTGACTGTTTGTGCAAGAAAATCAATCCTATTTCTATCTGGCCCTTTTTTCTGCAAGGTGCCTAAACACAGCTTACAAGATCTTCCTCCCAACCGTTTATCCTCACAACAGCCCTGTGAGGTAGGCAGGGCTGAAAGTCAGGGACTGGCCCAAGGTCACCCAGTGGGCATGGCTGAGCAGGGACTAGAACCCAGATCTCCTGAGTCCCAGGCCAACACCCTAACCACCTTACTCTATTGGCTTTTTTGAAGGATTCTTTAAACAACTTATTTTTGTTAACATTCTAATCCTAGATGTGGTAAGATTTTTGAACGCTATTCCACTATTTCCACTATTACACAACTGCATCACACAAATGCAACATGTGCTGTTGAGTTCAGGATGCAGCATCCAAAGAGCCTCAATGTTTAAATGATGTATGTGTGAAGTTTCTAGTTTGTAAGAGTGCGAAAGCAGGGTTGGAAGGTTATGGACAACCTTGGATAAAATTGCAAAAGATGAGCCGCATGCTTTGTTCTCCATGACTAGCCAAAAAAGGAAGTAGGCAAATATTCTTCAATTATATCATTTAGCTAGGCCGTGAACTTTCCCTGGCATGGGATTTAGGGTGGCTGGCTACAGGTTTCTGGTTGTAGTTTTTGTTTCCTGCTTTGCATTAAGATGCACAGTCTTTCCTGGAAGGCACCATTATATGAATTCGGTGAAATGGAAGCCATTTTCTGTGGTACATACTCTGTCCTGCCAACACAGCATTCGCCACTGTCCTTGTAAGCAAGAACCAGAAGCAAAGAAACAGGTCTCTGTTGCGCCCTGACCTGAGAATGGCTGCTGTGAATTTTATGACCTCATTTCGGTCTTTGAAGCTCATTTTCTGTTTGTGCAGTGGTGTAAATTGCGTAGCCCCATTGCAGCGTTCTGGTAGCCGCAATGATAATTGAAGGAAGGATTTCCTCCAATTCAGGAATTGGTTCAAAATCCCACATTTTCGAATCCATGAAAAACGGATTTGAAATCACAAGCTTGCCCAAATGTGGGTGGAGGGACAGCAAAGCTGATGAGCAAATAGATCATGGAAGGATGCAGTTTTGCACCTGCAAACCGGACCTCGTAGTCGGCTGGGTTATGAGCATTCATATGATCAAGAGTAGACACTGATATGTCAAGTATTCACTCCTGATCATATAAAAGTTTTCATTTTGCTTTGAGGGCCAGACAACCTTTCGGGACTTCTTCAGTAGGTTTCCTGCAAGGCTGTTGTATGCATTTCACCGAATAACATTGCATCCTGGAACGCGAGTCAAGATTCTTCTTCCTATTAGCTCCTATTTGCCTCCTCGAATATGTTTTTTCCTTTGAAAGCGAAGCCCTGATTTGGGTGGGAGTTTGAGTTTCACTGGGAGAAAGAGGTTATTTTTTGATGAAACCAAGAACCCACAACTAAGAGACAAAGGTGTGTTCACCCCTACCTAGTTTGTCTCTTAAAGTGACAAGGGAAAGTTCAAACTGTCTTCGGCACAAACGTGGAAGCCGCATTGTCCTGCGTTGCAGGCATCAAGAGTCGGCATGATTGGGCATCTGCTGAGGGCCCACACGCCCTGCCAGGGGGCCTCCACCGCCTGGAAGTGCTGTTTCCTCACTACTGCAACCTGCGTGCTTGCCCGCCAATCTTGTCTGGATCCAGGCAACCGTAGTGGCGAGAAGGGGGTGCCATGGCCCCACTGCAGCCTGTCCTCTAGGCCAGCGCCATGAGTTGGAAGGTGAGGAGCTGGCGCAAGCGCTGCTGGGAAGAAGGGGGCAGAAAAAGCTCTTGCCAAGGCTGCTGAGAAGGCAGAGCTCTTGGAGGAGGGCGCTCATGCAGGGCGTCTGGCTTGAGCGCCTCGAATCCTGGGGAGGGCACCTTTGCTCCGTCCAGCCCAGCAGGACTTCTTCAGGGTCTAAGCAGAGAACGGTGTTTTTCATCACCTGCAACAGAACCTGGGAATTTCTACATGCCGGTCATGTTTTCTCCCACTCTCATCCCCTCCAAGCTTACGTGATTGCAGAAGGGAAGTGACTGAATATGGATACTGACATTGCTTTAGATCTAGAAATCATCCCTGGGATTTCAGTAGAAGGCTAAGTACGTCTCATCACTCGGAGTGTGGCTGGCTTAGTCGGCTGCGCAGGGACCAGCAGGGGATGGGTGACTTCAAGGCCTGTCAAACCTTCCTTTTTTGGTTCCTTGTCCTTGAGATGGCCCAGCAGAGGGTGACCTCCAAGAAGGGACTGTCTTTGACAGCTGCTCAAATAGGGAAGTGTCCTGTGGAGTGGGAGGGGTGGCCACCCTAGTCTTAGAATAACTGGAGACAAGCCCCCAGGTGAGTCTGGCTCAAAGTGGGGAAGGAGAGCAGCTTGGAAGGGATGCTTGGCTGTGGGGTGGCCCATGCCAGGAGCCAAGCTCTTGGCAAGAGGTTGGACATCAGGAAAAGCTTCCTCACTGTCAGAGCAATATGGCAGTGGGACCAGCTGCCTGGAGAGGTGGGGGGCTCTCCCACACTGGAGACATTCAGAAAGAAACTGGGCAGGCCTCTGAGTGGGATGGTGTGACTTGGTGTCCTGCAACAGCAGGGGTTGGACCCGGTGGCCTTCATGGCCCCTTCCAACTCTGCTGTTCTATGATTCAAGTCCTAGCAAGACCCAGAGAGACTTCTTGACTGGCGCTGGCTGTGGGGTGTCCAGGATGGAGCAGTCTGTGGCCGTAGTCGCAATGGCTATGCAGCATCTCCAGTGGCCAAGGCATTTCATCTCCTGCCCATGCTTGCCCATGCTGTGTTTGAAATCCCACTACTTACCACCTGATAGGGAATCCATGCAAATTTGTGAAGGGAGAATAGGTCTGGGGGCATGTCCCTTCCTGTTTCCCTCAAAACGCTACCACATCTGTGGTCTTTTTCCTGCCCTGACTGCTATGTTGCCTCCCCATACCTGGCACCCTGCAGACGCCCCAGACTACAATTCCCAGACTTCCTAGTTATTAACCATGCTGGGTGGCAGGCTGGGAATGATGGGAATTATTCCAAAACAAATGGGAAGGGCTGTAACATAGGTTGGAAAAGGAAGTCCGACTTTTCCCTCTCCCTCCTGGTGTCCTCCAGATGGATTGGACTACATGTTCCAGCAATGGACTACATGTTCCAGCATTCTTCACCACTAGCCATGCTGGGAGTTGAAGTCGGACCCATTGGGGGTGTGTGGGGGGAATGTTTGGGGGAGGCAGCTTTGTTGTCCAGCCTCCCAGCCTCCCAGCCACTCACGCTCCCTTTGCAATAGGGGATGGTCAAATGCTGGTAGAGTTGGTTTGAAGGACAGTGTTCCCTAGTGCTTCCAGCAGGTCTCCCCCCCCCCCCCCCCCCCTGCATGTTAGAGGTGCCTGTGCTGGGTCAGGGCTCTCTGGAACTGAGAGAGAAGAAAACCCTCGCCTTGCACTTTGCCAGTCGACCTGAACTCCACAGCTGCCATTTCCCTCCGAGCGAAAGGCCGAGCAACTCTTCCTTCATCCAGCAATGGTGCCATTAAGTAGCAGAGCCCAAGAGCCGGGCTCACACAACATGACAAGCAGTGCATGCAGCTTTGCCCAAATGGCCTGGTCAGAGGGTCACACAGAGTTTGCTCTCCCCACTCCAACCTCCCAGCCTCACCGCTCCTTCCAGCAGCCCCCAATCCTCGCCTACGGATCACAGCAACCTCCTCCTGAGTAGTGTGCAGCAGTTGTGAGGTGGGCTTCCCTCTTCCCTGTGGACTTCCCCACAGCTCCAATCCCTAGAGATTTTTATTAAATGAAAATAAACAGTTTTGTTGCGATCCCCCCTTCTCCCTTCATGTATTTCCATACCATTTCCCTGTTTCCAAAAGTAAACAAGGAGATGGCATATCGCGCAGCCAATGGGAATAAAGGAAGCAATGATGCATCTGTTGCTAGGGTGCTCAAGGCAATGGAGGTCGAAGGCTAGAAGTGAGCACTTCCATGGCCGCTCTTGCTGGGGGTCTCTATGGTGTTTCCATACCAACCATAGTCAAATGATGATCCTGGGTCCAGAAGAGCAAAGAAGCTGCCTTGAAGTATGGAAATCTTAGAACAGACCATGGAGTCTCTCTGTGGTTTCAGAAAACTAAATAGACCGTACAAGAACTCTGAAACTGAGTCCGGGGAACATGGCAGAGGCACCACAGTAAGATTTTGCCATGGTTTCTTGTGCTGTGCAAAGCTGCCAGGCGGTGGTCGTGCCTACTGGCTTCCGAGCCTTGAGAAGGGATCTTGCTTTTCCATGCAGGAGGAAAGGTGGAGGCCTTGGCCTGGGTGGCTGCATGGGGCTCATATGCTCAGAGGCTGCATGCCCCTGAGTGTTAGCACATGAGTAGAGGGCTGGCTCATGGTAGTGGGTACATTGTCAGCAAGAGGATAATATGGCGTAAAAGTGGCACTAGCTTAATGTTCATGCAAGACTCATTGGAGAAGGCCATCATGTTCGGGAAGACTGAAGGGAGGAGAAGCGGAACAACCGAGAGATGGCTGGACTCCATAAAGGAGGCCAGAACCTTGAGTTCTCAAGAGCTGAGCAGGGCTGCGCTTTCATTTAAGGGGCTGCCATAAGTCGCAGGCCACTTGATGGCACATCACAACGACAGTATGCGAGTGCCGAGATTCAAATGCACACATGAGTTCTAATAGGAACAAAACACAGCTCACTCTAGTGAGGCAGGCTGCACCCAGAGGAGGCTGTGTGTCAAGGGGGGCTGCATCATCTTCATCATCATCATCATCGCATTACATTTATACTCCACCAGTCTTCCTCTTGGAAGGAACTTGAGATGCTGTACAGCCTTCTCCTCCTATTCAGTTTATCCTTGCAGCAACAACCCTACGAGGTAGGTTAGGTGGAGAGCCTGTGCCTGGCCCCGAGTCAACCAGTGAGCGTGTGGCTGAGTGAGAACCCGGACCCACATCTCCCTAGTGCCAGTCCAGCACCGTGAGCACAGCACCCCCCCCCCCCCGGCTGCATGCCTTCCTGCTCAGCCTGCCATCCAGGGGAGAGGCAAATTCAGGGCCCCTCGGTTCTCCCCTTTCTTGGGGTTTGCTTTCCTTGAGCTTGACTTGGGGCGGTCTTCTGGTACTATCCAGTATGGAGACCCATACAGCTCCTCCAGTGCAGAGAACTACACACACAGGGCACGGTCCTGGCGAGCCTGGGGGCCTCTGCTGGCCGGATTCCCAGTCAGACCACTGGCGGGCCACCTGGTGGAGCAGGGTGCTGGACCTGGCGGACCATCCCGTCTCTTCCTACGCTCTGCCCTTGAGCGCTTCTGATAAGGCAAGCGAGGCGGACGTGCTCCGTGAAGGAAGCGCCGCTCTGGCTGGGCATGGCAGGAGCTGCGGTCCAGCCAATCTGGGGGCTTCCCAGTTGTGAGCACTGGACTCAGATTCATGATGGTCTGAGTGTCTTCTTTCTGACTTGCGCCTTTCATTTTTTCCAGCTGTTCTACCGGAGGTCGAGGGTGGCAGAGGAAAGGCATGGGCGGGCACTTGCTGAGAGCCTGCACCCCAGCAGGGGCCCGCTGACAAGACCCCCCCTCCCCAAATTGCCCCTCTTTGCCCCCATAGCTCTCTTGTCCCCCTCTCTCTTGCTGCTGCCTTTGTTCCTTGGCCCCACGACTCTCCAGGGAACAAGTAGAAGCAATGCTCTGGCCAGGTTTGCACAATCACAGAGGGAGAAATAAGCCTCCCCCCCGCCCCCACCCACTGCCCAAACGTTGGGCGAGATCTGAATGCTTGCGCCCAGCAGCATGGCTTCTCACGTTGTGTGAATGCAGCCAGGGTGGCTTGCTGCCAGGGCCGGCAAGCTACTTAAAACCTTGCAACAGCCTACAGGGTTTGGGGGACTTATTACCATGCAACAGCACCTCCCCGCCGGGCCAGCTCAGTTCATGTGACGCAACAAGCAACCCAGCAACGCTGCTGCAAAGGGGGGGGGACTCGTGTGGCCCCTCCCAGCATGTGCCCAGGAGGCACACACACCGCAGGGTGTGCGTGTGTAGACTGTGCAAACTGAGCCTGTTGTCCTTTCTTTTAGGGGATGATTGTAGGCCAAGTGTTGTGGGGTAAGTTTTGCCTGGCCACAACTGGGGCAGGAGACAAAGGCCAGCTTTAAGGGGCACTTTGGCTTGTTACACCAGCCCCCCAACTCCCTGTGTGCATGAACCACTTGGGGGGCAATCCTACACATGCTTCAACAGAAAACAGTCCTACAGCTCCACGGCTGCACCTTTAGGGTCTCCTTAACCAGCTGTCTCCTCTTCCCCACCGTGAGTTTAGCTGATGGTTTTCACAGACTCCAGCACCTGCAGGGTCCATCTGCTGGACCAACCTCCAGACCATGGTTCTGGGGCTCACATCCGGTACTGGGGCTCAGCCGCCTGGAGGGACGGACGCTGGGCTTGGAGGGGCAGGCAGGGTACCATTGAGGGAGACGGTGGATCGAGCAGCCTGAGCAAGCATCCCCACGCCATGCTTTCCCCACCCTCCAGATGCCCCCAAAGCTGCTTTTTGCCCCTCTGAGGCTCCAGGAGGGCAAAAGGCACACCGCTGCAGGCACTAAACAGAGACGGGGGCGGGGTAAGTTCTACCCCTCCCTCAACAGTGCTGAGCTAATTCTGCCCCACCTCATGCTTCATAAGAATTTAGGCTCAGCTATTTTCTAATTTGCACCTCAGTCACAATTTCATTATATTTTCTGCTGGAACAGGGCAACAAACACGGGGAAGGGGCAGGAGACCAGGTCCCACAAGGAAAGGTTGAAGGGGCTGGTTTAGTCTGGAGAAGAGACAACTGAGAGGGTATGTGATCGCCAGCTTCAAATATTTGAAGGAAAGTCACACAATTAGAATTGTTTTCTGCTTCTTCAGAGCGTAGGACCCAAACCAACAGGATCCAATTGCAAGAAGGAGGATTTAGACTAAGCTCTAGGAAAGTCTTCCTGATGGTGCGAGCTGTTCCTCTCAGAGGGTGGTGAATTCTGCTGTAGTAAAGCTTTTTCGGGAGAGGTTGGAGGTATGCATACCTGGGGTTTTGTATTCGTGGATTTCCTACATAAGCAGGAGGTTCTGCCAAATTTCCCTTGATGTCTTTCCAACTTTGTGGTTCTGATTGCATGCCTATCCTACATCTTCTCTGGTATCAGAGGGTGCATGACTCTATGCCATGTGCTGGGGAATATGGGTGGGAAGGTGCTCTGGCTCTCGCATCCTGAGGGAGGGTTTCCAGTTGGCCACCCTGTGAACGGAATGCTGGACTAGATAGATTCACGCTCTCAGCAGGACTAGCCTTGAGCCATGGCGACACGAATTGTTCTCCACACCCTAAACTATTTTATCCTTGTAGCCACACTGTGGTTACAGGGGGCTCGGAGACATTAAGGCCAAGAACTTCATGGTCTGAGTGGAGATTTCAGCCACGGCCTCACACGTCCTAGTTTGATACCCACTGGCACCTGAGAAAACATCCCAGCAAAAAAGCGTCTTTCCTGCAAGGTGTTTTGTTTCCATATGGGCTGAATGATCTGTGCAATAGCTTTGCTACCAGTAAGGCTTGGCTCCATCTTTAGTTCTCCTCCTCCCCAGAGTCTTGGCATGTTCTTGGGAACCATCTTTCTCAGTCAGTTCCCCTGTAACTTCTGCAGCGAGACATACGTAAAGGATTTCTTCCTCAGAGGCCTGTAGAAAAGTTTTCCCGTTTCAGCTGGTCATACAAAAGTGAGAGAGGTTCCCTCTTCTGAGCAAGCTATTCCAAGGGCAGATACTGCCCCTTCCCCTCTCCTCCCACTCCTCCTCCTTTGGATCTGCGCACCCTTTTCCGGAGTCGTCCTGCTGCCAATGCGTCTGAATGCAATTCCTTGGTGGATTCGCTGACTTCCTTTCCAGCTTCATGCCAGGAATTGCTGTTCCACTTGCACAGGGCCGGGGCTCTTCGCCTAGTAAACTCTTTATGTCCTGGAGGACAAAAATTGTTCTGGCCGGTCTCAGTGCTACCTCTGTTGCCCTTTCTAGGCAGCTTGCTTTGGGATACTCAGCACAATCGTTCTGATAGGTGGAAATGCAACTTTGCCAGGATTGCCAGCTTGTTAGCTGGCCACCGCACCTGTGTCTTTAGCATCATCTGGATGCACAGATGTTAGTTTTGCTGGGCAATCTTTGCAGCTCTCCGTCATGGGCACCATCAGCTACAAACTTGGGTTCATTGCCATGTTAGAAGTGCCACTGCCCAAAGCAATGTGGTCAGCTGTAGGCCTGGACCTTGGACAAACATCTGTATGTGTGAAATTCAGACATGCAAAGTGAGCTCATTGTAGATATACAATATTTGAGAGAATGGGGGTGGAAGCATCCATGAACTCCTCGTTTTGCCAAAAGCAAGTACAACTGAATGGTGGCTACTGAACTCAGTACCTGTGAGCTGCTAAATCTTCTGGAAATTTCTAGACCTCTCCAATGAGTTCTGATATCCAATACTATTATTATTACCAACATCCTCATCACTTTCATTTCTACATTGTCCCACAGGCAAAGCTCTCCGGGTGGTTTTCAACAGTAAAAAGAACAAGGAAAAAAAAAAACCCCTGCCACAGCTGCCCCTGCTTTAGTGGCTTAAATCTCAGCCTCAGTGTTTCTCATCTGTAAAATGGGAGTCCTCATTGGTTACTTCTGACCAGGTCTTGCTTCTTCTGACCAGCTTTAGTGTTGTGTTAGAATCCCTGATCTCTGGTAACTCACCTGAAAGGTCTGTAGCTTTCAGAGTATTGTTGACTGGATGCAATAAGTGACTGCTTCTAGCTACTGACCCATCATTTTATATCCTGCTCTGGCTGGTTACACCTCCAGGTCTAGCAAGAATGAAACCGATCTTGCAGGCCTGAAGTCTGCCCACCCTTGTTCAAGGAGCGATCACACCTGTGCCTCCATGAAACTGGACTGGGATGGTCCTGGGATTGAAAGCATGCCCCCGCTGCTGGAACGCCAAGGGCTGTGGTCTCCGGAGATAAGATCTCTGGGAGCAGCATTGTGAGATAACAGCTTCTGAATCATGATTTTGCAGACAAACTGTCACCTGCCTTATCTCAAGCTAAACTTAAGAAAACAGATTTTAAGTGTGAACAGCCTGATAATTTATCTACTGAAAGTTTGTGGCAGCATGAGAAGAATATAATGACACATCTGTGAAGTGAGCGCTGCATTTCCAAGCCCTTGACAAGGAAGGGAAGTGCTTCTGGGGTGGATTGTCTCTAGTCCTGTATGGAGTGCCTGTATGGCCGCACCTTACTAGACACGCAAGTTAAATGTCCAAGCCACTGTGTGTGGTTGGCCACATACTTGTCACCAAAGCAGAGAAAACAGCGGCCCCAGATTTGCAAAACATTTGCATCTGCTAATTGGCAGGCACAGAGGCAAATTTGGAATAAGGACCATCCTTATCAAAGACTGCAACCTGGTGATTTGGGTGTCAATGTCTCCACTATCTTGGTGCTCAGCATCCAGGGCCGACTGCAGGGCCCCTCTGCTCATTCCTCCTGTGGTTCTTCACTGGAGATGGATCGAAGAAGATGCCTTCAAAGAGGCAGGCCGGCCTGAGCAGCCAGGAGCGAAGTAGTCTCCAAGACATTTTGAGATGGCTCCAAGTTATTGGAGGAAAGAGATCTATTTATTTTATTTATCTTAATATTTCTATACTGCCCCCTTGCCATAGGCTCTGGGCGGTTTACAAGCAATTTAAACCAACAGTGATTAAGATGATTAAGACAAGATATTAAATAAAAGTGACATGAGCTCTACTCTGGGAAGGCCAGTGTGCCAGTGTGGTGTAGTGGGTAAGAGCGTGGGACTGGGACTCAGACGATCTGGGTTCGAGTCCCCGCTCAGTCATGGAGCCAACTGGGGGACTTGGGCCAGTCACAGACTCTCAGCCCAACCTACCTCACAGGGTTGTTGTTGTGGGGATAAGATGGAGGAGGAGGAGAATGATGTAAGCTGCCTTGAGCCCTTTGTAGGAAAAAGGCAGGATATAAATCAAAAAATGAATGAATGAATGAATGAATGAATGCCTGTTGGAGGAAATATACCTTACGTTTTCTCTGAAAGGTGGCAATCCGGGATATCCAGCATATCTCTCCTGGCAGACCGTTCCACTGTATGGTTAGCCCCTGCACAATCCCTCTGGTGGTTGACACTAATCTTGCAGAAGCAGCCTCCAGAAGATGATCCCAGAGAACCTTAGCTGGGGAGAAGGAATGTGCAGGCAAAACTACTTCTGAAGGCATCTTGGACCCAAGGCATGAAGGGCCTTAATGGTGATTACCAACACCCTGCACGGTATCCCGAAATATGCAATACAGCCTACCTTGAAACCCTGAACTAGCCCGCTTCCTTCTGGCGCATCGTCCCACGGCGAGTGCTGGAGAAAGTTTCACAAGCCACTCCAGGTAGCTTTTGTGTGTGGACTGAGAAGGGGCGTCATTTTGTTCTTTGCTTCAGGCAGCAAAATATCTTGGGTCCATCCTGGAAAGAGACACTGTCCTTTCCACAGGCATCTAACTAGAAAGCTGTTGTCTTTCAAGCAGGACGCCTGGGCCCTGTGGAGATTCAGTAACTCTCGGAATTAACGATCTGGAGTGCTTCTAGACAAAGTCCTCACATTTGGACAGTTCTTTGCCTATCCCTTCCCTTAATTAACAGATTGTGAGAAACCAGTGGAAGAAGGGGCGGAAACACCCAGGGAGACTATGCATAGAGGACATCATTGCCTGAACATCTCCCCGCACCCCACCCCACCCCATTAGTTAATGCAGGGGGCAGGGTGATGGCATGACAAAAGCCTTGTCTGGAAGCACCCCCAGGATCTGTCCTGCATACAAGGACAGAACAAAGTTCCCAAGCCCTTCCACACAACCATCCCATCTTGGGTATCTCAAGCAAAGGAATTTTGTGTGGGAAGACATTCATTAGGCGGATGCTTTTGTTTAATGAATGAGAACTGGAAGTCTTGCTGATTGGCTGAGCCACTCTGAGATCGACAGCGGATCTAAAACTTTCTCTCTCTCTCTCTCTCTCTCTCTCTCTCTCTCTCTCTCTCTCTCTCTTTAGAGAACTTCTATGCCGTCCCATTCGCTGAAGCCTCGGGGTGGCTCACAATCATAAATAAATAAACACAATATAAAACAGTATAATTTAAGTCACCCTGGCCAAAGAATAAAATAAATAAATATTATGAACAATTAAAATAACATTTGAATAAAAAGGTCTTCACCTGGCGCCGAAAAACATATAATGACGGCACCAGGCGGACCTCTCTGGGAAGCTCATTCCATAAATTGGGCACCACCGAAGAAAGCCCTCCTCCGAGTACTTACCTCCTAATATCCTTCACGGAGGGTTCCCAGTGAAGGGCCTCTCCCGCTGATCTCAAGGGGCGGGCGGGCATATATGGCGCTCCTTCAGATAAGCAGGACCCAAGCTGTTAAGTGCTTTATAGGTCATAACCAACACCTTGAATTGGGCCCGGACTTCAATGGGGAGCCAGTGAAGCTGATGGAGGACTGGAGTCATATGAACATAATGCCCAGTCCCTGTCAGCAGCCTGGCAGCTCTATTTTGAACCAATTGAAGTATTCAGACCATCTTCAAGGGCAGTCCCACGTAGAGCGTGTTACAGAAGTCAAGTCGGGAAGTCACCAACGTGTGTGTCACTGTCACCAGGCAGTCGTTCTCCAAGGAGGGGCGCAGCTGGTGGATCACCCGAAGCTGTAGGAAGGCGCTCCTCGCCACCGCTGTCACCTGAACTTCCAGTGAAAGCTCCAGGTCGAGGAGCACTCCCAAGCTGCGGACCCTGTCCTTAAGAGGGAGTGCAACCCCATTCAGGACTAGGTTCAATTCACCCTCTCCGAAGCCCGACCTGCCTACTAACAGGACCTCCATCTTGTATGGACTGAGCTTCAGTTTATTGGCCCTCATCCAGCCCATTACCTCGGCCAGGCACCGGTTCAGCACAGCCACTGCCTCACCTGGATTGGTGGAGAACGAGAGGTAGAGCTGGGTATCATCAGCGTACTGATGATTCCGCAGCCCACACCTCCTGATGACCTCTCCCAGCAGTTTCATGTAGATGTTGAATAGCAAGGGGGACAAAATGGACCCCTGCGGAACTCCATGCTCTAACTGACTGGTGCCTTGTGACTTGTTTATGTGCACTTTTCCCAAGTCCAGAGTGGGTGTGAAAGAGGGCAGAAGGCGGGGAAGAGAGTCATTTGTCTGGCTCCTTGTTTATCTGACCTATTTTTCTGGTCCCTTGTTCATCTGACTGCCAACAAGGTAACCAAACGGAGGAGGGGAAGGGAAGGATGCCCGGACCTGCTCTTGTGACTTTAAACAACATTTTCATACACAGAGACTGGCAGCTGAAATGCACAGAGATAAGTTATTCTTATACGCTTCTACCTTTAAAGCAAGTTGGTACTTTAAAAGGATGGCTTGAAAACCGGCCAAAATCACACCAGGTGGGGCTTACCTGCTGCAAACGGCAACGGTGGGCCAAAGGGAAGGCATTGCTTGATCAAGTCTTTAGAACAGCTCTGTGCAATCCAAACAGATCGAGAGGTATAATTCTGTTGGAACTAAAAGCTTTTGGCAGGAAGGGCTTGCATGTTTAAATGGCTCTGAAGGTTAGAATGGTTTTCTCCTGCACTTAATACATCAGGAGGAGCAGTCTGGCCCGTTTCTCTCCTTGGGTTGCTCCTTGTCTCTGTGCGGGGGCTTGGTCAGAAGAGGGAACTTTCAAATTGTGATTTCTCCTCCTGCAGTTGGAAGTGTTGCAGCGTTGCCACGTGGTTGCGTCCTGGCTACTGCTTCCTCGGGCTGGTGTTGGAAGGAGAACCCTGCTGGGCTGGAAGCCCTTCCTTCTGGGGTGGCAGGCCGTTCTTAGTATTCTGCACGTGGCACTTGCACTGAAACCCTCCATATCTTTTTATAGTGATAGATTCCATTAAAACCAATGGGGCTTATTTGTAAGTAAATGTGCTTGGGATCAACCTGTTGTTTCCTCTCTCCTCTTCCTTCCTGCGGAGCGGGATTCCTGGAAAGGGAGTTCCGTGAGGCTCACCTTCAGCTGCCCTTGAGCTGCTCCTTGTCACGTGCCATTATCTCCCTCTGATGCTCTGGGAACCAGCTTGCAGGCCTCGTATGTGGCACGGGAAACAGCTGACACAGCGCTCTTTCCTCAGGGTTTCGCACTGCACGTGGGGCCTTCCTTGCCCGTCGCAGCCTCTGAAAGTGCAAAGGGTCCATGCACAAGCAACAGTTGTGCATGCTGGGTGCATTTAATCCTTGATCCTTTCCACCCTCGGACAAAGGGATGCAGAAGCAGGCAGGAACCACAATCAGTTGGATGGCAAAACTGCTATTCTGGAATCTAGCCGTTCTCCTGCGCCTTAAGAAGAGAATCATCAAGGGTTGGATCCTGGTGAAATCTTTCCTTGGAATCAGTGGGAATTCACTTAGCCATGCCTAACTGAAATCTCATCGATCTGATTCAGGCCACTCTCCCTGTGTGAATTTTCCTGCAGTTTGGGGATGGGAAAGCTTTTCCTGTTGAATGTCTGCCTCTCACACAGTTGTGACATATACAAAGCTACTTTGCCTGGAGTGAAATTTTGGCCTAACTAGCCAAAACAGTGGTACTTATTCTGACCAGTGTTCGCTGGTAACAACTCTTTCCTAGCACGAGCTAGAAAATACTTGGGATCGTTGTGGACTGAACCCAGAGCAACCCAGTGTGGTGTTGTGGCTGAGAGCGATTGACTGGACTCAGCCCAACTCACCTCACGGGGTTCTTGTCATGGGAATAAGATGGAGAGCGGCAGAAGGAGGAGAAGGATGTAAGCTGCTTTTAGGTAATAGGTAAAAAGTGGCATACAGGTCTAATAAATAAACAGTCGGTTCTTCCATATGGGTTCTTCTACAAAGCTTTGGCGCCTCCCTAAAGGTTAGTTTTTATTGTCCCTTTTTTAGTATCTAGTGTTTCAGCTTTGTTGTGATAGTTCCCAGTTTGGAGTGGCTTAGAAATTATTAATGGAATTATTAATGAAGGGATGTTTGAAGATGCACGGAAAATTGCAGCCTTCCCATTTGATGTATGTATGCAAGCAGGGACCCAATCCTATTTATGGTCCCCACTTCTAAATGGGAAAGACATGATTTAGACAGGGCTGCCTTTAGCAACGGACACAAGTGGGTTGTGCAAGCAGGCCTGTGTTGGACCAGCTTGTGGAGGGCCTATACCAAGGTTCCGTGTGCCTCCTTCCTGTGCCTTTCACCTGTGGTATATACAGGAAAGGTGCAATTCTAAGGTGATTGTCGGATGATGAGAGATGTAGGCCTTTTTTCTGTCTCAGGATCCATCGGATTGTTCGGATCGTTCCCGGAGTCAAAGAGCAAGTAGCATGGAGGGAAATAATGCTTTGTGCTCCGGTCCAAGCTAGCATGACTGGTCCTATGCAATGCCACTTCAACATGCTTCTGGTGTAAGATGTGGTCTGACTTTCATCACAGTTTGCTTGGCTTTGGAAGATCTGAGCTCACCCCCCCTCCCCCCATGCTGGAGTGAGGCCTCATCCTGTATCAAAAATGGCTTCAGGGGAAATAACTTGGTGGCTGCATGGAGAGTTTGTCCGTGGGGCAGATGCCTGTGCAAGGGTTGAAAAAAGGAAAGGAAATGCATCACCCAAAGCAGACGATCGAAGAGGATGAGGGACTGGCACTGGGCTAATTGGCAGGGACGGGTGCACATTTCGAAATAATGGTTTCAATCAGAATGATTGATTATGGCACAGGACCTGTTGCCAGAGTGGGGAAGGTCGTGGCCGGGTGACCCATGTGCCTGCTAATTCCTGACGGGCAACTTCACGTCCCCCTGGACTCACTCTCCGTACGGCCTTTTTATCTCTCTTCAGCCCATGCACTGAAAACTTGCGCACCCTGTAACTTGCGCTTCTACCACTTCATGGGCTTTTAATTTCCCTTCTCCCCAGATTGAGGAAATCCCAGAAGCTACTGTAGGGAAGTGCCAGGGACCAAACGGGGCTCAACAGCAGTCCCCTTTTGCTTTCCTCATCTAATTTCAGGTTCTTTATCCAATTTCGGCAACCTGCTTGTGCAGCAAAAATGCGTGGCTTCAGACAACTTGTATGTTCTGTCCTCTAGCGAAGGCGGTCGGCAGATTTCCCTCATGATGAGCTGAAGCAAGTCCCTTGATCTAAACAAACATTCAACAGCTGAGCATTTCTCTTTGCACTGGCCACCCGTGCCGTGGGCTCATCTGCTTCCACCAACACTCCCTTGTGCCCCACAGGCTTTGGTTCTTTCTCAGCTCCCTCTTCGAGGAACCTTTCGTGGTGCATGAATAACTGGGTTAGCTTCTGGTTTCAGCTTCATTTGAGCCTGGCCTGGCACAGCCTCATCCTATAAATCCATCTGCAAGGCATGCTTTCGCTTTCGCTTTCAGTTCCGTGTATTTTGGGTTCAGCTGACATGCGCAATAAGCAGGTGTCTTCACAATATACATTTTGCCATACTTGCTCCTCAAACTATATCTGCCAGCCCCACCTCCCTGTCTCTTTTAGGACAGGCATATTTCTAGTTTTTAGCTCCACTTCTTCTCCGAGAATTCTACAGTGTATTTGTCCTGGTATCCAACTGACATCAGCTCCTGGGTCCAGTCTGAGCAATGATTTTCTCTTCTTTACCTACTTCTACATCCACGTAGGCCTTTTTTCGTTCTTTGTCTGGTCCTGCAAACACAGACTTGTGCTGCTTCTTGCATTTTGAGGTTCCTCTCTTTCCTGTGTCTCATTCACTTCTCTCAGACATGTGTTCCTTTGATGTACATCCCTGTGAAGATGAGTGGCCTTTTTGCAGTCATAACCAAACTTTTCCCCTGATGGGCATGACAATATGCTGCTGTTTTCCTTTCCACACCGTTAACAGATTTTTGGCTCCCTCTCTTCTGAGGCCAAGCACTCCACCTTCTCTCCGTCTCTGATTTGCTCCTTGACGATTCATTCCAGACATTTCTTGGAATTTGCTCTGCAATATTTTCATTTCTCCTTTGGACATCTCATAGGCCTTTGCTATTTTTAATGCCTTTCCTAGGATCAAGTCCTTCTCCTGGAGTAATTTTAGTTAGATTCCATTAATAGTCTATCTTTTATCATATATCACTGTCATGAAAAGCACTATCTTTAGCTATTAGGCATAATTGTTTGAATTGTTCATGTACTGCTTCTGTTGTCCACTGATACCTTTCATTAAAAAGTTTGTGTCGGAGACACTTTTTCTAGGTTAGTAGTAAACTTCAAACAATGGCAATCATTCTGTAGTTTTCTTTCTGTCTTCTGCAGATTTCTCTGCCTTTTTCCCCAACGCTTTTCTAAACCTGTGTGCAGATACTTGTTTTTCAGAATGCTTTTCTACTCCTGGGCTTGCAAAACCCAGGAGTTTTAGTTCTGTGAATCCCCTTCACTGGGCCTGCGTTTCAACATGGTTCCCCTTGCCGGAGTCCATAGGAGGCACGGGCTGGAGCGGGGCCGCTTTTATTCTCTCCTGTGATATTTTCAACATTTAGCTCAACTTTTAGCTCAACTCATTCAACTTTGGACATCATATTCCATGTCTGGTCTCTCACCAGCAGGCACCATTTTGTCCACTGTATTTCTATACATTATGATCTATACCTTTAAATCAAAGGTGTTGAGTGGGTCCCAGAGGTTCCAGTTCAGCTCTTTGGGGCTCGGCACAGGGCCCACATCCCTCATTCACCCATCATCGGTACTTTCCCACATTCTGTGTGTTTCCCCCTTCATTCTAAAAGGTTTACGTGTGTTAAGGGACATGTAAAAAAGTGCCCGCAGAGGTGGGGGGGGCAGATTAGTTATAATTAACTTTTCACTAGTGCCCTTTGGGATATAAAGTCTGGATGAAACAGAATTTTTGCTTTGCTCTTTTGTGAATGGGCAGAATTACTGAGAGCAGTGACACCACTGGGAAAAAAATACTGGGGGAAAAGCTTGTCCCACATCAAGTTGATTTTCTCAAAGCATTCTAAGGACATATCTCATATTAACTCTCTCTGCCTAAACCTATTTCCTTGGAAGTAAACATCCTTTTGGATGTTGATGCAGTAAACTTTCAAGTAAACATATGTGGGGTCAAATATTTCTTTTAAGTCCCAGTTTATGCTTCAGTTATATGTGGAAATTACCTTTCCTGCAAGCAAACCTCAGGAATCCAGTGTCTGGGGAAGACATGGGAAGAACAAGCTATTTGTCTGTCTATTTATTAAATTTATACCCTGCCTTTTTTTTTTACAAAGAACTCAGAGCAGGTTCCATTATACTCCTGCTGCTGCTGTCAATCTTATCCCCACAATGACAACCCTGTGAGGTAGGTTGGGCTGAGAGTCTGTGACTGGCCCAAAGTCACCCAGTTGGCTCCATGGCTGAGCGGGGACTAGAACCCCGATCACCCAAGTCCCAGTCCCACACTCTGAACCACTGCAGCACACAGGTTTGGGGCACTTGGCCCATCCAACCTCTGCTGGTGATCCTCGCACCTGAGAGCATCCCTTGTGAAAAGCGATCCGCCACGAGGAAAGTAGCACCTGTGCCACTGAGCCAGTGATGCTGGACCAGCCACAGGGACTGGAGGGCGTTCGGCTGCTGCATGAGCTTTAGTAACAGACTGCAAGCTGCAAGCTTTGCAGGCGTTGGGTTCCTTCCCTTTGCCAGAGCACAGCCTATTCACGTGTCCCACCCCAAAATGCTGCTGATTTGAGGAGCTTCGCCAACAGGCATCTGAGCTGGAAGGAATGGCTTCCGACAAATGGCTTCCTTGTGCGGGGTCAGGCAGGCACCGGATTCTGCCAGTGCTGCGGTTCTCAGAGGAGAAACCCTGCCTTGGCTTCTGAGCGGTTTCTTGTAGGAGAGCAACAGAGGGGTGCTCCATCGGCTGCTCAGTTGGTGCGGTGATGGACAGGATGGGAGTTGTGATCTCAAGCACTCCGAGCATGCCGGGCTGGGGAAGGCCAATCAAAAGATCTGAGGGCAGACCTGCGTTCAAAGACATACCTTGAGTGGCTTGGGAAAGTAGCGACTTCTGTCCTACCTTGTAGGGGTCTTGTGGACTTCCCCATCTCAAGTCCCAGTGAACCTGGAAACTTGAACTCTGGCTAACATTCAACTTTCCCCCGATTTCTTTTAGCTACATGCCAGGGTTGCTTTTGGATTGCAGGAGTCTGAAGGGGCTGCCCAGCCCAACTCCTGCTTAGGGCTAGGATATAAAGAAACACCAGAAGGAAAACCTGGGCCTTGATGTGGTCCACCCACAAACCTCTGGACAGTGGACTGGGCAGACAGAGCCATAAATTACCTAGTCACAGGTGAGGTACGATCATGGATGCAAAATAAGTGAATGTGACCGGGTTTGGACCACACTGAACAGTTGCGTATGGATTGAGTGCTGGTTCTCATTGAACTGCAGGTTAGCATCTTGTCTGAACCCAGCTGAGTAAAAACCCATAGTTCACAATCCAGCAACAAACCATGTGCTCGTTACATGGGTTGTTTGTGGTTAGAACACACACAACACGATAATTCGTGTTGCAAAAACAACCCATGCTACAGCAGCAACACAGTCTTGAGTGCGGGTTCTTGTGTTATCCGAACCCGGTCAGTGACTTATTCCGCCCCACCAACCGCATGCAGTCACATGTCCGGGAGACTGGCATAATTACCTTTGCCAGTGTGATCAGTTGGTTCTTACAAACTTGGCCAGGTTGTCTTGTTGCTATGGGCAACAGTCCACCTATAAACCATGGGCTGTGGTAGGGTTATGTACGTGGGAAGGAGTGTGGGAAATAAGCCACTATGGAAGCCTTTCTCTCTGCAAACCGGATCACCGTCCTCACTGAGGCATCTACTGTATTCTCCTCTCAGAGAAGCTGCCCTTAGCTGATTTTGGGATATTGGCCCCACATGGCAGCCGACCCCTTTCGGAAGGCTTCCTGATGCTCTGAGCAACATGGGGCAGCTGCAGAGAGGAGGGGATGGGGAAGGTGTGTCTCCATGAGAGCAGTTGTACGCCTCTACGTCGGAACCTAACCTATTATTTCTACGCATGCCGCTATGCACTGATGTAGCTTTTTGGCAACCCTGCGTCCTCTTTCATCCCACTTTGGGTGAGGCTTCCCGCTTACCCAGGGACGTGTCCATCCCTAAAGCAGGCTCATTCCACGGAAAGCCGGTTTGCCTGCCTCCGCAGATCCTCCCCAGAATGTGTAGCCACACGGAAGATTTCGACATGTCTGCCCAAATGGACCTCAGACCTTGGTCCAAATTGGGGATCCCCAGTGGCCTGTTCCCCAGGGACGGATCATCTGGTGCTTCTGGGGAGAGGAAGAAGCAGCCGAGCAGTCTCTCGTGAGACCTTTCGGCGTCAGCCACTGGAAAAGACGCCTTTCGCAGCCTCCCTTCCCCAGGAAGTCCCACCTGCAACCACGGTGCCGCTGCTCATTCCCTTGCATGTCTCTCGGGGCGGGGGGGCGGGGGGCAACACTGGCTGCTCCTCTGTCTCCTGCCCTTTGCATGCAGATGGCAGCCGTGGGGAAGGGTAGCGGAGTGCTGGGAAGCTGCGCCTGGGCTACACGCCCCCTGCAGGCACTGGGTGGGCCTTGGCAGAAGCCCCCTGACGCTGGCCCTGTCCACATCCGCTGGGGGCACAGAGTCATGCCATTATTGCCCCCCGTGACGTCTTCACCAGCTTCTGCCGCCTGGCTCCAAGGAGCAGTAACTTGGATGGAACAGGAAACCACATCTGTCTCCTACTCCTTGATCTGATCGTCTGGGGAAAAGTGTAGCAGTTTCAATCTTCTTTTTTTAAATGAATCTTATCATTTATTTCTACAAAGTAACATTAAAAACATCAATCATTTAAGACATCGGACATACAGGATCAGCATCTTACTCTTTTTAACAGTCCATAACCATATTCAAATCTACGCAAGTCCCGTTTCTCTAGCCAATAGTAAAAAGAGTTCCAGGTCTGATAGAAATATGTGTCTTTCTTCTCCTTCAGAACAATCTTATTCTGAGTGCAAGCAGCTAGGAGTATTAGTTCTGCCACTGGTTTTCAGACGAGTTTCTCTCCCACCGCGCTCTGCGCCCAGCAAATGCATGTAGAGTTTAAAGGTTAAGCGAGGTGCCTTAAAAAGCACCCCAGAGGTACTTCATGGCCGTGGGTTTGTAGGGGATTCTAAACTGCAGTCTCTTGTAAAGACAGAAAAGGCAGGGGTGCTTCTGGCTAAGATTCCCTGAACTCTTTTCATTTGTGAGCTGTTTTCCTTTTCATTCAAACAGGACAAGTGCACTCTTCCAGGGTCAAAAGTATGCATTTTAATGCATATTTTTTTAAGTGTGCACAAAAGATTTAAAATGTATATCTTTAGAAAAATGTGCATTTTAAAGAGCACATTTTTTTAAAAAAGCATTTTGAGTGCAGTTGGAAGCATAGTAACATATGACTCAGTGCGTCCACACCTGGCGCGCTCAGTCCAATTAAGCATGGCAGGAGTGAGGGGAAAAAAACCTATTTTTATTCTCCAGCATAAAGGTTGATCACAGCAAAATGGCAATCAACCCTGAGTGCATGGCAAATTCCCTTGTATACCTGATGACCAGGTTAGAAATTCCTGCTGCAATTGCTGATTGGCACATTTGAATGCAGGTGATTCCTGCACTCACCTGGGAGGCTGGGCTATCTGGAGGTTGAGCTGGGAGCTTTTGGCAGGAGGTTACTCAGTCTCTGGCCATGTGTCACGCTCCAATTCAGGTTGACAATGCTTGGGATGTGATCCACCTGCACAGGTTTAAAGCTGGCCGGCCAGGTATGTCCTTTGAAAAATGCATTCACCCAGAGGTGAGAACAGAGGACGTTCCGATGCAGCGGATACTGAAATGAAATCCTCACACGCTCCTAGTCTCTCATCCAACAAGGGCAAGACCCCGTTGCCTAAGGGAGAACAGTCTGATCATCCCTGCCCTCGATCCATGGAAATCTCCAAACCTGGAGCCCTGAATGCAGCCTGTGGGCCGAAGGGGATGTAGTTGTGGTGACCCCACGCTCAGCCTCCTTTGCACATCTGGACAAAGTGAGCGGGGGACAGAAGGGGGCGGGGAGACCAGCCAAACCCAGCATTTGTCCTCAGCCCCATCCTGCTCCCTTCCTCATCCCCCCGTACGCCCCTTTTCTCCCCTCCTTGAGACCCTGTGGGAGGCAGCCGGAGAGGTTCTTTCTGCATCAGCTACGAGGAGGGTTTGGCCTTCAGTCCCAGCTCAAAGACTGCGGGAACTCAGGGCTGGGACTTCGACTAGCCCTGTGACGCAGCAGTGTTGGGAAGCCACGGGGCCGCCCCCGGGGTGGCATGTCCCTGAGAAGAGGAAGTGCAAGCCAGCCGTGGTTCAATTGCTCACAAGGACCTGCCCTGATGGAAATCCGGTGCACGGCCTGCAGTGGAATTTCCAGAGTACTTGCTAAATTAGCTGTTCCAGGTCTTTGATCATGTTTGCTGGCTCTGACGCCCCTGAATTTCCTGCATTTCTGCCCATGTGTGCTTCACCCAATCCCCTTGGAATCTTGCTGCCTGAGTGTTTTCGTCTGAAAACAAACCATTTTGACAATCGGGTGTCCTTAAGTGTTAGAGTCCTTTAAAGGGACATGCATGTTTTTTAGACCCCCGTATAAGCTTGCAAATGCATGGTTTTTCCTTCTCTGAGCTCCAGATCTTTTTGTCCCTCATACCTCCCCTGAGATGCACTTGGCTAAGCAGCTGCCAAAGTCCCGTCCTCCTGGCCCGCGGGAATCGCTTCCGCTCTTCCCCACTGCAACCTGCTTCGTCACCTGCTGCTCAGTCTGGCCCCGTTAACTAGCTCTGGTTGTGAGAAGGCATGGCAGGAGATGCCCGGCTCCCGGTTTGCCAGACGAGCCAGTGGGAGCTGTGAAGAGGAAGAGGAGGAGAAAAGGGGTGGCTGGCTGCCCTGGTGCCGAGGAGGTAGACGCGTGGAGGAGGAGACCCCTTGGAGGAGCTTGGCCAAGGGCCCTCCAGAGCCTCAGACTGGCACCATTTCCACGTGCTGTTCTCTCTTACTACAAGCAGGAACTGCAACAAAATGGTGCAGTGTGGAGTATTCTTCATCTGGGTTCCGTCATCCCATCCAGGGCGGTGGGATGTGAAATTAAATTAAGCAGACTGCAAATGAAGGGAGGGGTTTGTTTTTTTTTTAAAGTGATCTAGCCAATTTTGCTCTTAAGGCTTAGGATTTAGCAACAGCAATGAACCCCCACAACTTTTTTAAAAGATAGGCCCACAATTTTTCATTCCAAAGGAATGCATGTACAAGTAGAAGGACATGTGGATAAACACAGATCCTTTTCATGTGCGGAAAAGCTAAGCAATATTTTGAACGTACTTTCACAATGATTTCCAAAGTGGAAAAGAAATCTACTGTAGGAATTATTAAATACTGTGTCAAAGGTACCAGTGAGACCAGAATATGCATCTCATGGGTCTTTTAATATATTATGTTTTTAATATGTACTCCTATTTTTAAAAGTATCATCCCCATATATATGTGTGTGGGGATGTGTGGAATATTTAGAGCAGATCCCTTGAAATAAGTGAGACATACATTGGTCTTGTCTAAGTAAAGCCTTATTGATAAGACGACTTGAAGTATGACTAAATTAGAATCTCAGCTGATGCACATGTGGCTTAAGACCTTGTACAGCATCCAGGTACTCTCCTCAGACCTTGGAAATGAGCTGTGGATTACAGCTGGGTGACCATTTGGTGGCAAAGCAAGTGTGTTTTTGTGTGGAAACAGCCTTTTGAAGTATAAGTTGCGGTGATGGAAGCTATTTTGGGGCTTTGAAAAGTTCACTTGCAGAGCTCCAGAAATCTGTGAAATGCTGCTTTGCCTTGGGCTTATCATTTCCATTATCCTGATGGAATTCAGTGGGCTTTGGGGGTACTTTATTTTGGCTGTGTAGTACATGGAAGAGATGATGGAATGAGATATTATTATTGCCTTGCATTTATATCCCACTTACTTTAAGAGTGCTTCTGAGCAGAGCGCTCCTGGCGATACCAATCAAAAGACCTCGAGCTCCCTTATTTTCCCTCCTAAATGGATTTCTTTGTAGTCAGAAAAAAGACAGAAGCGCCGAAGAACAGGAGCAGGAAAAAAAATGGAAGGTGACAGGGCCGGCCCAAACATTGGGTAGCTTGAGGCAGAGGCTGCTTTCCTGACTTCTGGGAAATGCAATGACTGCATATACTTCACAGAAAATTAAAGCCATGGTTAATCATGAATGGCACGGTCTGTTTCTGAAAAGTCTGCAGTATTATGAAGCGCTCACTCTTAAACTGACGCCCGCGCGAAGCTGATCAGATACATCCTTCCTTCTCTCCCAGCCGCCTTTCCATTTTACATTCACTTCTTCTTTCACGTGGATGGTAAATACTGAATTCCTGCCCTTGACTCTGCCACTTCAATGCTTGAATAGGCCCAATAAATTCTTTAACAGGGTAAAGTTTTATTCAGCATGGGTATGGGTGACGCCTCATGAGACCTTAAGGCTCTTTGATAGCTCTGGAGAGAGCAATGATTTTAATTGCTTTTTTCTGCAAGAAACGCCGTGAAGTCACTCCCTCTAATAACAGTTATCTAAAATTACCACAAGATTCAATGTCAAATAGAACCAGGTGAAGAAATTGGAGTTCCACCTGGATGGAATCGACCAGCCCCATCTCTCCAACATTTTACTGGAATCTGCGCTGGGCACAGGGCCAGATTTGATGCAATGGTGCAGCTCTTATAGAATCATAGAATTGTGCCATTGGAAGGGGCCTGGCAGGCCATCAGGTCCAACCACCTGCTCAGTGCAGGAGTAAAGCCACCCATCCAGGTTTCAACCAGGCCTGACCCTGCTTAGCTTCAAAACTTAGGCAGGGTCAAGCACTTCAGGCTATGCAGAAGCTTATTTCATTAATCATGATCTGCCCTGGGTGTTTGTCAAGCGGGAAGGTGATCATTTTTGCATCCTGTCCTTCCCTCTACAAGCACCTGGTTAAACAAGCTTGGCTGCTCCTCGCTTTATTTCGGTCTTCTCCATGCATAAGCAGGCATTCTTCAAACAACGCATCACGGCCAGCAACCCTGCAGCCGTGCCAACATGGGATGTGTGAACTCCAACTAGGATGCTCCCCTCCGAGCTCAAAGATGGTGGGAAGACTTGCTTACCAGGAATTTGGAAACTGCATGCCAGGTTTCCCCAGCTTGGTACTTTCCATGCCTGTGGCAGGCAATATATTTTAAGCGAGCAACACGCTCTCCAGTGGAACCAGGGAGCTGGCTGATGTTCTGTGGACGAGATCCAGCCTGAAGCCCCTCCTCTCCTGGGAAGTCACACTGTGCGCCACCTGCTTTGGGCAGGGAGAGGGATGGAGCTCTCAGCTGGGGTTGTGGGAAAGTGACTCAGGCGGTACCTACAGGAACCCGAAGACAGGTGTGTGCATGTGGGGGGTGGGGGGTGGCGTGGGTTGGATTAGGCAGCACCAGGTCAAGAGGTTGCCCTCCTCAGGCTGTGTAACTGTTTATGCTCAGTGCAGAAGCTTTGCCGGTACTGGAGAGAAGGCGGGTGCACAACAGCAGGAAAGTGTAGATACCAAAAGAAGTTCTTCCGTTAAGGGAAGGCCTCCGCGTACACAGACAGGGACAGGAAAGCGCGCTCACGCCTGCTAAGCATGGGCAATTTGCATGGATCCAGCCATTCGCACGCAGGGTTCCTTCTGCAAATATTCAGGGCTTTTGCAAATACCCAGTTTTTGGAGGGTGCTGCCGAGGGGGGGGGGCCCGAATCTCATCCCATTCACCCTGCTCAGATAGATTCATCTGACCCTGAGGAGGAGAGAAAGCCAGGGGAAGCAGCAGTTCAGGGTCACCCTGTGAAGTGCCTCAGGCAGGGCATGAGAATCGGTCTGTCTGGAAGGGCAGAAGGGCTTTCAAGGTGGGAAGAGGAAAGACCAAGTCTGTACCCTGTCGGGATGCAGCCAGGGAAGCTTGCTGCGCAAATGGGTACCTCTGGCATTCAGACCTCAAGCAGAAAGAGCTGCCCTGAGGGTGGAGATGGATGGTTTACTGCAAGAGAAGGCAGAGAGGGAAGTGACCAGCTCGTGATAGGCAGGATGGGCCCAATGGGAGCCCTTCCCATGTGTGTCTACCATCGGGATCTTCCGCTCTTGTTTCCACCAACTTGCCCGAGAAGCGGAGAGCCAGTGAGCAAGCGGGCTGCAGCATCTCCGTTCTCTGGGCCAAGGAACAGGTTGTGATGGTGCAGAAGAGGACTGCACCCAAAGGCTGCTGTCCGGGGCCCCTGCTGGCCCTCCACGATCCCCGATGGTGCCTGCCTCGGCACGGGCCCTGCAGCTGGCCACGTCAGATTCCAAAGCGAGAAGCAACTCAAAGATCAAGTCAGACAAACGTAGAAAGGTGGATGTTCCTTTTGGCTGCCAGCACAAGCGCAAATGATGCGCATTGTTAGTATTCTTAATTTTGGTTCTATACTGCCCAGTGAAGGCTTCTGGGAGGTTTACAGCAGCATGTAAAATATAAAATATGGGAAAGAAGAAAAGCATCATAAAAGGGGAAGGTTAAAAAGCAAAACATATAACTAGTTTTAAAGGTACAATAGCTTATATCAAATTAAATCATGAGAACTGTTTAAGCAGCTGACTTAACCCTTGATATAATATTAAGCTAATTAAATGCCCTACGGTAGAGGACAGTCTTACTATGGTGCAAAAAATTAGTTCGATTGGTGCCAGGCAGGCTGCATGGGGAGGTTGTTCCATTCTGGGGAGGGGAAAACCACTGGAAAGACCCTTCTTGTTGCCACCAACCAAGCCTCCCTCACATGGCAGTTGGAGGCAGCCCCCATTTCTTGACTGTACCCTCCAGGTGGATTGTGGTTCCCTCAGGCCTTGTGGTTCAAAGCCATGTTGGAATTGGTAGGTTAAAACCGGCACTTTGAATTGGGCTCAGAAGTATAAAGGCAGCAAGCGAAGCAGAACTGGTGTTGATATGCAACCTGTGCAGTCCCTGTTGATAATCTGCAGTTTGTGCAAAATGCTCTTCAAGGGCAGCCCCATGTAGTACGCAGTGTAGTAATCTAGCTTCGATATTATTTAGAGTAAGTAGCAAAGAGCATGGACAGCTATATCCATTAGGAAACTCTGGTCTGTTGGGGCTACATGGCAGCAGTGGATGAGGCAAACCAGTGATGGGAAAACCCAGACAGGAATTAGGCATTCGGGGGCTGTGGGAGTCGCTCCGTTAGCATGCAAAGCGCAGGCTAAGTTAGCTGTGTCAAAGCCCTTTCAGCTTGATTGCCAAACCTCATTGCAGAAAAACGCTGGCATTCTCCAAAATACAACTTCCTGGCATTTCTCAGAGGAGGGGAGGGGGACTCTGCAGCTTTTAAGACTTCAGACATCACCTTCTATTTCCAAGGTTCAATATTTAGCATTGTTTTCATTTTCATATGAGTTAGACTGCAAGCATAAGGGTTCATGAGTTCAGACAGCATGCAATTTATCTGCGCCGGTTGAAGCCAAATCAGTTTTGTAAAGATGCTAGCTAAACCAGAAGTGGATTAGAGAGTGATAAAGGACTGGTGAATTCCAGACATGCATTGAACCCATTTTTAATGGCTCAGCTGATAGCCAAATATATGCAAATGTATTTGCATGTAGAGGTTAGTTTTGCTTGGTGTGGAACTTGGGTCATGTTGGTGCAAAATCTAGATTTATTGTTTTTGAAGCTCGCACCGATGGGGCTTCTGAATGTGGCTCTGTTCGTGCCGAGCAGAAATTTCTCTCCGGTGTTGTCAGTTCTTCAGCATCGCAAGGCCGGGGTATCTGCCATTTTGTTATCTTGTACAACAGTTCTTTGCAATATCCCACAAATCTCCAGAGAAGCTGAGATAAGAAATGGGTTTATTTGCTGAAGAGCGATATGGAGAAAATGTGACATGTAATGATGGGGTAGAAGGGGGGAAGAAAAGATGGCCCAGAAGAGCTTTGGGGGTTAGCCTCCACTCAGAACTTCAGAAGTTACATTTCCAACAACTTTTGATTAAAAAATAAATTCTGGTTCCTAGCAGACTCGGAGGGGTAGAGGAGTAGATGAAGAGCGAAATCTCTCTGCTCCCTCCTGTAAAAGCAGCTTATAAACACTTAGGCGTTAGCCTGGAGGTGTCGAACCAAAGGCTTGCAGGACAAACCCAGCCCTCCCGGGATTCCAAGACGCCTCTCTGGACCCCGACCACTTTCCCCTACCCGGCGCTCCTTTGGCAATTGCGTGCCTCCCACCCGCTTATGCTCGGAGGTCTAAAAGCCTTTCCAAAATTCCTGCCTGCAAGAGCTTTACGGAAAAGTGGACTGCTGTTTGTGGCATTTTTGTCCCTGCCTTCTTGCCGTTATTCCCTGCCCTCCATGGGCACCAACAGCTCCCCGGGTTTGACCCTTCGGCCTTGGGCAGCCCAGCTAGAAGACTGCACTTGTGAGACGGTCTGGCTTCCTGAAGGCGTTGCGTCCAGCGTCTCTGATGTGCTCAGCCACCCTGCCCACCTTAAGGTTCGCATCAAACCTTGTGGAATTCTATGACAAAGTTCCGGGGTGGCTCGATGGAGGGGACACGGTGGATGTGGCTTACCTGGATTTCAGCAAGGCCTTTGACAAAGAGCCGCATCATATCCTGGTTTAGAAATTGAGGAGTTCTGGGGTAGACCAATGCACTGTCCGATGCATTAGGGCATGGCTGACGGACCGAAAGCAGAGGGTTACTGTTATTGGGGAATCATTGGGATGGCGGCCAGTGACAAGCAGGGACCCCCAGGGCTCATTCCTGGGACTGATCCTGTTCAATCTTTTCATCAATGACCTGGAGGAGGGGGTGGCGAGTCTGCTGATCAGATTATCAGATGATACTAAAATGGAGGGGTGGGCACTACAACTGAGGAGGAGGTGCTCTGGATCCAAAAGGATCTGGACAGACTATGGAAGTGGACCAAGGACAACAGGATGGCGTTCCATGCGGATAAGTGCAAGGTACTTGGGGCATAGGAATGGGTGCCATACGTACAGGTTAGGGGACAAGTGGCTGGAGAGCAGCACTTGTGAAAGGGACCTCGGGGTGCCGGTCAACTGCAGGCTAAGCATGAGCCAGCAGCGTGACGTGGAGGCCAAGAGGGTGAACGCCACCCTTGGATGCATAGCCAGAAGCCTGGCTTCTAGATGGAGAGAGGTATTGTTGTTGTTAGTTGCGGTCGAGATGGAGAGAGGTATTACTGCCACTCTATACGACTGGTGCGCCTGCAGCTGGAGTATTGTGCTCAGTTTTGGGCCCCTCATTACAAGACAGATATAGCCAGGTTGGAATCAGTGCAGCTTAGGGCCACAAGGATGGCAGCTGGTTTGCAGGGGAAGCCAGATGAGGAGAGACTGAGGGAGCTGGGTCTTTTCAGCCGTGAAAGGAGGAGACTCAGAGGGGACCTGTTAGCGACATACAGGTATGTGAGGGGGTGCCATGCAGAGGTGGGTCATGACCTGAGGCACAGGACACGTTCCAACGGAGCAAAGCCCAGGGAACCAGATTTAGGGTGGATGCCAGGAAGCACTTCCTGACAGTTAGGACCCCGAGGTTATGGAATGGGCTTCCATGAGAGGTTGTTGAGGCCCCATCGGTGCGGGTGTTCAAAGATAGGCTGGACATGCACATGGTGGGCATGTCATGAGTGGAGCCGGCTGGAGTCGGGGGTCAGATTAGATGCCCCGGGAGGTCCCTTCTGACTTGCTCTGTTTCTATGGTTCTATCTAAGAGCAGAAATTTACCGGAACTGAACAGCTGTCAAGGACAGGACGTTTTAGATGACATTCCTTCAAAGGGTGGCCCTAAGTTGTGGACAACCTGATGGCACCTAAGCCATACACCATCACCGTCACAGAAATATTATCAAATTATAAACATCACATCAGTAGCCCAAACTACTATAAAGGGGACAGTTTTACAATAATAATCCAAAAGAACACTTAGCAAATGCTTTTTAACAGCCGTGTTTTAATCAGGCATTGAAAGAAGCATAATCTGTACCCCATACCTGGAACTAAACCCCACTGCCTTCGGGGAAGTTTCCCTGCCTTCTTCCAGCTTTCTCCATGCAGGTGGGTTTCAGCTACCATGATTCACCTTTATTGACCATGCTGACTTTGGCTGATGGGCATTGCAGTCCAAAGCATCAGGGTGGCCCCAAGTTGAGAAGGGCTTGCGTTGGTCTGCCAAGCTCCATTTGGAGCAGTGGGGTGGAGTGTGGTTTCTACAGCTCTGTTTTGTATGCACCTCACAGGTGCGGTTTCATGGGGAGCTTCCAGGGGAAAGTTTCCCTGCCTCATTAACAAAATTTTACAGGCAGTCCAGATGTTATCATCTCATCACAAAACATCCTGCCGGGAGGGAAAGAAGGAATGGTTTGTTTATTTAAAGTATTTCTATCCCACCCCTTAGCAAGCAAACAAAAAAACCAAACACTGAGGGCACCTGGAGCTGCTTAAAATCAATCAAAGAGCTAGACAACTCCTGCCTACAGGGTTACAATCTGACAATGGCATAGCACGAAAGGAAAGGGCATGGGGAGGGAAGAAGAAAAATCAAGTAGAATTTCATGAGGGCTGCTGGGCTGCCTCTGCCACTCTCCCATCTCCTGTGCAGTCCAACAGCAGCAGGTCCTGGTGGTCTTGGCATGTCGCCGCTGCCCAGTGCCATTTGATGCTGCCTGTCTGGAAAGACCCCGCACATTCTCAGCCTATCCCTTCTCCCCTCTCCCTGAACTGAATAGAAAGAGCAGAAATGCAGTTAAGCACAACAGAGATTTCCCAGAATAGCAAGACTTGTTCCTTGCCAACGTTGTCATAGAAGCCGAGCATCCTCATAATCTGTTATTTCATGATTAGTTTTTATAATTCCTTGGAAACTTTTGTCATTATCCTAAGCCTCTCAAGATGGGTGATTTCATTCTGTTCCATCTTAAGGTCAAAGGCAACCCTGAAAACTATTTCAAAATGAAAGACGAGGCATTTTCTGCCATACCTGTGCCAATACATGTGCAACAAAGCAATGGCCCGTCTTATCCATTACTGGCTTTTTGCGCGAGCTGAACCCAAGCTCACCCTTGACATCATCCTGTGTCGGGATCTTGGCCAGATCCGTGTGTTTTCTCCTCCTCATGTTATTCCAAATTTTTGCAAAGTCTAGAATAAGTTCTAACTTTTGCAACTGTCTGCAAGGGGAAGCACCAATTTCATGAATATTTTTCCCCACAGGGTATGAAATTCTCTGTCTCTGTCTCTCTGTCTGTGTGTAGTGGGGTTATAGATGTATAGAGTTGGAAGGGACCTCAAAGGTGATCTAGTCCAACCCCCTGTTAATCTGTAAACATGGCTTCCCTGATAAGCGATCATCCTGAATCTGCTTAAAAAGCCCTAAGACCTGCTCACCAGCTCCCAAGGCATGGGCAGAAAGCTTGTAGCACCAGGATGTTTCTCCTAAAGTTTAGGCATATTCCCCTTTCATGTCATTTGGTTAGTTTGGGTCTGACTCTGTGTACATTTGCTCTCTCATCTGTGACAGATATCCTTCAGATCTTTGATAAGGACGGTTATATTGCTTATTATTACTACTACATTGCATGACACTGGCCCAAAGACACCCAGTGAGCTTCATGACTGAATGGGGACTAGAATATGGATCTTCCAGGTCCCCAGTCCAGTGCTCTAACCACTAGGCAACAGTGGCTCTCTCTGTATTACCCTGTAATCATTTCTTCTCCAAGTGAAACTCCCCCAATCTTTCAACCTTTCCTCATAGGAGTAGGTCTCCAGGTCCCTCAGCACCTTTGTTGTCTTCCTCTGGAGAGGTTCTAATTTATTAACACTTTCTTCAACTGAAGTGCTAAGGTTGTATCCTTATTCTCAAACTACTGTTCAGAAGGCTCATTTCGACTAGCTTTGAATGGAACTGTGCCCCCCCCCCCCCCGCCGCTGCCCTGAACAAATTTTGCAAAACTGTTTGCAGGCCAATATTCTACTTATTTGTTTATTTACTTACTTATTATATTTCTATCCCACCTTTCTCCCATTGTGGAACTCAAGGTGCCTCCAAGAGGTCCCCAGGTGGTCTCCTCTCTAAGCTCTGGCCAGCCCCAGTCCTGCTTAGCTTCCACAGGAGGGATGATTTCCGTGCCTTCAGACTAAGTTTGAAGTGGGGGCTCAGAAGCACTCACCAGGGCTCTTTCTGGCTTTTTCAAATTCCCCAGAGTGACCCAGAAGTCCAGAACAATTCTGTTATGGTGAGGGACATTCTAAATGAGCGTGTGTGTGTGTGTGTGTGTGTGTGTGCGCGCGCGCGCGCGTGTGTGTGTGGAGGGGGGGTGCCCACATGGGTACATTTTATGTCTGCCAGTGGGAGCCATATCCCTGCAAAAGCCCCTGTGAGCAAAATAATCTCTCTTTCACCTTGTTCTGGACTGGAAATATTGGGGCAGAGGAAATCTTTCTTGTGCTGGTCTGAGATTCTCCGCACTCCAAGATATGGGTCTTCCCAAGCCATGGCCACACCCCGTGCTGACAGGGGACACTGGGAGTTGTACCTCAACACCCCTGGAGGGCGCCAGGTTGGGGAAAGCTGGACTACCCCATAAAAAACACCCATTCATTGATTTCTGTGATGTGCAGGGGGGTACGGGGGGCGGCTCTCCCTCGCTTTCCTTTTCAAGGGAAAATAGCGCAAAATCCCGCAGGACGCCTGCAAAATTAGGACCTAGTCCTAATGAAATGCATGAGCTGTAAAACAATACTAATGAGTATGATTTCTATCATCATTATTAGTCATATTATTACTTGTGTGCAGTAGCGCTTTGGAGTCCAGCCAACGCCTTGAAAACAAAACCAAAGAAAGCAAACTGGGTTGAGTATCGGCATTGCAAGACCTTCGCCCCGATGGCCGTTGACCTGCTGCTTGATGCCCTATAAGGGAGATTCTGGGAGAAGGATTGTTCCCAGCTAAGATTGAAAGTCTTAAGATTGTAAGTGAAAGTCCCATCAGGATCAGCCTGTTCCGTTACAGGCGGTTTGCCCAGGGCACCCAGAGAGCCTTCCGGCTCCGAGAAACCTCGGCCGTGTGTGCCAATAACTTGCTGACCTTGCAAAGGCTTCTCTTGGTCAGAGCTCTTTGGGAGATGGGGTACCCCATGCACCCTCCTAAGGACTTCCTCAGAGTTGCAGCCCTGGGGGACCGGAGGGTGAGTAGGGTGGGGTGCCCACGGATGCTCTAAGTCCCTTCCCTGACGCCCCTCACAGTCTTTCACTTGTGGAATTAGAAAGGAAAACATGCAGGAAAGATTCAGTCCAATAGTCCGTTAACATAGAAACATAGAAACAGAGCGAGTCAGAAGGGGTCGCCCGGGCCATCTAGTCTGACCCCCGGTTCCAGCCAGCTCTGCTCACAACATGCCCACCATGTGCATGTCCAGCCTATCTTTGAACACCCTCACCGATGGGGCCTCAACGACCTCTCGTGGAAGCCCATTCCACACCCTCGGGGTCCTAACTGTCAGGAAGTGCTTTCTGGAGTCCAAACTGAACCTTGGGTCCCTGAGCTTTGCTCCATTGGAGTGTGTCTTGCCTTATTCTGCAGGGGAGAACAGGTCTCTACCCCCCTCCGTGTGACACCCCCTCACATACCTGCATGTCGCCAACAGATCCCCTCTGAGTCTCCTCTCTCCAGGCTGAAGAGACCCAGTTCCCTCAGTCTCGCCTCACACCCCATCCCCTGCAAACCACCCACCAAGGGTTAAGAAGTCACCCTTCTCCCACTTTTCCAGCCTTTGGGCTAACAGATGATCCATATGAACTGGGAACCTGAGAGCTCTCGGTTCTAGTCCCCCCTCAGCCCTGGAGCTCGCTCAGTGACTTTGGGCCAGCCACAGATTCTCAGCCTAGCCTACCTCACAGGGTTGTTGTGAGGATAAGAGTGGTAGGAGGAGGAGAGTTATGTAAGCTGCCTTGAGTTCCTCGGAAGGGAAGAAAAGATGGGATAGCAGTATAATAAATAAAAAATGCATTATCACCAAGGAGGGCAAAGGACCTGGGTAATTCTGAAGGCAGAAGCACTTTAGGGGTTTTCAGAGAGGCACAGGTGGCCCCCCTTCGCGTCAGCAGCCCATTTTTAGGCAAGAGGAGCGGAGCAGGCAGGTTGCAATGCTGAAAAAGAGGGGCGACCCTGCAGAGCTCTTGCAAGTGGGCCTTGCTGGGCGGGACCCCTCGGCAGCGGCCCCGCCACCCCTACCCCTGTGGCGGTCCTGAAGGCCCCAGCAGACCCTCCAGAAGTGTCCCCGCCATGACTGGGGACCTCTCAGGATGTGGGTCCTGGGTTTTCCAGCCCCGCCTCTAAAACCAACTCGGGCAGAGAGATGTTCGGCCACCGTGTGGCCCAATCCTTGGCCTGAACTCATGGCTCTCCTGGTGGATGCTGTAGCCATGACAGGGCTGCACCCGGGCCAGTTTCGGGGCTGCCCCAAGCAGGCCGAGCTGCCACATCCCATCTCCTCTTCGCATCAGGTTTTATTGCTAAGCGCCAGCCTCTAAGGCAGAGGAGAACTTCAGAAGCCGAACATGCAGCTCAGCTCGGATGGCTGGCACAGTGATAGCGCCGCTGTGGGATTAGCTCCGATGGCTGAATGCCTTTGGGAGCCTGATAGCTTTAAACCTCGTCGAGCTCTCAGGAATTTACCAGAGGAGCTTTTGCATTACGATGATGATGATGATCTTTTTCCTTAAGAAAATATTGAGAGCAGATTCTTTCCCCCTCTTTTTGGGCCTCAGGCTATATCCTAGGAGTGAATCTAAATTGGGGCTGAAACCATTCATGCCTTTTATCGCAGCCCCGGGGAAGGAGGAGAGATGAAATGCAGTCCTGAGCAGCGGAATGGCCAACAGGGCCGGAAGGTCCTGATAGAAATAATGCATCACCTTGAACGGTGTCATCCCCGCTAATGCAGAACACGTGTTTGCTTATTTGTGTGCTTTTTAAAGGAGGGCTGATTGCTGAGCCGGAGTGAAGTTTGTGATTAATAGCGGGAGAGACGAACAGTACTAGGGTTCCATAATTAACTCATGGAATTTGCTGTGGAAAGATGCGGCTGTTTGAGATGGAGGGGCGGGAGAAAATCAGAGGTGGCAGGTGAAAGCCATTGGCTGTGGCTGTTCAATGGAGCTTCCACATTCAGGAGCAGTGCAGCTGTCTGTGCAGTTGACAGAGAGCGAGTAGCAGAGAAGAACTCTCACATCCTTATGAATAGGCTGGTGTGTGTTGATTTGGCTTGCCTGGGCAGTGTTGATGCAATGAGCTTATTAAATAGGGTTTCACCGGGGATGTGGTGTCTGACCTCTGGCAGAATTCTGGGGGCTCAACTAGCGTTGACATTTATTGCATGATTGCAAAGGACTTGCCTAGCTTGAAAAAAATAAACAAATACAGCGGTGGTGGGAATGGAGTTATGGACAGAGCAAAATCTCCCAAAGATCTATATTTGGACGGGTGCTACTTCGTTCATACATCATTTGAAGTGGGCTGTGAGGAGGCCAGGACTGCTGATCACACCAAATTATTTATGGTGGTTCAAACAAAAAGGGATTGCAAAAAGCTCCAGAAGGATCACTCGAGATGTAGAGCATGGGTATTTAAATGGCAACTGTGGCTTAGTTCAAGCCAAATGTAAAGTTACCTGCTTCAAGGTGAAAATATCCCAGGTTCACGTTGGTGCTGATGAGCTCTTTTTTTAATGGAGGGAGGGAGGGAGGAAGGAAAAGAAAAAGTGACCCTATAAGTGTACAAAAGTGTACAAAATTACCTATAATGCTAAATGTGGGAAATAATACAAATTGGTAACAGTTATTACATCTACCAAACTTGTAACTACGATTTTGACATAATAATAGTTAAATTAATTAAGCCTTAATTGAGACTAATAACCATTACATAAAAATTCCTTTGACATGGGTATCAAGTAAATAATAATTCACCTTGTAACTTACCCACAAACCTGGCAACAATTAATAATTGTGCTGGTGAGATCTGAGCTGCAGGTGAGTGAACAAGAAAGAGGTGAGTGGTAACTCAGTGCAAATACTGCCGCTGCTGCGGAGCGGCAAAATCCACCTTTGGCATAATTAGGAAAGGTGTCGAAACGGAACTGCCAGCGACATACTGTCGGTATGCAAATCTGCGGCATACGCCCCCGTGGAGCAGTATGCCCAATTCTGGTCCCCGCACCTGCAAAATCAAGGTGCGGCATCACCTGTTCCCATTGTCTGTGTGCACGGGCATCCTGCTTCTGCTGCTGGGGAAAGCATTTAGCCGTCGGGGCCAGGGGAGCGGATAGCCTTCTCCTCCATGAATTTGTCCAGTATACGGCCCCAGTTGTGGCTTTCATTATGTCTTGTGGAGGAGAGTCCACAGTTCAACTCCACCCTGTAGAGAAGAAGCGGTCCTCTTTTTGAATGTTCCTGCAGCCCCCACGCACCCGCCTGCTGTGACGACCCCTTGAGGTCTGGCCACTAGGAGGGAGGGAGAACAATATTTCATCCTCCGCTTTCTCTGCAGTGTGCATCATTTCGCGCTCCTCTTTCACGTTTTCGGCCACTCGCCTTTCCTCTGAGCGAAACAGTCCCCGGGAGCTGCTCCGGGCCCTGGGTCAGGTTGGGCGCACTGTTTCTAGTGCTGTGCTCTCCGTTTCTCGTGGCGCTTTGGACGGCAACCTGTGCTTCCTTTGAGCAGGCCAGAAATACTTGAGGCCACTGTTTGCGTCTTGTGCCGGGGATGGGAGGGAAGATGCAGGGGCGATGCCCTGGCAGAAGACAACCAGAGAAGAGCGACACTCACTGCCCACGGAGGAGCCCGTTGTCCAAAGGGAGGGGGATCTGCCCCATTTTGTTTCTTCTGGGGCAAG
The DNA here is from genome assembly GCF_004798865.1 of Varanus komodoensis. Lineage (NCBI taxonomy): Eukaryota > Metazoa > Chordata > Lepidosauria > Squamata > Varanidae > Varanus > Varanus komodoensis. The sequence continues at coordinate 5,482,977 of NW_025335606.1, forward strand.
GCAGTTCCCCCTCCCTCTGCAAAAGAAAGAGGATATGCAGTGCCCCAAGTTACCAAGTTGTGGTTTGCTCAGGATCACAGGCATCTGGTTCCAAAATTAAACATTAGAGTGCAGGTAGATTTTCCCCGCATTTGGTGGGTGCTGCTATGGAGCCTTTATCTACTCCCATGTAAACCAGAAAGCTACCAAGGAAACGATGCTGCCCCTTTAGACTCGGTTTGTCCTAAAATGCAGGCCAGTTGGGATATCAGGCAGAAGATTCCTCTGAGTATATGTAGAGTGCAAATTTTGTTCATGTTTTGACTGTTACACAGTGATGGCATATGCTCTCCCTTCTCATTGCACTAGAAAATATCTGGTCTAGCCTATCTGGTCCAATACTTTCTACTTCTACCTTCAGTAGAACAGTCAATTTTTATATCTATTTCCTGCCTTTTTTCCTTCCAAGGAACTAAAGGCTGCTTCCATAATGCTCCTCCTTCGATCAATCTTATTTTCACAACAACAACCCTGTGAGGTAGGCTGAGCCGAGGCCTGTGACTGGTCCAAAGTCTCCCAAGGAGTGCCCTGGCTGAGTGGGGAGGAGAACCCAGATCTCCGGAGTCCCAGGCTCATGTCCTTACCCACTGCACCACACTGGCTCTCTGAGTCGCCTCTGAGGAGCCGGGGGAAGAATAAAGCACATGAGAGCAGCACAAACAGTTCATGCCATGGCTACCCTTTTGTTGAATCACTGCTAAATTGTGTACCGGAATGGCGGTGTGGGATTTGCACCACTGTCCATATCAAAAGTGTACGGAAATGCCAGTGGAAAGGTCACATGTTGCAAAGCTAAGCCTTTGCCAAATATCAGAGAAAGATCCTCCTCCCATGAAAAACCCACAATGACACAGAATTTGATCTTCTTGCAGTCCTGTGAACTCGTGCTCAGTCTCTAAGTAGGACAGAGTCAGAGGAAATTGGTGCCGTGCTGCAACTGGATACGTGCGGTGCTGGGAGATACTTTCCCCCATGTGAGGAGCCAGAGGAGTGTCAGCGGCTTTCCCATCCTGCACCGTGGGCACGCGGTCCCCTGGTTACTCAGGACTCAGGACGAGGGGTGTGAGTGGTCCGAGATGCATAAAAGCAGCCCGTCCACACCAAAGCCCTTCCCGATGCAGGTCCTTTTCGAAAGTGCCACTAAATGCAAAATAGGCAGTTCTTAAAAGAAAAGTGCAAAGCTGAAGAAACATTTGGGCAATTGAAACGTTTCACCTTAGATAACATAAAGCAGGTTATTCCACACGTTCTCTTTGCCAAGGTTGCATCGTGTTGCATAATGCAAACATGGACTGATGGCGTGAAACGTCAAGGGTTGCCGGCTTCCCCAGAACCCCCGACCCAGAAGAAGTAAAGCTGTTTTTTCCATCCTGCAACCACCGCAGCGAAATGTCCCACAGGCGCGGCCGCTCTCCACAGTGCTCACTGATCTTTCAAGGGAATTATTCCAGGACCTGGGATTCCTTTTCCCGATCAGCCACGTGATAAGGGCCATGTGGTGTCAGAGCCGATCAGGTACGGATACTGTACAAGGATCTTGTTAGGGCTACGGTCAATGGTTGTGTCTGAAAGCATCAGCAGTTATTTAAAGAGGCCACCAAACACACGGCAATGCTCGGGGACAACATTAGTGCACTTAGAAAAGAGAGAAATCTTAGATTTAGATGTATCATTGTAATAGGAAGTCAGCCATACACTGCCATCAAAGATGCACTTGAAAGATATGAGTCCTCAAAGCTGTAGATGGAATATGATCTCCACCGACTTATCTATGAAAAGTCAAAAGTCAGGCATGCCTGGCTCTGTCTCCCCACATGTGGGATCCTCCAGATGTTTTGGACACGAACCCCCCTCAGCCTCCGTTAGCACGGCCAGTGGAGTCCTGGGAGTGGTGGTTTAACTCATTTGGACGGCACCAGGGTGGGGAAGGCTGCCTTCGAGCAAGGTGGGCAACACACACCTCCAGACTTCACCTCCCAGCACGCCTAAGCACTGGCTGAACCAGCAGGATCTTCTGGGCACGGATGTCCCAAATAACTGGAGATCTGACCAACCTTCCCCAGATCACGCCCACACACTGGTCTTTTCCTTCCACTCCACAATCCTCCCACCCTCGCGGGGTTGTCAAGAGGAGGAGGAGAACCATGCAACGGCCTTGCAAGAGGAAGTGGGACAGAAGTGTAATAACAACAACTCAGGCAACTTCAGCAGACACTCGGAAAGCTCCCAAAGAGGTTCTAGCATCATGGAAGGCCATTCGGTGCCCTTCAGAAGACAGGAGAAAGACTCACCCTTCTGAAATAAAGCCTTGAATTGTTTGCTCCCATCGCCTAACACTTGCAGTCCAGCTGCTCGCACCCCATTTCCCTATGAAGTAAGTGAAGCCACCAGTGAGCAAAACTACTCATGTGCTACTACCTGTGGTAGAAGGAGAATGTCACAGGTGCATGGCTATTGTTTAAGCATTCTCCTTGGTTCTTCCAGGATGCAAGCCGTGCTCTTGTTCTCAGGTCTTGCTTCGCTTTTAATATCCCTTCCTCAGAAGGAAATGTTGGAGTACGTGAAGCTTCAGCGTAACCCTCTTCTGCAGTAGCACAAATTCCCAGTTTCTCCCATTCTTTATAAACTTCTAAATCTCATGGACCACAACCCTAAACCAAAGCAGCCGTGCACCAAAGGAATTGCGTGGGTGTCTTGCAGAAGTGCGTGCCAAGTGCCGAAATGAGAGTCAGTGCAGCACAGCTCATTTCAGATTTTTCCTTTATGAAAAGCTCTGGTGTGGAGTGAGGAGTCACGGGGTCCTGTGCATGGAAGCATTTTCTGGCCAAAAAAATTAGAGTTAAGAGCTTCAGAGCAGAAAGGTATGTTAGCTTGTTCCACACCTTGGTCTCCTGTGGCATAATAGTATAAATTCTCCTGCAAGAAACATTGCAGAAGGAAGTTCTCTCCCTCAGGCAGGAGAAAGGTGCTATGCGCATCAGAAGGTACGGTCAGAGTGGTGCTAACGGTCAGGGGCTCGTTTGGCGACCAGGAAGAGCTCTAGGGTGGCCAGTTGACAAAGAAGGACTGCTTTGAAAAGCTGCAGAACAGAATAACTCAGGAGCCATTAATAGCCTTCTTGGAAGGGGCTTACAGGCAAGATAAATGCAATCCAGCCACGGGCTATATGAGTTTCTGGTCTTCAGTGCCTGCTGGATATGCTAAATGGCCATGCACAGCATTTGGAGGAAGAGAGAATAAAGGAGAAAGGGTTTCTGTCTGGCCAGGCACTGTGCAGCCACTGTCAGAAAGAGTCAGAATCATAAAGTGGGGTTATTTCAGGTCCTGTCCCCAGCAGTGACTCTCCTGCTCTGTGGGGACTGAGAACACAGACCTCGAAAGCAACCCCGAGCAAAGTGTATCGCAGCTGTTTACATCTGTGGGCTGCAGTCCTGGGCCCCCTGCTTTGGAAAGAAACCTCTGTGGACGCAGTAGGGTTTACCTCTGGGTGACCATGCACAGAGTTGGGCCTTTTCTGGGATCCCCCCTGCACCCCGTGGAAGCATTTCCCTGGAGATACTCACCTTGAACCACTTCTGCTTCTTTCCAGCATCCTGTTAAATCAGATCTGTTCACGGGAGCTCCTGGCAGGAGGTTGTTTCAAATGGTTTCTGCTGGAAGTCGCCGCTTTGCTTCCTGTAAGCCATTTTTTGTTTCATATGCCGCTCTTGAATCTCACGCTTCAGCCCCGAGGAGAGCCGGTTGAAAGGCAAGGTTGGGAAATCTTAGATGCGTAAATGAAAACTGTGGGACAGCGAAGGGATTCTGAAAGCAGCCCATGGCATACATTTGTTCCACCTTTAGGACAGTAATTGTGAATCCCCCCCCTGACGGGAAGCAGTACCTCTGCACTTAAATGCCATTTTGCTGTGGAGCATTTAAATGCACAAAGGCCATCCTGGACCATAAAGGCTGCTTGTAGAGTTTTGCAAGATTTACTGCAGCGAAAGTAACAATGGCTTGAGAGTCACCTATGACTATAAAACTCCTCTACAATAAAATTGTGCATGTGAATATACAGAGAGGGAGAGAGAGTTGTGGAGGAGCAGGAGAAAAGAAGCTTTTTCTGGACAAATAAGGTTAAGAAAAGAATAGCTTCCATTTGGCATTTACCTCCTAGAGCAAAATGTCGCTTTGGACTTTTCTCCGTTGCGATGTACAATAGACCCACACGAATTACATCTGTCTATCTGGCGGGGTGTGTGTGTATCTATTTCTGCATATCTTTAATGAGATATATATCAGCTTCAAGATATATATTTGGGCTTTGGGGGCGATTTGTGCTGCCATTGTCTAGCAGCCCTCTTCCAAAGTGATTCATTTGGTTTATTGTCGTCTGCACAAGCCGCACCGCCCCCTCATCGCCTTTTCGTAGCGGAGTCCTGTACATCCATGGCTGCGCGATGATGGAGCAGGCACGGGCAGACTGCAGCCCTCTGCCAGGCAAGGTTTCTGTCATCTATCAAGCGTTAAGTATGAGCTGCCCTCGTAGTTGTCAAAGGAAGCCCCGTGATCTGTCTGAGAGCTAATTAGCATGCCTGGTGCTGTGCATCGGGATTTGGGGAGGTTGCCGGCAGCTGTGCAAACCTGTGTGGAAAAATTCCATGCTGGCGAAAGATGGAAAGGCCTCTATTTGAAGTGCGAAAAGCTTGTTCGGGGGCTTAGTTGGAATTAGAAAAACCAAAGTCGGGTGCGAGTCAGTAAGCTGCACCTGTTGAGCTGCTGCCTGTTGCGCAACTGTGTTAATGGGACAGCAAAAAAAAGGTAGCAACAGAAAAAAGGTGAAGCTTTTATATGTGGAGGTGTGCCTATATTTGTTCTGGGCCCACAAATGTCCCAGATTACTAAAGGGAAGACCTTCCATTTGGTGGAAGGCCAGAAATCACTGGAAAGTCCACAAGCAGGGTATGAATGAAATAAAACAAGAAGCTGGTGGTGAGGAGACTGGATGTACATACGGAATCCTGTCTTTGGAACCACTGTAGTTATTATGAGGAGTGATCTGGTGTCACTTGGTTGAAATTATCCATCCTTAGCTTTTGGCTCCATCTCCAAAGAGATATAGGATAAGCATTCCAACTGCTCCAATGTTTTAGGAAGCTTTCAGCTAGTGAGCTCCAGGAGTTGTGCGCTATTGATTAGAGATATTTTAGCAGGTGAGGAACATTATTTATTTATTTATTTAGGATATTTATATGCCGTCCTTTGCAAAAGCCTCAGGACGGCTTACAAAGAAAAATACATTGAGGGCTACGATGGTCAACCTTGGACCTTCTTCTTAATTTCTTATTTCTCTGACTGCCTGGTTTGTATTTCCAACCAGATCTGGTGATCTAGTGATTGTACGCATGTTAATCATGGACAAAATGCCCTTTAGGTGTGGTCTCTGGAGTCTAGCGTCAGTTCCTCTGTAGGTGAACCTTACACGCCACTGGAAAAGAGAACAAGAGTTTGGCACAAAACGTGCATGTGCTAATTCATGGGCCTGGTTGCACATTTAGAAATCACGTCTTCGAGTAGAAAGACTTTTCTGTTCCATATAGTGGAGGAGGCCGTTGGGGCAGGTCCAGGGCACTTCGCTGCAAGAGGAAAAGGGCAAGAATAGGGCCTCTCCTGTTCCGTTCACAAAAACGCATCGGTGTGGCTGCTGAAGTTGTCACTCTGAAAAAAGCAGGGAACCTTCAGAGGAGCAGAGGGGATCCCATGCAGTGCCCCTTCCCTGCATCGCCATCTCGCCACACCTTCCCTGCGTTCAGCTGAAGCCCATCAGCAGGAGGACAGAGCGAGTGACACCCTGGGCAGTGAGCTGCTGGCCCGCTCCTCACTCTGGGAGTCTGAGAGATGAACACCTGACCAGGTGCACTTCCAGTCATAGACACATGGAATAGCGGGGTTGGACGGGGCCAAGAAGGCCACCGGGTCCAACCCCCTGCTGTTGCAGGACACCAAGTCACACCATCCCACTCAGAGGGCTGCCCAGTTTCTTCCTGAATGTCTCCAGTGTGGGAGAGCCCAGCACCTCTCCAGGCAGCTGGTCCCACTGTCACATTGCTCTGACAGTGAGGAAGCTTTTCCTGATGTCCAGTCTGAATCTGGGTTGTCGCAACTTGAATGGATTATTCCATGTCCTGCACTCTAGTATGAGCGAGAAGAGATCTTGACCTTCCTCTTTGTGACAGCCTTTGAGGTACTTTCAGGTGGATATCATGACCCCCTCAGTCTTCTCTTCTCAAGGCTGAACATGCCCAGTTTTCCAAGTCTCTCCTCACAGGGCAGTGTTTCCCAACCCTGGATCATTTCCAAAGCTCTGGACCCTTTCCAATTTTTCTGCATCTTTCTTAAATCTTGGTGCCCAGAGCTGGATCCAGTATTCTAGATGGGGGGTTTGCATTTCCCTGTACAGTTGTCCTTTGAAATTCATACATCTCCAATTTTGGCAACGGAGTTCTCTGATCGTCATCCTGCTGCCTCCTCCAACACCCTGCCGCCATCTTGCAGAATTTGCTGCTTGAGGCGACAGCTTCCTTCTGCCAAAGAGGAGGCCCATTCCTGAAGACTGTGACCCGGTGGCCCTTATGTCTGTCATCCAGGTCCTGCCTGCTGGTGGCAGCTTCAAAGTCCTGCCCACCCTTCTTTATCTTACTGTTATTTTTCCTTATCAGGTCTGTTCTCCAAGAGCCCTTCACAGGGAGCCTTGGAATTTTTTTTAGCCACCTTGGATTCTTTGAAAGGAAAAAAGGGGAATAAATGTAATAATTTTTAAAAATGCAGCACTGTCCTCTGTAAAGTAGGTGAACATGGCCATCTGGTTTGTCTGTGTGTTCTGGAAGACAGAGACCCGGTCTACGGTCATTTGTTTGGGCCTGTGAGTTCTAAGGCCAGGGCTGCCTTCCCCCTACTTCCCCCGATACTGCAGTGATCCCGAGTGTTATGATCGTTTTGTCCTCTTGCTTGCTGCCAGTCCCTTGCCACAGAAGTTTGGTTTCTCCTTTTGGTTATGCCAGGAGAAGAACTCTGGAGTGTGTTATGTAGAGATGGATAATTTCAGTTCCTTTCAGTTTCTCATTTTGCCAATTGTTAGCTCGATTCTCTTCAAACACTGAGAATTTCTCCAGTCTTAGGTTGGGTTGGCCTCAGACTTTGCAAATTGGCTTTTAAGAGTTCACATCCAAATTCATAGGCATTTTCCTGCACGTTTCTTCAAACGTATGCAGATTGGTGACGTTGTTTAATTTCCCCCCTTTAATATGCACATTGTTTGGATTGGAGTGTTCCTTTGCAAAATTCGGAGAAGTATAACTGTTGAAGCTCAAAGTTCCATTAAATGCAAACCAAACAGATTTCTCCCCCATCTCTGGAAGTGCCCCTCGTCAGCTGGCATTCATCTCTCTGGCTCTCACACTGCAAGGACTCGGGGATGGACACTCAGTTCACTTCCAGAATGTTGCTTGCTCTTTTCTCCTGCTGATGGGCTCCAATTTACAGCAACCCCTAGAGAGGCTGGGAAGATATTTTGCAGAAACACGTCTGGCATGATTGACACTTTAGCTCCAACTTTTCCCTCATCACAGCAGGCTGGACTCTTTTAGATCTCCAAGCTCCAGTACCCTTGTTCTAGCTCCCCTGTTCAACATTTTAATGGCATGTGTGAATGGGAATGTGCATGCATGTGTGTCTGACCAACATCAAGGGTAGACATTGCTGGGGACCTGCCACGGACCCACATGCAGCAGGGGCCTTCCAGCAACTGCCCAGAACTTGCTGCGCCTCTTCTTCACTGCAACCTGCCTCTCTCCTTGCCCAGGCACCCTGCTCTTCCCCTGCCCAGATCATGGGGTGGCAAGATGGAGGAGCAGGAGGTGGAATTGCCCTCCGCTCGCCACCCTCTGCCCCACCAAGCAAGCAAGTGGCAGTAATGATGAGAAAGGATAAGCGGCAGGAGTGGCCAGTCTCTTGCACCTGGCAGAGCGATCGGGGGAGTTGCTGTTGGGTTCCGAGCAGGAGAAACCGCACCGGTGCAGGGGAGGCCCTTTGAAACTCCTTTAAGTGTGCCAGGTGGAGTTTCTCAGGCCAAGTGTGAGAATCAGCCTGTTTTGGAAGGGGAGGGAGGGTTCTCGGGGGGGGGGGGGGAGCAGGTGCGAGACCCAGCTCTTGGTCCTGGAAGGAGGTGAGCTCCTTGATGGCAGGGGTTTGCCACCCGTGGCATCTTGCTCTCCCCCAGCGATAGCCATCCTGAGGGTGGAGCTAGTAGCTCTACTGAAAGGGAGGGACCACAGGGAAGTTTCCGGTTTGGATCCAACTCTTTACATGAGCAGAGGCTTTTCTGCTCAGCTTTGGGAGAAGGCTATTTACAGCTCAAACCCACTCTGTTCTCTGTGGAGCCTCACTTAAAGAACTGCATTTCAAAGGACTATTTTGGGTTTGGGAACCAGAGAGAAGGGGCCAACTCATGACAGTGTCTTGCCAAAGAAAGCTCCAAACACTGGAGCTGATGCTGAATGTGAGTACATGCAAATTTCAGGATTTGCTGGTCTTAGGAACTGTACAACCAAGTTCTACTTGAAAGACCAATCACTGGCAAAGTTTACTGGCCTTTGTTGTCTTCTCACAACTCAGTTGGAAGAAGGGAACAAAACTCAGTTGTCTAACAGTCGCTGAAGAGCTGGATGATTGCAGGGAAGCCATCGCTAGGGAGTCGTGTGTGGGACTATTGGGTGCGGTATACAGACTCTAAATTAAATAATAAACAAACAGCTCCTGGGATCAGAAAACCCATCTGGAGCTGTTCACTGCTCCCTGTGTTTGAAGATCCTCAGAAGACGTGCCAGACCTGTGGGGTAGACAGGACACTTGGGAACGAAGGACTTCAAGTGAATCTTGTCTACATGGCTCTCCAGCAGTTCTCCCCATAGCAAGCAGGGGACAGTAAAAGGAAAATTGATTAGGGAACTTTGCATTTTCTCTAGTGTCAGAAGTGGAAAAATCTCGGTGCAAGTGGGAACGTCACAGCTCGGCCTCCCTCCTGCTCCTTGCAGAGGGTGGGTCTGCAGCCAAGTTCGAGGGTGCGTGTTTGCCACTGGGAAAGTCCACCGCTCCATCCCCATTCCAGGGATCTGGAACAGCGCTGTCAAAAGACCTTGCCAAGCATGGTCAGGACTGCACGGTCTTGAAAGTTTGACTGCTCCTGAGAGGTGTTTGTGGTGGGTAGAAGGGGGTGGGCTGCTTCCCGTGCCTACATTTTTGGGAGGAGTTGACTCAACGTTCCTTGCAGCTTCCATTGGCTGGCAGCCACCACCGTCATTTCCACCAATAGGGATGAGAGCTGTTTTGGAAACTGCACAGAGCAAACCAGCACATGGGGGGGACCCGAGGGAGGGAGGCTTGGTCCTCGGACTTGGTCCCTGGCTTAGCTTCTCTGCATTTGACTTGAAGGATCTCCCAGGTAGAAGACCCTGGCAGAATGGTCCTTGTGTGAAAATATTCACTCTTGTAGAGCAGCTTTTTTAAAAAAAGGAGATCCTGCAACAGAAGCTCATCCAAATGGCCCACTATTTGCATGGAGGAGTGTGCTGAAGTTCACTGAAACCGGCAGAGTTGAGAGAGGAACTTAGCCGGGGTGGGGTGTGAAAAACACACGGCTGAGTAAACAGCTCTAGCACTCTCGCTTTCTGGGCAGCTGTCGTCCTTGCCTCCCCTGGCCAGCCGCCAGCTCCTTTGCTTTCCTCCCTCTGGTATCAGTTAGCATCTTTTCCAGGACTGGTGCTCCAAGGAAAAAAACTTTTCCAGCTGGCTCTTGCTATGCATGTATCACTTTTATCTGAGCCCTTTTTAATAGGGTCCAGTGGGAGAAAGCGCAGAGTTCTCGAGACTGGAGTCGGAAACAATTGGTTGCAGTCAGAGTTGCGATAAGTGCCGGGATGATCCGGAGCTGCCGGTTCCCAGGGGACTGGCTCCGTCTCCCATCTGAGCAGAGAGCGGGTGGAAGACAAATGAAGATGTCTTGCAGTTACTTACCGAGTCAACCGACAGCTCAGTCTTTGCAAGCCAGGAGTCGCTGGTGTGACTCCGTGATCTGAGCGAGACGTATGAACAGAACTGGCCAGTCCCTAAATGCAGACTCGGGCAAGCACTGAGCCTCCGAGATTGGAAACAGGCAACTCATTAAAAGCAGTGCTCAATTGCCCCCGAAGTGGGTAGCACCAAAACTTCCCCCAGACAAAAGGCTAATAGATGCCCGCCTTCAAGTGTGAGAATTCAGTGGAAGCCACAGAAATTCCTGAAGTGCCTTCTGGGCACCCCGCCCGCCACCCCACAAAGCCCTTCTCCTCATGCCCAGGTCACACTGATTTTTTCTGTTCATGTAAACCCGTCACAAATCCATCATGACTTTTCCAAGCAACAGTAGTACCCAGATCCTGAAAAGGCCAGGGGGGCATCCGTAGGCCAAAACACTGGGGTGTAAGGCTTGGGGCACATTTATAGAGGCAGCTGCGCGAGGCTGCCGAGGAGGACTGTCTGCACGACCCCTCCGCTGTGAATCATCAGAACCGGGACCTCAGAGAAAGCCTGAGCCCAAACCAGTCTGGCTGTTTTCTGTTTGGAGGCACATGCCTGATTCACAGATTTCCAAAGAAGAGTATAAGGCAGCATCTCTGTCTGTGTGTGTTTTCAGGAGATGATTTTTTGAAAAGAACTTGCCAGCTAGTATTAAAGATGAGCTGCTTTGGTGCAGCGTGATTTAGTTGTGGTAATTGCCTTTAGGTTACTACAGCAACATCCCTGAATCTAAAACAGGATTGCTGTTCTTTGTGTGACGAAGATTCTGGGTTCAAATTTCGGACCAGGGGATACAAGGGGAGGGGTGCCTTTTTCTTTGAAACTGTTTTTTTGAAAGAGGGGATTCAAAGCTTGGTGGAGGAGCTCATGTTACTGATGCAGAAGGTCTTGGGTTAATTCAGGATAGATTGATTGACATCCCGGGAAAGAAAAGCCCACTCACTTTACCTTAAAGCCCCCCTTTCAGTAGCTGCTGTACCTATTAAAGGGTGTGAATGCAGGGGGCTTCTGCTGCCTCGAAGCACGAGCCAAATTTTATTCAGTCGCCTCACGTGATTAGGATGGTTTGCGTGGTTAATATTGTGTGCACTGTTGCGCACATTCAGATATGGCAACAACAGTGATGCTAACAGAGCCGAAGGATGCAACCTGCACCCTACCCATGGCCTCAGTGCATGTGGGCCTCTGAGCATGTGCATGCTGCATGCCTGGGATGAGGCAGCAGCAATCTCCACGGAGCCCTGTGCTGGGTATTTTATCTGGGCAGCTATTTTCGACCGTCCAGATAAAGCACTGGGGAGGGGGAAAGGAGGAGGCCCTGGCGCCTGTAGGAACTGGCAGGAGCCCCTGGCCCCACCCTCTTCCCGTCCCTGCCCCCTTGCTCATCAGAGGCCCTGGTGTGCCTCAGCGGGGAGGGCACTCGGGGTGCTTCTTTGCACGCTGGCTGCAAGGTGGGCCGGGCGAGGATTTGGCCCTGGTGTCCCAGCTACAAGATGGCCGGATCTCAGAGCAGGGACTCCGAATAGCCCCCTCCCCTCCCAGAACGCCAGCTTAGGTTCGGCCCAAGGGACAGATTTCGCTGTCTCTGTGTGCAGGCAAGGCTGGGCTGGGCTGCATAAAAGGGTATTCTAAAAAACAAAGGGTGAGAAGTCAAAGAAAAGGTCCCCCTGCACACACACATGCTCAGCGTGACCGACTAGGGCCGTGCTCATCTCTGTTTCTAAGCCGAAGAGCCAGCGTTGTCCGAAGACGCTTCCGTGGGCATGACAGCAAGGTGCACGGAAGGCTGTTACTTTTCCCACCAAAGTGGTACCTATTTATCTACTTGCATTTGCATGCGTCCAAATTGCTAGGCAGGCAGGAGCTGGGACAGAGCAGCGGGCGCTCGCCCCGTTAGTGGCACTAGGGGTTCGAACTGCCGATCTTCCGATCAGCAAGCTCAGCGTCTTCCCCGCTAAGCCACCATGAGATCTACTACCCAAATGCACAGGGTGCCAAGCTTATGCACATGTTTTGGAAGTAGGTCCCATTGGACAGAGGGAGACTGACTTTCTTTTGCTGGATTTTTGTGTGTAATTTAAAAAAAAGTCACACACCACCCTTTTTCTCAGAAAGAACACGAAGCAGCTGAAGAAATGCATGTTGGCCATTGGCAAGCAGCACCAGGGCTGCAGACTGAGCTCCAGGTGAGCAGAGGCTTCATGCATATGCAACATTTCCAGTCTTCCAGACAAAGGCTTGGAAAATCTTGGCCAGACCCAGCCTTGCTTCTCCTCCTCACTTGCCCTCCCCGAATGGACAGGGCTCTATATATTACATACTATTCTTACCCCTCTTCCCCTGTATGCCCCTCTTCCTTACTGCCTACAAGAGTTACCTGAAGGAGCGCTTATGTCCATATATGCCCTTGAGATCAGTGGGGAGGCCCTTCTCCGGGAACCCTCCATGAAGGAAATTAGGAGGGTAAGTACTCGGAGGAGGGCTTTCTCTGCGGTGGCACCCAACCTATGGAATTCACTCCCCAAAGAGGTCCACCTGGCGCCGTCGTTATTTGTTTTTCGGCGCCAGGCAAAGACCTTTTTATTCAAATGTTATTTTAATTGTTAATATTATTTATTCATTGTATTCTTTGGCCAGGGTGACTTAATTTATTCTTAATTTATATTCTTAATTTATATAGTTTTATTGTATTTTTTTTCTGGTTTGTGAGCCGCCCCAAGGCTTCGGCGAATGGGGCGGCATAGAAGTCCCCTAAATAAATAAGATCCCATCCCATTAAGGATCAGATACATGCAACAATGACATCACAACACTCTGTAGCCAATTAGATTTGATGGTGTAGCAATTTTATGAATCCAGCTGAGAGTGAGGGCATTCTGGCTGGCTCTCACTCTGAATGGGCAAGCAGCTTCACGCATCAGGCCTCCCCATCACTGAAAACGAGGGACGATCTTTGCAGGGTGCAAATGTTTGAGTGAAATGCACCCTCTCCTTTTTTGGCTCAGCTCTAACTTCATGCGGCAGGACTGGGAAAAACCTCTCTTTGCCTGAACCCTGGACTGTTAAAGGAGACAGGAGAGCTGAATGGGAAGAGCAGTCCATCTCGGTATGATTTCCTGCATGATGGCTTGGAAGGTAGCAATGCTTCATACGCATGAGGCCGCCATTTCACCAGGATCTCAAAAAGGGAGGCCCCGGGACAACTAGCTGAGCTCTTGTTCCTGCATTCGGCTCTCTCGCTCTCCTGTAGGGAAGACATCCTTCCAACGCCGGAGCAATGCTGCATCTCTTCAGACCAGGGGGCCAAGAGCAAAAGAGCATGTGGCATCTGGCCCTCAGTCAGGGCTTGCTTCTTCCGCCTTCCTGGCGTGTTTCCATTTCCAGCCTCACCCTTCCCTGGGAGGCGGGTGAGCTGCCTCCAGGCAAATGCATTTTCATGCTGGGAGGGATGGTCGCTCTGGGCTGTGCTGGATGCGAACAGCTCTCAGCACAGCACCGTAATTTGGATGCAAATTCTCCAGTCCCTTAGGAGGAGGGAGAGCCAAGGCAGAGAGGTGACAGTCCGCTCGCTAGTCGACATCGGCATCAGCCTGAATTAATAAAGCAGAGTCCTTCTCCCTGTGGGCTCCCACGCCTTAATCTCGGGAGAGTGGCCCACATCATGGAAGTGCAAACCGTCGTTGTGCGCTGCTCTCCTTTCTGATTGCTCCTTATCTTCAGGCCAGGCACGGACTGGACCGTCTCAACAGGAAGGGCTGTGGGGGTGTGGTGGCACCCCTGCTTTGCCTGTGGAAAATCCAGAGTTCAACCCCTGCCCCCTCCAGGTGGCCTGGAAAAACTTGCAGCGAAGCTGGCTGGGTGGCTAATACGGTACGGAAGGTTCCTAGGTTTTACTTTTCAAAAATGCAGGGAAGGACAACACGCTTCTCTGCAATTTAGTTTCATGGTTTCCTTTTTCATTTCATTTTATTTTATTTTAACAATTTCTACGCTGCCCCATTCGCAAAAAACCTCGGGGCGGCTTACAACATAAATAAACAATTATATAATTAGCCTTAAAAATCCGGAAACATCTCAGCATGTACATAAAAACCCAATAAATACAATCAATAAATTAACAATTAAAATAGTGTTTAAATAAAAAGGTCTTGGCCTGGCGCCAAAAAACAAATAACGATGGTGCCAGGCAGACCTCTCTGGGGAGCGCATTCCATAGGTGGGGTGCCACTGCAGAGAAGGCCCTCCTCCGGGTATTCACCTTCCTAATATCTTTCATGGAGGGCTCCCAGAGAAGGGCCTCTGCCGCCCGATCTCAAGGGGCGGGAGGGCATATATGGACGCAAGCACTCCTTTAGATAAGCGCTCCTTCCCTTCTTTCTGTGCAAGGAATATTCAAGGTGGCAGAAATTAAAGCAATGCTTTGTAAGAGAGGACACACCTCGGAGAGCTGTTCAAAGAGCAGGCACTCCTCTCTCTCTAAAGTCCGTGGACACCCTGGATCAACCTGCCTCAATCTGGTTCCTTCCGGATGTGTTGACCTGCAAAGTCCCAGCACCGTCTGGCCAAATGCACAGGATGTGTCTCTATTGAACTGTGTTAAGTGTTGAACTGCAACTCCCAAGACCCCCAACCAGGACAATCGGTGGGAAGCTGGGGCGTCTGGCGAGGCTCAGTCAAGGAAAGCAGGCCCCGGCCCTGAGCTTTTTGCTGGGTGGGGAGCCGATTCTGGCATGAGTGCAGTCCTCCCTTTCTGGCCCCAGAGCTCCAAACACAAGACGGACTCTTTGCAAAAAAGATGGTTTGCTGGCACTTCACAGCTTCAAGGCAAGGTAATGTTCCAAGCTCCCCATCAAGCTGGAAGATAAGCCTGAGTGCATTCCAGGAATGGTTGCCGAATCCACGCTAGGGACTCCTCTGCAGAGCCCTTTCCTCCAGTGACTCTGGAGCGCCAGACTCAGGGCTGCACCCGCTGTTTGCAGGGCCAGGCAGCAGAAACGAGGCCCCAGTTCTCTCACCAGGAAGCTCCTCTCTCCTGACACCTCATCACAGGGCCAGGGATGCAGCAATGGCTCTTCCTCCCACTGCCACCCCTTCCAAAACATCCCCACTTTCTGGGATGGCCTTGGTCCCTGGGAACAGCGACCTCAGAGGCGCTCCAAAGGCCCGGGCCTCGTCTCTCAGAGCTCCATTTTCCTCTTTCAGGGTCCTCTCTTTCCTCAGAATCCAAGCCCTGCTACCTCGGGGCACCTGCCAACAGTGCTAATGGCCCACTCACTCCACATTTAATGCTCCCCGATCGGATAAAAACCCAACTCCCGTTCACTCCTATTGCGGCATATTAAGAACTGGCAGGTCAAAGAGGAGGGTCTAACCTAGCTTTCTTCTGGACATGGGTTCCCTGTGTGTAGAGACATTTCTGGTATGGAAGCCTCTGCAGTTCTGTGAACCCTGCCTGCAGACTGAAGCAGTGTAGTCCAGAAGCAGGCTTATTGCTGGAGTGGGAACGGCATCTGAAGGGCAAGAGGCCGGCAGTGTGCAATAGTGTGTTTGTGGAAGTAGGCATCCAAGAGACGATCCTTGCACAACTGTGCCTTGCTTTGCCATATTCAAAGGAGCCTTCAGGCAGGGGGACCTGGCAGCCACTATTCTACCAATCCCCAGCTGCCCCTAAGGCCTATTTGCTTGCCTAGCAACCGCCACACCGTCCACCAAGGAACAGGGCAAATAAGCACCAATAAACCCCCTGAAGGCCTGGGACAGGGATACAGGTGGGGAGACAGAGGTGAGCAAGCAGCAGGCACTTCTGCTGCCTGGAGATCTGGCTGAGCGACGGGACAGAATTTGAGGAAACGGGGTTTGGCCGATGTGCAGGACATCTCACAGACCTGCCCTGCTCATGGACTTGCATCCGGGCATCCGGTTGACTCCTGGAGGAAAAGAAACCTCACCAGGTGCACCTTTGGTCTGATGTTTTTATGTTCACATGGCCAGAGGGATGAGATGCAGCTGAACCGAATGCATGGAACAAGTGGGTTTTAAGAAATCCATCTATTTTTCATTTTTTTAAAAATGTTCAAGCAGCTTCCCAGGAAAGGCAGTGATAGGCCACAGACCTCTTTGCAGGCTTCATGGCCAGTGGATTATTATTATTTTTTAAATTAAAAGTATGTCAAAATCTTTGGCTATCTTATCTAAGGCAAATCAACTCTCCAGAGGCCCAGATCTTTTTGGAAGTCCCCCTCCTCTCACTGCCCAGCTTTCATGTGTGCTTCCGCCCCGCCAAAAATATTAGCCCAGCTCTGGATCTGAAGGGCTATAAAAGGGAAAAAGGAAGGACTAAAGGGAAGGAGGCGGGAGCAGAGTCAGCTGGGAAAAGACCAGGAGCCTTTCATGTTGAAACATGGGTTCTCATATTCACTGGGTTCACATGTCATGACAAGCAATTGTGGTTTTTCACTATCATGGGCTTGTTGTGTTGTCTGGACTAGTTATGGTATATCATCACAGTTTGTTTTGGACCTGGAAATCCAGGGAGAAACAATGATCTGTTATATAGTTTCCATTTCTTATGATGGTTTGTTCATTTTTTTGGTTTGTGGTGGAGAAAAAATCATAGAGTAGCATGGAAAGAGTGGCCACTCAGCCGTCTGTTCTCTACTGCCCACCCCTCCCTAACAAGGTAAGTGTAATCACCGGGTTTATTCCTGTTGGCCAAGGCACGTGCCCATCTCTCTCTATACTCTCAGAAACAGCATGGAGGGAAAAGGGCGCAAAAGTGTTTATTACGAGTTCATAAAAAACCCCTTGGGGACCGGAGTGGCTAGGAAGCATTACAGGGATGCAGGCAGACTCGTGAGTGGGGAGAGAGCAACCCTGGCTCAGGACCTCAGTGGACCAGTCAGGATGAGGCTGCGGAGGTTCATAGGCCACGACAGCGTAAGGGAGGTTTTGCTGCTGCTGCTTGGGTGTGCGGCGAGAGCAGAAGGGTGGAGCAGGGAGTGTGGGAAACCACATGGCCCAGGGAGGCAGAACCAGCCTGCGCAAAACTCTGCGTGCTGCGGAAACTGTGCAGGTTGCTTGCGGTGATGTGTGAGTCCAGATTGTCTGCTGTCTGAACCCAGACATTTAACAAAGCCAACCCAAGACAGTTGCTGCCAGAGGAAACGGGCAGGAAGCAGCTGGGTTTAATTGAAGTTTTCCTTTGCTAGCGTCTCCCCTCTGCTTCCCACTGCCTGGTAGCTCTTGGGTCAGGTGGACACCGCAATGCGTACTGGTAGGGCCGGCTCCATGGCCACCCACAGAGTGAGCATCTCACTAGGATATATTTTTCAAGTTTCTGCTTTGGGACTCCAGACAGGTTCCTTTCCAACTGCCATTTGCTCTTTTTCATGATCATCATGATCATTGTTGTTGTTGTTGTTGTTGTTATTATTATTATTATTATTATTATTATTATTATTATTCCATCAAATAGTAGCTGTCTTTTTGTAAGACAGTGTTAATTTCAGTGATGTATTGTTTAGGGCTGAAAGCCCAAGAGACAACATACTGAGTAAAATTACAAATTAATGAATTTGAATTACAAATTAATGACTTGATGAATGACTTATTTTCTGATGCCCAGTTGAGAATTTTTCAGCAATTTGCACAACCATCACGACTCTGTCAAGGATCTGAAGCAAGCAGGGTCGTTTCAGGACTGGAATGTCCCATATTGTGTCCTTCAAAATCCAGCTGTGCGGGGAGGGGGATTTTGGCCAGGGCTGTGTTGTGTGGGGAAATTTGCCCCACTTCCCGTTCTGATGGCTGCCTTAGTTCTACTCCCCAAGGCCAAAACTATGCCGTATGGTCTCCTTCCATGGCAGAAAGCTGTGGGCAAAAGGCTGGGTGGAGGATTTAATTTAGGAAAAGACCTAACCACCCCGCCTCACTCTTCTGACCTAGACGAACCCAACAGCTCTGCACTTATGAAGTTGCTGTTGTTATATTACCACCTTTCCTCTTCTTCTAACGGACCCAAGGCAGCTTTCAAAGTTCTCCTCTCATTGTGTCCTCACACTGTGGCGGTGTTGCTTCCTTCCCCTGCCTCCTTCCCTTGCATTTCTCCTGCAGCGTGGAAGGAGCATCCTCTCTTTGATGCCCACCTCTGAGAGCTGGTGCAGGAAGAGCTGGGATGCCTCTGCTAGCGCTGACAGATTGGGCATCTGCCAGCCCCTCTCTGGGCCTGATTGCTAGTTCTGGGGCTTGCCCCACGATCTGTTGCATTGTCCAAGTCTGGGTGACACAACAAGCCATCATGGTAGGAAGAAACCCTAGAACAGGTAGATGGCTGTCTCTTATCGTAGTTTCAACCATGATTGGGTTCAGACGATACAACAAGCAACAGGGTTTCTAAATTATCTTTGCTTGTCACGATCTGCAAACCCAGTTACTATGTTCAGTAGGACTTGTTCCCTCCATAATGAATTTAGGATGCCAAATGTAACCATGATGGAGAACATTTCATTGGATTACACTTCCTGTTATAGGTGGGGTTATTCTTTTAATTGTATTTACAATTGTATGTATTTATACCCCTGATCTTCTCATTTCATAAGAGCTGAGCTGGCGGTCAAGGACAGGGACTTGTGAGGCCTTCACTTGGAGGGCGCCATGTGTTGTCGATGTTGTTATGTGCCATCAAGTCATCGCCAGCAACTGTCATCTCTGCACAGTGTACATCAGAAGGTTCACAATGAAATAAAACCATTTAAAAAGAATAGTATAGAAAAGTTATCCATATGTTCACCTCATCTGGTTGTATTTTATATGCTCTGTGAACTGTCCAGAGAGCTTTGGCTATTCAGCAGTATAGAAATAAAACAAAGGATAATAAAACAATAATCATGAAGGCAATTTGGCACAAATACTGCTGCAAAACCCATGCAGTGCCTTGTTTCCAGACTGTGAGATAACTGCACTTTCTGCTTGGATAGCAACCGAGCTCTTCCTTGTCCTTCCTGAGATCGGTGAAACCCCCACTGCAAGCCGGTATTCGGGGAGTCCTCTGAAGCCCAATCAATATCATTTCGGGGAGTGTGGATCCAATAGATAAGGATGAACAGACAGTACGTGAGGGATTGCAGCCTTAACTGCCTGCATGGCTGTGAAAGAACAAGAGAAAATTGTTGGAGGAAATCTAACAGGGCGAATTTCTCCCCCCGGGAATGGTGTACAGCCACTTGAGGCCGCAGGACCTTACAGAAGAGGTACAGGGCAGCCCTGATTGCAGGATGTTACCCCTTTCTCCATATGACCAGGATGCTACCAGAGGTGGGAAGGCATCTTGGAATTATCCAACTTCTTAATATTCCTGGGCAATGTTTCTTCCTACCATCCTAATAAAAAATGCACTCCGAACAAACATATTTCCTACCTTGTATCCATGGGCTTGTGATGTTTGTTTGCATTTATATAAATTTATATCTGTTTGTCAGATAAATAAAACACACCAAAGAGTCTGCAAACAATGCTGCAGCAGCTGAGAGAAATGATAGCATGAAAGTAAAACAATATGAAACTATAAATCTACGGTGAGAAGAACACGTTTATTTTGTAAAGCACTGTGGGAAGATGTTTCTAACAGACATATAGAGCAATCATCAGTAGCCTTGGATGGTTTTATCCTCCAGGAATGTGTCTGATTCACGAGAGCTAGTATGGTGTGGTGGTGAAGGACTGAGGACCTAGGAGATCCGGGTTCAGGTCCCTACTCCGCCAGGAAGCTTGCTAGGTGACTCTGGGCCAATCACAGACTCTCAGCCTAACCTACCTCACAGGGCTGTTGTTGGGAGGATAAAGCGTGTCTATGTAAGCCACTCTGACTTCCTCACGAGAGGAAAAGATGCAGGCTATACATGCAATGTAATAAATAATAATAATAGCAATCTCCTTTTAAAGGTGGCCTTCACTGCCCACATTCATGATGCCACCACTTTGGTAAAGTTGAACAGGGTTAGCTGTGGTCCGTGCCTAAACAGGAGACTGGCGGGGAACCTGCTCTGCATCCCTTGATTTCCACGAGGGAAGAAATGTACTAAGTGGGACTGTGTGTGTGTGTGTGTGTGTGTGTGTGTGTGTGTGTGTGTGTCTGCCTATCCTGTATCTCAGAAGGTGCTTCTGTCCACAGATCCAATTTCTGTTAGACACCCAGAACAGAATCTGACATAAAAAGAAGACAGTCTCCAAATGAGTAAGCTCTGCTCGCAGGCTTCGCTGAGTTCTAATCCAGGAAAGGTTTTCATTGATTAATGCTAACAATGACATTGACTAGGGCGGCGAGAGGATGCATACTTACCCAGCATTAGCCCGGCTCAGCAAATCATCCACGCCACTCGGGCTGCGGTTTAAACCTCGCAACACCGGTGTGAATTGCACGGGAAACGGGCATCGGGAGGGGGAGCTGGAGCTTGCGCGAAGAACACGTCGGCGCCTGTTTTTCCTGCGATCGGTCAGAGAACCGGGCGGGTGGTGGGAAGGGCATCTTTCGGCTGCAAGTCCTGCTTGGTTTAATTTAGGCTTAATGGAGGTTGCGTAAAGGTTACCTAAGGGCTGAATGAGATTAAGACCACCCAGGATGGTCTTAATCGAGCCCGGGAGACGTGCTGAGTAAGGATTCCCTAAAACTAAGCTGGTGAAATGGGGAATGAGGATTTATGTATGAGCCTATTAAGGATTATAGACATCTGCATCTTTTTAAGTTGGAAGACATTGAGATAAACTGGTGGGTCGTACCATATTCATTTGTTTGTTGTCTTTTTAATGAACACACACACACATCAGAAACAGAGCTAATTTGCATGGTCATTGCCGTTTGATGTTCTTCCATATATAATGACTACAGTCGTTAGGCAGAATCCATTGAATAGTTCCGACTGGCTTCCGATGCAAGCAATGGAATAGGTCTTTCTTTTGCATAAAGGCTGGTTTGCATGTGCTCATTGATCACTTGCCATTTTCAGGCTGCTAGTGGTAACTAACAGGCGTGAACGAGTCCCTGCCATTCAAAACCCTACAGGTTGAACACTCCTGCCTGTTCTCTTTGCATTGTTCATTAGATGATGTTTGTGCATTTGGCTGCAAGCCAGACAAGGTCTCGTAATCCACGAGAACGTTTTGCAGATTCATCTCAACAGGGCAATTGATTAGGGCCACCATCCTAGGTGAACATAGAATCAGTCAGAAGGGGTCTCCTGGGCCATCTAGTCTGACCCCCGGCTCCAGCCGGCTCTGCTCATGAGATGCCTACCATGAAGAAGCTTGGATGGATTGCGCACAGGCAGGACACGCAGTGTGCCAGGCTGTGGGACGACGCCATCACATGTGCTGGGTGGTTATGTAGCAGGACATGCGCAGTTGCCGCCCCACCTGGTGTCTGGGGCCCAAGTACACACTGTGCCGCTCGCAGTGTGGAACAGAGCAGTGCGCACTATTTGTGAAATGTGAGAGCCAGTGTGGGGTGGTGGTTAAGAGTGTAGGACTGGGACTCAGGCGGTCCGGGTTCGAGTCCCCGCTCGGCCATGGAGCCAGCTGGGTGACTTTGGGCCAGCCACAGACTCTCAGCCCAGCCTACCTCACAGGGTTGTTGTTGTGGGGATGAGATGGAGGAGGAGAGAGATGTAAGCTGCCTTGAGCCCTTTGCAGGAAAAAGGGCAGGATATCAATCTGAAGAAAACAATGTGTTGGATGTGCTTCCCGGTGAAAGGACAATCCTGAGAGTGTCCCTCTCGGGGCGGCCTCAGCTGCTGCCTCTGGGAAATGGGCATGCCGAAGGAGTGGGGGGGGGGTCGAATGACGAGCGCCGCTCCCAGCCAGCAGGCGCACGGCGTGGCCGGAGCGTTCTGTGCCCTCTGACCCGCCTCTGCGGAGGTCGGCGGCTGAGAGAGCCCCGCAGGGCGTCCGCGTCCCCGGCGGCCCTCTGACCAGCGCTCTGCCTTGCCTTCAGGCACGCCTTTTCAGCGGTCTCAGCATCCTCATGCTACCTCCTGCCGGCACTTCCACCTGGGCCCCCAGCCTCAGCTCTCCGCGGACTTCCCCCTGCCTCACGCCGTCCAGCCTCACATGGCGCCTCCTCACCAGCACAGCGGCCCGCTGCACCCGCCCCTGCCGCCTCTGCCCGCCCTGCCGTTCCAGGACGTGACGGGACCCTCCTTCCTACCTCAGGCCCTCCACCAGCAATACCTCCTCCAGCAGCAGCTCCTCGAAGCCCAGCACCGCCGACTCATGCCTCACCCCAGGTGAGCTCCCGCCCGCCCCAGGCGACCAGGCATCCGTGCCCCGACCCGGTGGCCCTCCGCCTGCCAGCAGGGCGGGCCTCCTTCAGGCCTCGTAAAATATTGGGGCGGCCTCCTGACATGCTGGGTGGCCATTCGCATTGCCCCAGCCCCAGAGCGAATGCAGTCAAGGAGGGTGCCTTCCAAAGCATTAATCCGAGTGGCTGTCGCTGTAAGACGTCCAGGCCAGTTGTGAGCCTCTGGGCCACACCCCATTCTTCCGTGTGTAATCTTTTTCAAGGAAGGTCATTTATGCCTGCGCAAGGCTCTCTTTCCTGCATGCCTGCTGGATAAAGCAGCCCCATCCAGGAGAGGCGACCAGCAGGACTTGCTTTGGCGAGGGTGGGCAACAGGCAAAAAAACCAAGCTGGTCCCTCAAGTGGGAAGGCCTGCACCATGGTGGCCCCAGGAGCCCAGGTACCCTGGGCAAGACTGCCGTCCTGCAGCTCAGCCCCTGCACCCAGCCCCCTTCCTGCTTCCCCTGCTCTCTCGTTCCTACTGCTAAGGTGGCAGCAACAATGGGGAAGTTTAATTTCTGTTTTTAGAAAAGATTTTCGAGCCGAGCCCAGGTGCACCATGGCCCTCTCCCCCTATTCTGCTGTTCCCCAGGGTGCAGCTTCGCTCCACAATGTGTCAGACCTCTTGCATTGTTTTAAAGCAAGCAAGCAAGCAGCTGTGCAGCCCTTTATTTGTTTATTTAAAACTTTAATGTGCCAGCCACTACTGAGGTCTCGGGATGGTCTTACGATAGAGAACGGAGCACAGCATCCAAATTGCTCTTCCATACAATAAAACCCCACATTAAAATCAGGCTCAAACCTTAAAATAATGGGAAAATAAAAAGGTTTTAGCCTGACGATGAAGGAATAAACTTGCGTACCACAATCTGTCCCTAACCGTACCACTGTGTACACATACCGGGGATTAGCATGCCTTGCGCTCGGGTACGCTGCCCTTGAGCATCAAGGAGACATGTGGGCAGGTCCCCAGAGGGATGTAGAATCCTAGAGTCGCAGCCTGTTTGGTTTTACCCACCAAGTTGGTTCTTATCTATTCTGCACATTCTCTTGTTGGGAGAGTGTTGCCTGCAGGTCCCCACAAAGCTCTATGCAGACAACGGATTGAGAGCTCATGGCACAGAAGCACCTGGGGCAGTGGGCCGCACCTGAGTGTTTTCAGTCGGGACAGCCTGTGCTTCCACAAACTGTGCACTGTGCATAGGCTTGCCCATTTGTTCGAGCTTTGCATTTTTTCAGTATTCCGCATCGGCAGATGGAGTCATTGATCGCACAGTTCACATGTGCAGAAGCTCAGTTTCTATGCCCTCCTGCTCATATCTTGGTCCTGATGCCCGAGGTCAGTGAAAAGCACAGGGGTCGTGACCTCATCCCCAGGCCGGCCAGTACCCAGCACAGGAGTTTGATGGGCCAACCCCCCCAGTCTACTTCCTAATGGGTAGGACCTGCAGTGCCTTACTTATAGCCCTCCTGGCTGAAGGAGACAGCCCTGTCCTCATCTTCTAAAGGCTCAGGTGATGGGTCTTTAGAGAACCTCCATCTCCCCTGCCTTGCTGAAGTTTCAAGCTACACAATTAGGTGAAGGCACTTTAAATAGTCCAATCAGCTCCCCAGAGGGGCAGAGAGTACCACTCTAAGGACTTGTCTGCTACATGAAGCTTTAGTTGGCCTTAGTGACCTGCTGAGACAACATCCTCCTGTTGTCCGCATAGGAAAGAGTTGCAGCCAGTGGGACCCAGCTGAAACTACCCTAGATCCCAATTTCTTCTTATCTTGATCTTTCCTTTCACCAGCTTTCCAAACAAGTATCAAGGGATAACAAATGTACCACACCACAAGCTCCAGGTTGAATTCCTGACTTCTCCAGCTAAAAGGATTGAGGAAAAGACCCTTGCCCGAGACTCTGGCAAGCTGGAGCTGTTTAGGGTAGAGAATAACTATTGAGCATCTAGGAAATTTTAGACCCTGGCCTTAATGGGAGCCCAAATATCACTTCAATTGTGAAGCACACAGTTAATAGTTATCATCTCCCTGCGCCCCAGTTCATCATTTTATGCTTTATTGCTTCTTCTGCTTTCCTGATATGCTACAGCAAAAGGAAGTGCAACAACAAAAACTCTCTTTTGCCAACCCTGATGAACACTCTGAGCATGTGCAGAGTTTCAAGCTTTTAACTCATTTAAGTCATGCCACCATTATGACTACCTGAATTAAAATGGGGCTCCAAATTTAGTCTCACTTAGAACAGACCCATTGAAATCCATGGAACTTGGGTCCCATGGATTTCATTGGGCCTGTGCTACGAACAAGTAAAGCTGGAATCCACCGGGGATTTGCTCCCACTGGCACATTTACTTGGGGATAACAACCACTTCATAGTAGAAACAGCTGATCTAGTTTTAAAATAATGAAACGTAAAATGAGCACTGGTGACCTGGTCTAGGCTTGCCTGGTTGGCCTCCCACTGACTACCATTTTTTAAAGGACGGAAGGGTGACCCGCACAGCCCGAGAGCTGGGTGGTTCTGGCAGGAGCAGGGCTGCAGGAATCCAGGTTCGCTCCAGGGTCCAGCCCTGCCCGCACGCTGGACAATCGGAGGACAGGCAAACCTGGTAGAGGAAAGCGTCCTTTGTCCCCGTGATTCTTCTTCTCACCTCCCCATGGGTCTGTTTGCCCTGGATCCATTGTCTGGAAGGGCTATCAGTGCTGCCTTGATGCACATCCAGAGCTTGGCGGCTTGTTTGCACACTGTGAGACCTCACCTGTCTTTCTCTCTCTTCACCTCGTGCAGGCGGACGCAGGAGCGCGTGTCTGTCCAACCTCATCGGTTACATCCCAGCTTTGAATTTGGCCATCAACTGCAGACTCCTCAAGCCATGGGCCCCCCTCCCAGATACTTAGCTGAGGGAACCGACTGGTAAGCTACTCATTTGCGAGCATTGCTGTGACCTGCAAATCTAACCTCTGCCCTGAGCTGCCTCCATCCAGTTTCCAGCACCGCACTTTCTCTGAGCGTGGAAGAGCCGTCTGTTGATCCATATCCTCTCTCCAAATCTCTCTCAAGGAGCACTTGAACCTACTTAATTGCACTTTGCTCGGTCTTCCTCAATCATCAGTTTCCCCCCAACTTATGTCTCAACCCCCCCTCACTCCATTGTTGCACTAACTCGTCTAGTGCAATGGAATGTAAAATCTCTGAGAACTTCTGAGATCTGAAAATCAAGTTTCTAGCCCTTATGGCTGTGCAGGGAAAAGTCAGGATCATGTGGCCATTGTCTGTTGGAAACCTAGGGGCAGTCCACCCATCCCTCCCTTAATAACTTCGCTATTAACCAGCCAACCAACCCTCCTTCCTTCCCTCCTGTCTGTCGTTCACTCATTCATTGGTTTATTCATTTTTAATCGAAAAGGAATAAATAGAGAATGGAATGCGAGGCTTAATTGTCTCCCTGCTGTTGGTGCTCTAAAGAATTCTAGGGCTCCCCAGACAAGGTTGGGGAGGACATGGGACCGCGTCCTTAGTAGCATCAACACGTGGATCCCTTTACACCAGATCAGGGAAAGCTGTAATGAAGTAGTACCATCATCCTTATCGTGACCTGATTGTCAAGTTTCTGTTCTGAGGAGAGCACAAGCGGCACGTTGGTGATGGAGGAAACACCAAGCAAGTGAGATGGAAAGGTTAGGGCCATCGCAGATGTATTAGTTTGTCTTCTCAGCACAGGATCTGAGTGTTTGGTGCAGAATCCAGAGCCCTTTTGCATCAATGGGATATCCGGGGGCATTCTGTACTCAGCCCGACAATGCAGAATTAAGGAACAAACTGCAGAACTCCCCGCCGTGCTGGAATGCAAGCCTTGCCCTGTTTTTGCAAGGATGGTGGAGAAGAAACCTGGAGCGGGCCCAGCTGCTTCTCTTTCCTCTCTGTTGCCCATGTGGTTAATGCAGATGACAAGGTAACTACGTGGCTGACTCACTTCACCCCAGGGCTCTTGTTCCTTCCCAGCAGCAAAGACAGCCATCCCTGCATTATCAGAGGGTTCAGCTTTTGTGCAGTCCTAAGCAGCATGGAAAGCAATCCCCTTTCTCAGTCATTTTTTGAAGATGGCTGTAAAACGGAGCCAAAGTGCCGGCCCATTCAGCCCGGAGGCTCTGCTGATTCACGGAACTTTGCTCACAACTTTGTGGACTTTGCTGTGCTTCTGATGTCCCACTGTGATGACCCCATCACACCTCCAGAGTGCCACTTGTGGGTGCAGTGGCACCAGCGGAGAGAGATCGGTTTCGACGTCCATCGTAGCTCCTTGCCCCGGCTGCTGTTCGGCGCCTGCGTTTGAGCCGTGGGGTCCTGATCAGGCAAGGCACCTCGCTCTCGATTTGAGGGCACTCAGGAAGAACCAAAACCACCTGCGTCAAAGAGGACACACAGTGTATCGAATGCAGGGGGAAATACGGATGCAAAATATAAATACGCCAAGGAATGCTTGCAGTCCCCTTCTCTGCAGCAGGCGGGCTCCCTGAAAGGGTCGGCGGATGCAGCGTAGGCTTCCATAGGTGGCTGGCCAAGCAAGGGGCTGGCTCCTCTCCGCAGGCCCAGAAGAAAGGCAGTTCCTCTTGCCACGGGTGTTCTACAGTTCTCCTCTCCCACGAGCATTCACATCCTGGGAATGAAGCTGTTTCAGGAAGGCAAGCAGTTGTGTCTTCCCAGCAAAGCAGGTCTTATCTGCAGAAGGGCTGGGGAAGGCGTCTCCAAGACCAGCAGCTCTGGGGCTCTGGTGGGGTGGTGGTTAGTGTGCTGGAGTGGGGCCTGGGAAGTCCGGGTTCTGCTTCCCTCTGGGCCATGGAGCTCACTGGGTCACCTGGCCAGTGACCGCCTCTCAGCCTAACCTACCTCACAGGGTTGTCATGAGATAACAACGGAGAGGAGGTGGCTCATGTCAGCTGCCTCGAGTTCCTTGCAAGAGGAAAAAGGCAGGATATAAATAGAATGGATGAATCAATGAAAATTTATTAGCTGGCAAAGAGGCGGAGTGAAGAAAGGCCGCTGCCAAGCCTTTCCCTTTAAAAGAAACCCCCTTTCCCGTAGGCAAAGGAATGCCTGACTTACGAGCAAGCCTGACTTTGTTCACCGTGGACCAGAAGGTCCTAGTTCTGGGGTGACGGGCTGCCCCCCAACCGGAGAAGGATTGTATTTTGGACGGAACAGGCAGCCCGGGTGGGGAAGCATGCAGGAGGGCAGGGCAGCGCCCAGAGCGCGACTTCTTTGGGGCCGCTGCTGCTCCCACCCTTTCCCCCCCTTTCCCTGGCACCGTCAGATTCCTCCTTCATGGTTACTTTGCCCTCATTCCTCCTCCCCTCCTCCTCCCCTCTTTGTCACTCAGCTCTGCTACTTCCCCTCTCTCTGTTTTGACGTGTTGTCACTCTGGCTGTGTTCTCCTTGTGTGTTTTCCCTCTGCTTGTGTGCTCCCTCCCTCCCTCCCTCCATGGGGGCTTCCAGATGAGGGTTTTAATGAGCAATTGCCCTGCCTCATTCATGGGATTTTATGCCCCCCCCCCCCATGATCAGCATCCATTTATAAGCCTCCAGCTTTTCCCACCGATCGGCTGGCATTTCCTCTTATGGCAGGAAATCCGTCAAGAAAGGAAAGGGGGAACGGTGTGCAAAGCTTTCCGAGCAGGAGCGCCAGGCGCAATCCCTCTCTGTTTGCATCCTCGGTGTGTGTGTGGGTGTGCAAGGGGGTGCACTCTCACCTCTGCCTTACACTTTGGTAAAGTTCCAGGGATGCTCCCAGCATTGCTGGCTTCCCTGAAAGCCCAAAGCCAAATCTGGCCTGCTACAGAGCAGTGCGGCTTTTTCACGACATGATCCCAAGTCACTTGCATAGGGATCCCCTGCAAGAAGATCCCCTGGAAAACAGTGGGGCAGAAGCAGCAGAAACAAAGGCAGGGAAAGAGAGTTGGAAAGTGTGGACGGTCCCTGCGTCGGGGGGACTTCATTTACCACGTTCGCCTCCTTGCAAGTCATGCGCAATCATGGCTTCTGCCTAAATATAATGAAAGGAGCAGATGGTCCGGATGAATTGTCTGGCCGAAACTGAGCTTGTTTGAAGGAAGAACAGGCTGAACTTTAAAAAGTGTGGCCCATAGAAGGACCTGTATCTGAAGGATAAGAAACACTGTACATTTCTTCCCTGCAGAAGAGTCGGAAGGCATTTCCAGTTTGTTTTTCTCCGCTGCCTCATTTTCCAAGTCTGATCTCCTGTTAGGTTTTGCCAGCAGGCAATGACCCTGCCCTGTTCCTTTCTCATGACACTGACTTACCCCAGATGCAGAACCGGTGCCACATAGACTGTCCTTTGATTTTACAAATGGTAGAAGATTAAAAATAAATGCACACCTCTACGCTGTTTCAACAGTTCAGGGAGTGTTCAGGACAAAACATTCTCCACCTGCAACTGAGTGTGAAGCTTTTATTTTCTTGTTTGTGAAGAAGTTCTAAATGTCGAACAGCTTGATGCTGTGGGAGGCAAAGAAGTGGATAGGGTAAAGTCAGGATAAAAGTCTGGACTGACATGTCTGACTGTACTTTTAAGGACACCTTGAGAGGCAGTGTGGGGCAATGGTCCGAGTCCTAGACTGGGACAGGGGCACTTAGCCATGGAGCTCACTGGGTGACTTTGGGCCAATCATGGACACTCAACCGAGTCTACCTCACAGGGTTGTTGTTGCAAATCAAAATGCATAAAAGAGGCCCAGAAAATTGGGGTGGATTAGAAACAGAATCCAGCCTAGTTCACTGATAGAGAACGACCTTGCAGGGGCAGTTCCAGCTTTGCAAGGCCTTCCACAACACTCCTCCACCAGGGTCTGATGGGTGGCTGCACCTCTGTGATCAGCACCGTGTAGGAGGCTGCCACCATTTCATTTCCCACAATACCCTGGGAGAGCAGTGAGGCATTGTGGGAAATTCACATGGCAGCTCCAAGACACATGGCATGCTGGGGGACAGGCACTGGACAGTGCCTAGTGTCCTGCTGGCATGGATCGTCTTGAATGGCCAAAAACAGGATATACATGGGTGGAGCTGGATCTTTTTGCTGGACTTGGACTGGGCATCCCTTCCAGTGAAGGGCACCTTCAAACCAGAGTCCCCATCAGCCCTTCCAGGAGAGGACTGACCTCTATAAAAGCAAATGCACGGATGCCGTTCGAGGGAGCCGTCTGCAGACACTGCCTCGGCACCTCGAAAGTAGGCTTGGTCAACCTTACGTGAAGCTGCACATCTTGGCACATCGGGCGCAAGGACTGGCGCCCACCGGAAGCAAGTGCATTTCTAACGGAGTGATTTTTGTTGTAGGCTCAATGGGAAAAGCAACCCTGCCTCCGTCAGCAGGGACGGCTGCGTGCTCGGTGCTAGGACGGCAGGCTGAGCTGGCCTCTTCCCCTCCGCGGCCCACGCGTGCTCTGCAAAGCCGTAGGCAGGAGCAGGCTATTCCCCCAGGGGAGCCTAGGCCAAGCCCGTTCCATTCACGCACCTGCCCTGTCCGTGGAGGAAACACGTGTGCTTGCTGAGGAGCCCTGTCCTCTCCCCGCAGCCTCAGAGCTCTTGCGGAGAAAACCAGCCCGTCATTCATACGTGGAGCAAAGAAACACGGGTGGCCCATCTCAGCCAGTCGGGCGG
Source organism: Varanus komodoensis (assembly GCF_004798865.1). NCBI lineage: Eukaryota > Metazoa > Chordata > Lepidosauria > Squamata > Varanidae > Varanus > Varanus komodoensis. The sequence goes on from NW_025335606.1 coordinate 5,513,120, forward strand.
CCTTAGTTTCTGCCTGTCCGTCCTTATTGGGGGAAACCAGATGCTTTGCCCATCCGGGAGGCTGTTCTAACTTCTTGAACTTGCCTCTGTAAACTCGGGTCTGAGACCTTCCAGGGCCATCCTGTCCATATCCACCTGTGTGGAGGTTGTCATGCACAGAAATGGCCACTGACAGTGACAGTCTGCAGCAGAGGGCAAAGGTACACGGAGCATAATTTAAGCACGGGTGCCATACCCAGCAGGACCCCCTCCCCCCACATATTCAGGCAGGGACCAGAGAATACCATAACCCACACTCCACGGTTGTGCTTAAGTTGAATGTGGATCGCTGCCAAAATATGGGTTGTCATGTTGTCTGAACCCAGCCATATTAACAAACCATGGTTGTCAGCCATGAACAACCCAGAAAGAAAAACCACAGTCTGTTTTGGGGTTGTGACTAACAAACCATGGTTTGTTGGCATAGATAGGTTAAGATAGCACGATAACCCATGTTTTGGAAACAGGTGTGGGTGGTGTTAGAGTGTTGGGCTGGAAACCCAAGATTACAGTCCCCACTTGGCCATGAACCTCACTGGGTGACATTGAACTGGCCACTCATTCTCAGCCTAACCCGCCTTACAGGGCTGTTGTTATTGTTAGGATAAAAGGGAGGTAGGAAGACTAGATAAGGTGCCTTGGGTTCCTTGCAAGACCAAAAAAGGTGGGGTATAAATGCAAATGTACTATATCCCATGGTTCAAGGATGGCCTACACTCAACCCATACCTAACTCTTGAATGAGGGTTATCATGAACCCAGCCATACACCTGGCCAGTCAGCAGGGCCTGCCTGCTCGTGGGATCAGTTCAGAAGAGATAAAAGCTAAAACCCTGGGAGTCCAGTCCAAAGGAGAAGTGGCCATTTGAGAGCCAGGAATCACAGGGAAGTAGGAGCCATGGGTGCCAGTTGCTCACTGCAGAAGCAGCCATGTGTATCGGGTTGTGCGAAAGCAAGTGGCGCTCACTCGTATGATGTAATCAGTTCTGGTTTCATCCTTCCAGGGATCTCAGTGTCGATGCTGGACTGACTCACAACCAGTTCCAGGTCAGGCCAGTTCCGCAGCATTATCAGCATTACTTAGCTTCTCAAAGGATGCATCATTTCCCCCGGAACACGTCCTCAACGCAGATGGTAAGCCAGTGGGGTCTTGCTGGGGACCATATGAAGCCAGCTCTAGGATGGGTGGTAACTCATGTGACAAGCCCACAGCTCAGCGGGGGGGTCAAGGGGCCAGGTGGGGGTGTCTGAGTAATGGGTTTCAGCTGGCTGTTGATCTGGATTGACTCCTTCCGGGCCAAACATGAACTTGGATCCTCTCTCCAGTCAAAGTCCATACATTTGACCTACCTGCATACCTATACCTTGACCTAGCATAATGAGTCCCCTTTGCTAAGCTGGAAAGCCACAGGCTGTGCCTGGATGGGTGACCACAGAAGAAGGTAGAGCAGGAGGTTGGACTCCACAATCTTTTAGGCCCCTTCTGGTTCTACTGCTATTCTAATTCTAATTCTGTTTCCATTTCTGAGCTTGCTCTGTGATTCACGGACCCCTGAACATTTGTTCAACATCATGAAAAATGCACATAAAACACCCCTTTGAGAAACATGCATGAATATGCTTTAATCATAGAAGAAGAATGACTGCATTTCAAGAATGTACATGATTGATGCATCCGTTTGGGAAAATACACAAAGAGGGATGGGTTTTTGTGCAGCAAGAAAGCAGCAAAGCTTGCAGGCTGGCACGGACCCGAGTCAGAATGGCTTGAATTCTGCTGATTCACACACCCCCAGTCCCAGCTGGCAGCCCTTCCATCTCCAGTTAAATGGACGAGGAGGGGCTTCAGCCACAGAGCCAAGAGAGTCTGTACCTGTCTGAGAAGGCAGGTCGGAGAAGCCCATGACCCATGTGGGCTGGTTGTCTGGTTCACTATAATTTATTATTTTTTTAGGGTGCAATTCAGTGGCCTCCTGCTGTTTTCTGGGGTCCTGGGCATAGGATCGTGGAAGTCCTAGCTCTGAGATCCTGTGCCCTTGGAGCTGGGACTCTGAAGGCCAAGACCAGTTTGTGCATTCCTCCCCCCACAACAGCTGGCATGGAAAGGACATTGCTGGCTGCCTCCCCAAAATTCCTTGGGGGCGAGAAAGGGGGTGTGTGATGTCCAGGACCGAGAACTTACGCTGAATGGCACGGGCATCCCAGCCTCCTCCTATCCTTATCTTGATGGTCACAAACAGCTGCCTAGCTAAAAATCAGGGCATGGCGGTACAGCAGTGATGGAGATGGCCTGCTGTCACACCTTCCTCGGGGCATTGGATGCATGGACACCTCCAAGCTCAGAGGCTTACAAGCCTAGAGTGCTGGTGAGGCAGGATCTCACCCTCCGAGATTTCCCCCGGTTCCGCAGCCAAAAGGGCACCCAGAAGGACTTAGAAGTAATCAGCAAGAGAAGACAGTCCCCTGCCAGCACGCCGGCAATCTAAAAAAATGACACACAAGGAAAAGGAATAAGGAGGGCAGAGGGAGGAAATTAAATCTTTCTCCTGCTTATCTCCTTCAGCACTGCCTGCTAGATAAATAGATCTGCTGGACTTTCCTATTTCAAACCTGAGCGTGGATGGTTTGGAAGAGTAACACTGCTGAAATTCATATTCTCCAGTTTAGAAAAGCGAGCGTTGGGAGGGGCTCTTACCCGCTCAAATGTGAGATGGGGGCCCAGCTCATCACTCAGACTCACATCCCAATCCAGCCTTTTTCCTTGCTGCCCTGGTTGTGAGGCCTGGGGGGCGGGAATGGGGGGGGGGACTACTATGGTGAGCTATGCAGCAGGGACATTGGGAAACAGAGTTTTCCCAGGGCCACTGCCACAATCGCCTGGTGAGGATACACTTGCAAAGCCAGCCTGTTAGGGGAGGGCTAAACTAGAGCCATTGTCTTGAAATGTTAGGCTTCCCCATTGAGGTCTTTTAGTTTTGCTTGTTTGTTTTAATATGGGAGTGCGTTGAATCGCATGATTGCACCCTGGAAGTGGTACAGTCCAGGGATAGCTTTACCACACAGTCTGCTGTTTGCGTAGAGTCGCCTGCCTGGGAGAAGGCAGTCAAAACAGAGGTGTCTCTCACCTGGGTCACCTGCTTTCTAGTCAGGAGCCGGCTCAGGGGGAAGCATTCTGTCAGGATGGGGGAACTGCCAGCTTTCGCAAAAACCAGCGGCTGCAGCCTCAGCGGCCTTCCTCCACACACACCTGAAGAGACGTCCTTGTAGGACTGCACCCCGATATCTCTGTCGAAAAGTTTTTGGGTGCATTTTGGCAGCATTGCAGATACTAAGTTGCAAGACAATTTAGGAGGACGGCAATCCTATTCTTTGGTGCAGCTGTTTGAGTCCGCGGGTGTGAAAACTAACCCTTTAACATGGTTTCTCCACACTGCCTCACAGGTTGTTCATGAAATTAGGAACTACCCGTATCCTCAGCTTCAGCTCCTTGCTCTTCAGGGACTGAACCCAAACCGACACACATCTGCTGTGAGGGAAAGTTACGAAGTAAGTTTGCTCAGTGGATCACACATCCTTTTCCCTGTAACCCTTCCCTCTGCTTATTCGCTGAAACACTGTGTGTGATTAACTTTTTATTATTTTTTTCCAAAAATAATGAATGATTATGACCTGTAGTTGGTTGATTCAAGGCCTTCTCGCCCCCTTCTTAAAGTTATTTATGTTTAAATGAGCCCTGGACCCAACAGCCCTTCAGATAAGAGGAATGGCAGCGTGTCCTTCAATAGCCCTTCAAACTGAGGACTGTCGTTGTAAAGTAGGGCACATGGCTACCCAACCACAAACGGACCCACCTTGCCCAAAGAAGTGGGAGAATAATGTCTATTCCGAGGTGAATTCCAAATGGGAGTGAGCAAACTTTGCCTATTTTGAGGGTGTACTATAGATGTAAGATGGTTGCTTGCATCCAATTTACCAGTGTGGCGTAGTGGTTAAGAGCACGGGACTGGGACTCAGGCGATCCGGGTTCGAGTCCCCGCTCAGCCATGGAGCCAACTGGGTGGCTTTGGGCCAGTCGCAGACTCTCAGCCCAACCTACCTCACAGGGTGGTTGTTGTGGGGAGAAGATGGAGGAGGAGAATGATGTAAGCTGCCTTGAGCCCTTTGTAGGAAAAAGGCAGGATATAAATGGAAAAATAAATAACACTAGAGAGTCCTGATGGACCATTTATTAAATGGATTATAAATGAAATAATAATTAAAATAAATCAGCAAATAGCACTTGCGCACACTCACGTGCAAGCAGTTTCCCCAGGACACGGTCCCGTATCTGCAGCATTCATTTTCTGCATGCAACCCCTGGCAGCTCATGAGTTTTCTGGGGGATGGTTGTGTGGATTCCTCCATCCGGGTGCGTGACTTGATCTTGGAGGGAAGGGTGGCAGCTCACAGCGACAGAACAGCCGCTTTGCACGCAGAAAGTCCCGGATTTGATCCCTGGCATCTCTAGGCAGGGCTGGGAAGGGACACTTCCTGAAACCCTGCGCAACCAATCCTGCCAGCTGTTTTTATTACTATTAATTTATTTAAATTCTATACTGCCCATAGCTGAAGCTCTCTTGGCAGTTTACAACCAAGTATAAAAACAACAATAAACAATAGATAAAAGCACTAACCAGAATCAAAAATGAATTTAAAATGGCATGAATTAACATTAAAAGACAATAAAAAGACCCAACCAAGAATAAAAGAAAGGCACCTGGCTCATTGTGTCAGGCCCCTGAATGACCAGGGAGGTCTTGAAAGGCCTTTGCAAAGAGGGCTGGCTTAACTTGGCGCTGAAAAGATGGAACATTTGGCACCAGGAGGGCCGCAGCAGAGAGGTTGTTCCAAAGATGGGGGCCACCCCTGAAAAGCCCCCCCTCCCCAGTTGCCACCTTCTGAGTCCTTTGAGGGTTGGCACCCACAGGAAGGCCCCAGTGGCCGAGCATAGTATTGCTGGCAATACTGGCCTAGGAGAGCCATTTTAAGGGCTCTTCAGATCTGTTCCTCTTTAAGAGAACTATTGTATATGCTGTGTTCTCTTTCATAAAATTTCCCTTGATTAGAAGAAAATCTCAGTCGGGTCATCTGAAACTAAACCAGAATGCTTCAGTGACCACTGGTGGACCATTTAGCTTGTAGGCACTGGTCAGGTGTGTGAAGGTTTTCTGTTCATCACTTGCTGTTTATCCCCCCCCCCCCCAATTTAGGAGCTGTTACAACTGGAAGACAGGCTGGGCAGTGTGAACAGAGGGGCTGTGCAGAACACCATCGAACGGTTCACCTTCCCACACAAGTACAAGAAGGTAAGGGTTGGGAAGTGACACCTGTCTCTTGGAGAAGCTGCTTGGAGGGACCAGGTGCTGGGCTGGATGGAATTATGGCCCATCCAAGCAGGCAGAACTGAATTCCTGTGTCGCTCCCCTACCTGTACATTCTTCCCCATTCAGTTCAGTGGAGAAGCCAATCCTGAGCTGCCTTAGGATGGATGCTTGTGTGAAGATGCTTTGTCCACTGAACTGAATGGAGAAGCCAAACAAACAAAAAGTTCCCTTACCATGAAACAGGTTCAGCTGGGGAATATGGAAGATTAAAAATCTTTATGTCTAATTTTCTCAACTGAAGTTTTCATATACTTTCTTTGACATGTCAGAATGTGAAGCAATGCTCAAATTTTGGTAATTCAGGTTAATTTAAATTTAATCAATTAATTAAACTATGGATCACTTAAAAGACAGATGATTAATCAGTGCAAATTTATCTAATTCATTGTTAGCACTGTTCCATAAATTTATGGGTCTCCAGTAAGCGATGAATCCTAGCTATGGGGCTGTATTTAAAGACTAACATTGTAGCTGAATGAGATAAACATTTTTTTTTGTATTTGAAATCATGAGATATAAAACAATTACATTTTAGGGCTCTTTATATGTGATCTTTGAGGGCATCAAGCTTTATTCATTTCTATTAATTAAAAATAAAAAGTTGAGGCTGAAATCCTACACTCATTTACCTGGGAGTAAGAGCTATTAAACCATGTCATACTGTTGAGTACCTGTGTAGGGTTCTAATTTAAGGACCCCAAGCATTTTCCTAGAAGGAGGGAAGTAGAACAGAGACAACAATGAAGAAGAGAGGGCTGCCTTTCATACTTCCTGAATTCCCTCCTGTCCGGAGTTCATTCAATGTATTTTTGGAAGGCTGGAGTTGGGAGCAGAGTGGGTATCTTGCATATAGGCCAGGAAATGTCGACATGAATCCACTGCCCGTTTCCCCAGCAGTGGTAATTTAAGGGCCGCTCCTGCAAGCCCCCTTCCCTGTGGAGGAGCATGCGTGTGCTGGGAAGGAGGCTCCGCTGCGTTCACTCGGCCGGGCTTGCGTGGAGGGGCCAAGATGCGCAGACGTCCGGGTTGCCTCTTATGCCGAACGGGTATGGAACAGGCTGCAGGCTCAGAGTTCCTTTTTGGAATCCGCTGCACTGCCTTTGCTCCAAACCAAACTGCCCAGTTCAAGCCACTGAGCCTTCCCTTGGGTTGGCCTACCACATTTTGTACCCAGTGCTAATCCAAGTTACGTCCCATGCATTTGTAAATGGGTGACCTGCAACAGCAGGAGGCTGGACACTATGGCCTTTTTGGCCCCTTCCAACTCTCTATTCTAAGGTCGCAGTAGGACCGACACGGAATATAAACAGGTGTACTCCTGTTTTTCCTGTGAGTTTCGTAAGCAGGAAGAGCCCTTCTGGATTCATCTGTTCTGGCATTCCGTGGCTATTAACAGGTGACCAGAGACTTTGGAGAAACAGGCCTGTTCTTCATCCACAGCTTTGAATTTATGTAAATTCATTTAGCGATCATGGAGAAAACCTGATAGGCTCTCCTCTTCCTCTTCTGTGATTTTATTTATTTATTTAAAACTTTTATATGCCATCCCTTATGCATAGTATCTTAGGACGGCTCACAATGAATAAAATCAAATACATTAAAACAATCTAAACAATAAATAACGTATAACCAATAAAATGCGACTGTTGCATTAAAATACTAATTTTTAAAATAACGGTTAAATAAAAATATTTTGTCTAATATTTTAATACCGTTTGAGCAGGTGGCTATTACCACTTCTTGTGGATGCTTATTCCATGTATTAATGATACGTTGTGGGAAAAGGTCGTTCTGTTTTGTCTCTCCCACACCTCTCTGCCTGTCCTGAATCTGTTAAAATAACTTTCCCACTGGATGACCCTGAATTCTAATTTTCAGAGAGAATAAGAAGGGAGGAGGTCTCTCTCTCTACTTTTCTGCACTATCTGGCTTTGCTTTCTGTTTAAATGTAGAAACGTGGGCTAAATGGAAAGTGGGGAGCACGGCTTGGAAGGTTTGCTTTGATTATTTGCAGAGCCTCCCGGACTAACAGATGTCATCTTGTTAAGAGCAACGTCTGTTAATGCTGCGGCTTTCAAAAGAATCGGCAACGGCTTCGACACGGAGCCCGGGTCACCTTAAACTGCTTTGCTCCGGATGAGAGGGTGATCTGTACCTACAACCTCTCCTTTCCGCAGAGCCAAGCTGAGTGCTAATTCATCTTGGCAGCTGTTTTTTTATTTATTTATTTATTTATTTATTTATTTATTTATTTAAAACATTTTTATGCCGCCCCCATCGCAACAAAACCTCGGGGCGGCTCACAACAAAAACATGTTCCTATGTGGCCTTTTCTAATGGGCAGGTGTCCCTCACATGAATGTGTCCGATCAGGTGGTCCGAGAGCTGTTCTTCCTCCAAATTCACACACCCTTCTCTGCTGCTGAGTGGGCCCTTTTGTTAACGCAGCGATCTCTTTGACAGAGGAGACCGCAAGAAAGCAAAACAGAGAAGGAAACAGGGGAGGAGTCGGACACAGATGAGAAATGCACAATCTGCCTCTCAATGCTCGAAGACGGCGAGGATGTGAGGTATAATTATTCCCAAGGGGGCATTGTCTCTCTTGTATTTCTTCTCCCCCGCACCCCACAACCGCTATGCCAACATCCGCATCTCTTGGGAGTGCAATCCTATGATATTCGGGCAGAAAAACGCCCTGGAACTCTTTGAGATTCTTCGGGCTTTTTCCTGTGCAAACATGTATAAGATGATGCCCTTGAGATGCTTTTCTGAAAAGCAAGGCAAAAAAAAAAGTGCAAAACAACTTACAACAGTATTAAAATGTAAGTTTTAATAAAATGGATCAAAAATGTAAAACAATGTAAAACGACACACACGGTTTTCAGTAAAATGCCACAGCCTTACCCCTTCCCGAACGGGCATCCAATTGCTTCCCTACGCAGATGAATCTGGATCTGTCAGGCCGTTTTCTCACTCGTGCAGCTGACAAAGCAGGTGTGGCTTTGCAGCGAGTATAAAGTCTACCTCCCCATGTTCCCTCTTTTCTCAGCAAGAAGCCCACCAATCACTCCCAAGCATAATGAGAGGAATGCAAGGCCTGCCAGCTCAGCCTCCTGTTTTGTTTATCAATCATTATTAATTTTTGCTCCATGAGGACTAGTAACATGTGTTTTAAAAGTAGAAAAACTGGCATTCTATTTATACACGCTTGACTTGCTCATGTAATAGTATATCAGATTACACACCCCTAAAATAGCAGCCATTCATAAAGCATGTGTGGCTAAGTCAAGGTATTTTCCCTTCTTGTTTCTCCTCCATATAGGGAAGCATTTTGGAGGCTGTTTGTACACTTTGGCATCATCCTTGTTCCGCCTGCCCACTTCTGCTGGCAGGTGAGCCCAGCTCCATTCCTGCTGGGCCTAGAGAACAGCAAGGCAGGAAGAGAGAAAGGGTAGCAAGAGTAAGAAAGCACACAACACCCTAATTTCTCACAATGCTCTTGAGGTGGCGTTGCTGCGAGGCATTGTGGGAAATTTAAATGCCAGTCCTCAGATGGAGCAACCCTTTTAAAGGGGAGCCCAGGAGGCACTGGCAGGGTGTGTTGCATAGATTCTTGGGCACTAGCCATTGCCCAAAGTTCCAGGTGCCGGCGCCGGTCCCAGCGCCGTTTACAAAGAGCTTGCCGTTCTGTCTTCCAGGCGCCTACCTTGTATGCATCTCTTTCACCAAGTGTGTGTGGATCAGTGGTTAGCGACCAGCAAGAAATGCCCCATTTGCCGAGTGGACATTGAAACACAACTGGGATCCGACAGCTGAAATAAGCCAACTGGGGGATGCATCCTCTCTTTCGGGTCCTTATCGGGGCACGTGGCCCTTGCAGCAAAATGTTTGCCTTCTGAGCCATTTGATTTTTTGAAGAAAGCCTGCAAGCACATTCACAGATTATTTAAAAAAATAAAAATAGAAGAAGAGGAGGAAGAAGGAGAAGGAGAAGAAATGTGAGACGATGATGAGTTGGTGGCTATAATGCCCAGAGGTAGGAGGAGTTCCAGGCGGCCACCTTGGCTGGAATGCATGGGAACGCGGCTAGAACGCCCAGTGGAAAGTGTTAGTTGTGCGAATGAAGGTGCAAAGTGTTCTAGTTATGGCCTCTCAATCCTGCTTCTCGAAAGGATTGTATATATATATACCTCTTGAATAAGTAGAAACGCATTAGGGGTTCTTTAGCTATTTCTTTGGATGGCTGCTGAGCATGTTCGCTTAAGAGATGTCGTCTTTTGATACCCCGTCACCTTGTGGTGAATATGTTGCTGTTTCCTAATCTGCACCAAACATTGCATTGGGTTTTTTATTAGTATTATTTTCGTTTTCCCATCAGGTTCCTTACTTTGGTGCCTGGCTAAAACTTTAGAAGAAGAATATATATAAAAACACAGAAGTGGGTCAATTCTTTCCTTGCTCTGATGGAAAGAGAAAAATCTTGTTTACATTGGGAAAACAAGAATATTGCTTCCCCCTTTTCCTTTAGCAGCATTTTTTGACTTGGAGACAAGTTTGCAGTGAGATGGAAAGTTAAAGAAAATGGGGAAAGGAGTGAATTGGAAGGGAATTTGGGGTGGGGTGAGGAAGAAGAGCAGAATTCTCCTTCCTGCTGATCTGCTAGTGCTGAATACGTAGTGTGGGACACCTTGTTTGGTTGACGCTGACTTCCATCTCTTGGATCTGAATGATGGATCTTCCAAGGAAGGGCTAGACTTTTGGCCTGTTCCACAGATCTGACCATAAGTCCACCGACAGAAAAGACTGATGGAATAGGATGAGTCGGATGCTTTCAGTTTCCAGCAATGGAACCACTGCTTACAAAGAAAATGGTGGCCACTCAGTTGGGGAAGTGCTAGCCAGTAGGCCCTGGGTTTTCCTTCTCTTCTTCAGTGGGTGATTTTTAGTCTTGGAGGGCAATTTTGCCAGTACATCATGTGACTGGGAGAAGGAAGCAGTTTTAACCTGTGCATGTGTTGGATGGGTATTTAAGCTGCCAGTTATGTTACGGCCACCAGCTGGGAGATGAGTCTGAACAGGCCTTGAGAAATGGATTCTGCCTTCTCTTGACAACGAATAAGCACAAGTCTCATTCTCCAAAGCATCATGAATGGGACCAAAAGGCCATATCTTGCCTGTTCTTTCTACCTTAAATTCCTAATGTTGTAGAAAAGCAAACTGGGAAATTATCCACCAAAACCCATAAACTCTTCCAGAGCTGTTTCTCCATCTTACTGTTGCAGTATCCCAGAGAGGGAAGGACTGACTAAGTGAAGCATCCTCTTTCCTTTCTTCTAGATCATTGCAATGTAAATCTTGCATTTTAGGAGAATTTTAAACATGCTTGCAAGACAGAAAGGATTAGAGCTGAAGAGGAATTCAACAATGCTTATTTTAAGCTGCTTTGTTTTGGCTGTTCTTCTGATAGAACCCCATAGCTGCAAGTAGTGATGCAATCGAAAGCAAACGATAGTTGAGTCCAGTGTACACCGCAAAATGTTTTGACAATCGGAATATTTTGGCAATGAGAGGTTATTAGGTGTCTGAAAAATGATATAATGGTGCACTGATCTGGGAAGAAAAATGCAAATGAACATAAAGTCAAACTATATGCCATGGTTGAGCTTAACAATGTGAAAGTGATCTCACACACAAACATGATGTTCTGAAACTGGCTTAAGCCATCATCTGCACACATTGGCTGGGTTCACACATCATGACAACAACCCTGAGTGGTTTCCATGTCACGTGATTTTTTTGCTTGGATGTCCCTGAAAGACGATCAAGTGATTTCTGCTCTAGTGTGCTTTCTGCTCTCCTCATTCAGTCCCCCTGCGCTTGGTATGTATCCCATCAGTCACTGCACCTGAAATTCAAATTCAATGGCCAAAGCAGCTCGGACAGCAGCAGCTGCTCTTTCCAGGAGACTCAGTGGTAGCACCATGGAAACCATGATGCCAGGTTCAGATGACCAGAGAAACCATGGTGAAGCATGGAAACCATAAAACAGACAATGGTTTCTTATAGTGGCTTGTAAAAAAGCAAGCGTGCCATGGTAAAATACCATGACAGGGTTTGGACAGCCCGACAGGCCATTCTACGAGAAACTACGGTGGCTTGCTTGCCGTGGCATGGAAGTCTGCCCACTAGCTAGATAATATGGGGCCATCTTGCCCAATACTGTTGATGCTAGGGATGTGGGGTGAATCTGTTTTGAGGGTGGGGATCTGTTGGATTTCCTGGCCTCAGCTCCCTGGACTTTAGGAGTCAAGTCCTGCACACCACTGCACAAGCACCGCCCCTTTTCTGTGCATGTGATTTGCGACCTCTGTGCTGCACATGATGCAGAAGGTTGTGCATTGGTATTTGGTGTGCATTTGGTATTTGTTGTGCTGCATTTCTGGACTTCCTCCTCACTCGGCTCACTTTCTGAGGTGGGTCAGCACTGGAGGAAGTCCACTCACGGACAAGGAACCGATTCCATGGAGCTCCATCTCAAGAAGAGCAACACTGCTGGCTGCTGTTCTCCAGGGTCTCATGTAGGAGCTTTTCCGGCTCCCCCTGGAGATTCCAGGGATTCAACCAGGGACCTTCCACATGCAATGTAGGGCTCTGCCACGGAGCCACAGGCAACCCTCAGCTCAGCCCCCTTCCTAGATTAGATGGGGAGTCGTGGGGAGTTTCCAGTGGCGTCCTCGCACTAGCGCTAATGACCTTGTGCTAGCCAATGCGAGTGCAACCTCATTAGTGCTCACAGTGGGATGCTGTTGGATGCTACCTAATGAGCAGAGAGCATAGCCAGGTGAACAGAGCTGAAATCCAGCCAGTTGTCTCTTTGGGAGAGGAAGTAGGTGCAATTCCATCCTTCCCACTCCTTGCCAGACGGCTGACCAGCAGAAGTTTAGCTTGCCTTTTTGCCATCCAGGTAGCCCAACTGCTGCACAAGCTCTGTTGAATTGTGCATCTTCATTTAAAGAGGTCTGAAACCAGTTTAACAGCTGCTGTTTCTCCCCAGATGAAGTTGCTTTGCGTGTGTGTCAAGAATTCTTGGAAAGAGATTGCCCTGCTGATTTCCACCGAGTGGAAACTGTGGACACATTAATTGGGAGTGTGGATCATGGAACTGGGCTAGGAACTGGCAAGCATCTGCTGCCTGAACATGCATTTAGTCTTTAAACTACGCTTCCCTGTCCTGGTACTGTGCAGTTGTGTTGGGCTCCATTCTTCTGGCCGTGCTGCTAGGAACATCAGGGCTCATGGTGCCACAGGTCTGGGGGGCATCAGGTGGGGAAAATCCACGTTAAACATGGTCCGCTATCATCAGGCGAATCTTTCTGAGGGTCCAGCAAGAAGAGGGGGCGAGGACCAGTTTGTGCGATCATTTTAATGGGCTGAATTCACTGCGGGGATTTAGAATGAGGGATGCATTTGCTCATCTGTTGCCATTTATATGTAAACCTGGTCAAAGAGCAATCTCTTTCTGCTTGCTCTGAGCACATCCGTGCTCTGAAGGGATCACTAGACACATAGTTCATTAAGGGTAGAACAGTTCCTGGACTGTACCACTGCAGATACCAGGGGAGGGACTGCAGGAAGAAAACAGAGGGAAGGGTGTGTGTGTATGTTTCTATTTCAGCTACAAGTGCCATTCTTTATTTAGCCAGAATAACATTGCCCAAGCAAAAAATAATAGAATAAAAAATTTAAAAGGGAGGCTGGCAGACAAGGTTTGTAAGAGTTTTTTTTTTTTTTGTAAGGAGAACCCAAAGGAAGGAAGAGTCCACTGAGGTCTGGGCATGCTCAGAGGTGACAGGATGCAGCCTCTTGCAGTTGTGGGGGAAATGGAAAATGCAGCAGGGGACTGACTGCAGTGCTTCGAGTCTTGAAAAACTGCACTCACATGGCAACACAAGGTTGTGTGTATGCCATGGGTGTATAAACAAAACTCCCTGCACAGAGAACTCTGGACATCAGAAACGTTCTAAGTGAGCCTTCCCCAGCATGCTAGGTTCTCGTTTATTCCCCCCACCTTTTTAGAGTGGGGGTTGTATGGACAGCCCCCCCCCCACAAAAAGCAATCAGCTATGCTCACCTGTGGCCTAAGGTTCAGGGCGCTAGGCGGGCCACTCCTATGTCAGCGCGGCTCCTTTTCCATTGCAGCTTTTCTCTCGAATTTTAGGAGATCAGCACCTGGCATTTAGGAGCTGTCCAGGTGCTGATCTCCAGCCGCAGTATGGAGGCCATCCAGGAGCACCATGGCGAGCTCTGACAAAGCTGCGATGGAGCAAGAGCCTCGCAGACCTAGAAGCCCCCCATGTTCCTTGCATTTCAGGTACAGCTTGGCAACTGACAACCCCTGGATCTGAAAAAGCTGGTAAGACTTCACTGTTGAATGGCTTAATTATTAGAGAAGCCAATCACATATTTAACTGGAGAAAAAGCTGCTCCTCGTTAATGAGGGAGCAGGTGCTACAACCAGGTAGTCATTGCAGAACAAAAAACTAAAAAGTACAGGCAGCCTAAGGGTCCATCTTTTTCTCAGTGTGTATCAGAGGTAGGAGTGCCCCTTCTTCTAAGGCAGCATCTACTGCCAAGTGTGAGGTTTGGAAAGCATTCTAATTATTTCATTCATACATGGATGATGCAAATTTCAATGAAGAACCTACCGGTCATCTGAAAATCTGACATTCAAGGCAGGGCATGTAAGGGAACTGCAGTACGACCCAAAATGCATAGATCAGTGTAGAAACTAGAGCCACGTCCTTGGGATTGGCGAAAAAGGCAGCCGTCTCTGCTGTTGCTGGCACTTGCCTTCGCTCTAGGCAGCTGACAACGGCCATCCAGTTTAGTGCCAGGGGCGGGGAGGGGACGAGGCTGGGGTGCTGCTTGGAGTCTGCCCATGGCTTCCTCCCTTACCTGGCATGTGCTCTTCCCCTGCTCCAGGCCCAGTCGCATCCCAATGGAGGCATTTCTCTCCACAACAGCAGCAAGGGGAGAGGATGTGGATTCAGTCTTGGGAACACGGGCACCAAGATCAAAGCGTCCGCGGTGTTCAGACTCTGAAATATTCTGTAGTCTCCCAGACAATATGGGGGATCATGGAATTGTGCCCTAGGAGTATTTTCCTCCTCAAAAGAAAAACGTCCTTCAGCATCCAGCTTTCCCCAACCAACATGGCTAGGAGTTATGGATAGGACTTAGGCCCCAAGGATACCAAAGCAACAGAGCTCTTGGGATATGGTTGTAGGACAAAGAGACTTTTGTCCTCTTGAAATAATAAGTATTTCAATCTCATGTGCCAGAAGGGGCAGTCCTGTAAGTGATTGTGCATTTTCCAGTCGTTTTTGTCTGAAGCCCTCTGGAGAAGCAAAATAAATAAGCTGAAATATACTGACTTTCATACATTGTTAATGCTCCAAGATAACAAAGGAAAAGGACCCCCACCCCCAACCACTGCAAAAAAGGCATGTTTACAAATACAAGCCAGAACCAGTAATGGAAATATTTCTTATTTTTGTTATTAATATTACATGTCCTTTAGGCCCCACTTTTCTACCTCCTGAAAGGAGCCCAAGGCAGCTTGAAAGGTTTCCCTTTGGTTTTACCCTCATAACAACAACAGCCCTGTGAGGTAGGTTGGGCTGAGAGTCTGTGGCTGGCGCAGTCTCCCAGGGAGCTCCATGGCTGAGTGGGGACTGGAACCCACAACTCCAGGGCCTGGTCCCACACTCTGGCCACTTGCCACACTGCTCTCTTGGTCTTTTTGGGTGGGTTTATCCTAAATGCAGCCCTCCTTGCCTTTCTGCACCCCTTTCCAAGCACTGCACTTCACCTCTTCATAGGTCCTTTGAGGGGAAGGGCTATTGGAGCCGTCAACGTGCTGATACATGTTCTGCAATCTCACCGCGGCTCAGCGACTGGCTAGTGGCAACTTACATAAACAAGCTGAAAGCAGAGCCCTTTCAATTCCATCTGCCACGGTACTGTGACTTCCCAGCAGCCCCACCAATGGCCAGGGGAGGGGGCTTGCAGAGAGCCAACCAACAGTCAGGTTGCTTTAGGTCCCTTGGGTTTCATTCCCTGGGTTTTGGTGGTTGTTCCTGTCACTTCTGGACAGACTTGTGTAACTCCTGTTTTCTAGTAAGTGCTTATGTGTATTGCCCGAATTTAACATCTTACTCAAGTTCTTGGAACAGCGCTTGTGGCCCTCAAATTGTATTACGACTGAGATCCCTAATCTGGGCACAGGGAGAAGGCAAGTAGTGAGAAATGATGAATGGGTGGCGTGGAAGTGGGCAGAAACAGGTATGGGAGGCCCCCCCCTTCCTCCATGAGGAGTCTTCTTGGAAGGGAAGAGCAGTGGGACGCCATTGTTACGCATCCCTCTCTCTGCCTTGCCTTCCCCCATCTTTCCCTGGGCAGAAAGAGGGGAAGAGGGCAGGGCCGTCTTAACAGCATTACTGGCCCCGGGCAAAGCAGTGCACTGGGGCCCCTACGACAACTACAACTACTGTTAATTTTGGAAGTTTTCCAATTTTCCAAGGGTTAACATGCACAGATTAGTTTGGGGCCCAGGGGCACGTGCCCATCAGGCCCCTGCGTTCAGACGGCCCTGGAAGAGGGTCTTAACTCCACCAGCCGTTCCAACTGGAAGGTCAGGGTGGGATGGTGCTGTGGAGAGAAGGCCCTGACACTGGTTTAAGGAGTGAAGGTCGGTGAAAGCGCTCAGCTGACCAGCATACCCAAGTCCACTGTGGTCCTCTGCTGCATCCCAGCCACTTTACCTCTTCTGGCTGGCCAGATGCTTTGCCAGTCGACTGGAAAGGGCTTTATCCCATTAATGCTGCTTAGCCACGGTTGGAAGTATCCCCTTGCTCCTTGGACCAATCTCGGAGAGGATGGCCTTGAGGCATCGATGGACATACTAGGGCAATGCAGACTTGGACCTCTTTCCTGAGAGCTCAGTCACTTGAACCCACTTTGGGTTCAACAACTCCGATCTACAAGGATGATGACCTGCTGTCTCTTGGTGAGGTCAGAGCATTCCAACCAACGATGGCGGGAAAACACAGCAGTCCATTTTGGAAAGCGGTGGATGCACGGCTTCCTAACCAGAAATGCTCCCCACCCCCCTGCCCAATACCAAAAATAAATAAAAAGACATCTGCTGTTGTCTTATCACTGGGAGATCTGTCTTGTTTTTCTGTGAACAGAGGAAGGAGAAAGAGATGCACAGTGAGAACTAGAGAAGACAAAGCTTTAAAAGTATTATTTTAAACTTGTCTTCTGAGATAATTTCTGAGAAGAATAGGCCTAATGTTAAATTTCTTTAAAACAGACAAAAGCACTTGTCTTTGCTAGGAAGAAGACTCAGGCATGAATCACTTCTGCTTGAAGGTGATGCTGAAATCTTCAAACATCCTTGGGTTGCTTTGTTGACCTTTAGGATCAAAGACCAAAGCTGAGAGGAGCCGAGTGCTTTTGGACTAGAATCAAAGGGAACTGAAGAAACCCCTCCTAACAACATAGCTTGGGCCTATTTGCTGCAGTTGCAGATTATTCCATTAGTATTAATAATCATCACCATTAATAATCATGAGTCAAGCAAGAAGTGGTACATTATATCCCATGAGTAGGAGTAATGTAATAGGGGATTGGGTCTGTCAAGTACTAAGCATATCTAGAGAGACGAGGTATAGCCCCTTTACAGAGGGGCAACTTGTTATATGACTGACTACCTGCTTTTCCACGATGGTCAAATTTACAACTTCACCACTTATTCAGAGGGTTGCCATAATTGAGAGGTGCCAATTATGCTGTTTCTGGAATGTGGCCAACATGTTCTGTGCTTAACAGAGAAGATGATTAAAAAACTAAGATCCATGAAGAGAAGTCT
Source organism: Varanus komodoensis (assembly GCF_004798865.1). NCBI lineage: Eukaryota > Metazoa > Chordata > Lepidosauria > Squamata > Varanidae > Varanus > Varanus komodoensis. The sequence continues at coordinate 5,530,516 of NW_025335606.1, forward strand.
CGAGAATGAGAGCCTCTCTCGGTGTTTTTGTGGACTCAATGAGTTTAAAGGTGGCAAGTGCAGATTCTGACCAGTCCTCAGCTTCTCAGTCCCTGAGCCCTACTGGAGTTTTTCAGCATTTCTGCATCTCCCAGGAGCAATATTACAGTTTGTTTGGCTAAGGGGCTCAGGATTTCACAAAAGCGAGTTCACACAAGGAGCCGATGAGACAACACAGCTGTCCTTGGAGCATGGGAAGCTGAGTTAGATAGGTCAAATTATTTGATCATTTAGCCAGATATTCTCTCTGGGCCTGGCAGCAGGCCTCCAGAAACTCGAACCTGAAGTCGTTCCTGGTCCTACCTAGAAATGCCAAGAATGAAGCCCCAGAATCTCCTTTTGCAAAATCTCTGCTTTTTTTCCATTCTGTGGTCCAAGCCAGAGCATGGCCTGGTCTGTGCCATTTCACACTGCAGTTCACCCTGTCTGTAGAAATCTAACATTTCACCCTGTCTGTAGATACCTAGCAACTAGGCAGGATTCTTCTCACTGACATCTAGTTTTCTAAGACCGGGAAGCCTGTGGATCTTTAAGATTTTTAAAGGGAGTATTCCAGCTAGAAAGCCATGCTGCTTGCAGTGGTACAGCCCAAGAAACCATTCTATCCACTCATTTCCCTTTTGTGTGTAAAGGTTTCCCCATGACATTAAAGTCCAGTCATGTCTGACTCTAGGGGGTGGTGCTCATTTCTGTTTCCTAGCCGAGGGAGCCAGTGTTTGTCTGCAGACAATTTTCATGGTCATGTGGCCAGCATGACTAAACACCGAGGTGCACAGAACGCTGTTACCTTCCCACCCAAGTGGTACCTTTTTATCGACTTGCATTTGCATGCTTTCGAACTGCAAGGTTGGCAGGAGCTGGGACGGAGCACGGGAGCTCACACCCTTGTGCAGATTCAATCTTTCAATCATCCAGCCCAGCAGCTCAGCAGTTTAAACCACTGCGCCACCCGCAGTCCCCTTCTGTGTGTGCACAGGCCTGAATAACCTCAGCTCTGAATTCATCTTAACTGAGGATGGAGCGATTGAGATTGTGATGGTGAGGTTGAGGTGGTGATGTCAAAGCCGTGAGCTTGCATTGTGGTCACCTGGTTGCTCTGAGGCTGAAACTGACCAGGGGTTCAATTTGGAAGAGCGCTTGAGACAACAGTATGGGGCATTTTAGCCCTGCCCCCTTTGGCCTTTGACTCCACCCACCTTTGGAATGTGGTTCCCCAAAAGCTTCTTCAGTCTTGATTTTGGCTGCTGGGCTGAAAGCAGTTTGACATCTCTGGGATTAGGTAGCTGTTTGTTTTGAACCATGAAGGAAGCAGCCAGGGAAGGTGGCAAGATTTTCATCCAATGACATGCTCTGTTTTACACAATACATATAGAACAAAGAAAAGGGGGATTTTAAAAAGCAGCAATGCAAGCGATCTAATGCACAGCTCTTGGGTGCCGTCTCAAATTCTCCTCTTAGCCCTACGAAGAAATGCCGATCACAAGAAGCAAACTTGATTCATTGTGAATTTGGGGTCCGATTAGATAGGATGGTGTTAAATGAGTCTTTGCATCTGAAGTGTAGGTTTAAAAAAATGCATTAGATGGAGAGGACTGATAAATATTAGGATGACAGCAGGCATGGAAGGGGAATGTGATCCTTTCCTTCAGTGCTGCTATTCTCAGAAGCTTCCTTCATCTGAAGCTGCTATTTGCATTGGGCAGAAATACCGATGGTCAACACCCCACCCCCACACACGCCCTGCAAATGCCAGCTGCAAAAGAAGATTCTCTGAAAACTGCAGCAAGGAAGAAAAGGGTTAAATTTCCCCCGCACTTGCTGCAATCCTGTAATAGTCACCCTCACCCTGTGCAATTTGCTTTTTGAAACACCTGCACACACACAAAGATTATTCGCCAGCACCGGCTGAGTCTATTAGAAAGTGCTTAAAACGACGTGCCCAGACTCTTCCCGTGGGTGTGGGGGATGCTGAAAGGAGGAAGAAAGGGGCTCGTTGAAGCCTTATCTTGAATGAAACCATTCTTTGGTGAGGGAGCCAGAGCTTCCAAGCCAAGTGCTTAAAAGCTTTCACAAAAGTATTAATAATAGGTATATCTATATAGGTATAGGTATAGATATAGATATATTTGCCTAATGAATAATAAGCACAGTTTTTTAAAAAATGGTGAAGCAAAGCACCAAATTCTCACTGATTTCTTTGAGAGAATGAATGAGGGACGGCAACTTGCGCAAGCACATGGACGGAGACCTTGAGAGCTGCGGGAGACGACATCGGGTTGCTTCGCAGTTAAACGTCTTGCATGAATGAGAACACTGAATGGTCTTTAAAAAATCTCTAGAAACAAAACAAAAACATTGATAGTTTACAGGGTTTTGTGAGTTTAAATGCCTTATATTTAACAATCATAATTTATGACTAACTTGTAGATAGCGTGGGTTCTTATTTAATTATTTTTATAGTTGGGTTGTTGTTGTTTTGGTTTTTGCATTTGGAATTATAATTTATTTATTTAGACGCAAATACTAATTTTTTTAATTGCTCCTCTATTACCTCATAATATTTTTTGGCATAATTTCTGGGAATGGAATGCTTTGCATGCATCGGTACTTTCAAAGAATGAAAATGATAAAATGGGCGGGGCACATTTACTGTTTCAAAAACAAAACTAAAAAATATATATTCAGGGTGTGTGATAACAAACTGTATTACTCGTGGTGCTGTTACCTTGGAGACATTCCATACGAAAAAAATAAATAAATGCAAACCTTTGATTCTGTATGCTGTGACATAGTGGAAAATCTGCAATATCGTGACTGTGTTTTAGCACACACAAACACTCATACACACATGAAAAACATATATAGAGATAGCTATAAATATTGTTTGCACTCATGATCCAATGGTGACGATCCACTCGCGCTTGCCTTTTTTGCATTGAGGGAAAAGTTGCAATCCTCAGCCCCAACAGAAGGAATGAGTCTCTTTCTGCAATGCCCTGGAAGAGAGCTGCAGAAACAAGGCCTAAAGGTAGGATAACTTCCAAGCATGCCTGTGATGGTCTTGGTGAGAGGTTGGCCAACAGTAAGTCTTGGTCTTATGCCCCTTCCCTCAGCACACAGAGAGCTTTTAATACTGGTGTGCAGGACCTTGGCCCGTGGGCCAAATCTAGCAAAGCTTCAGTCCCAAATTGTTCTCCTGAGGTTCCCCAGAAGGCCATGTTACCTTCCTCAGCCCCGCTTCCCTTTTACGCCAGCTAGGGATCGTTTCAGTTTCCTGGCTTTTTTCTGATCCTAAAAGGTTGAACTAAAAGAGATCAGTGACAAAATGCTGATATTTTTGCCCCATCCCATTGGCCTTGGAACATGCTCACCATGCGGATGTGGTCCCCAGAGCAATTCCAAAGTGGAATTCGGTCTTCAGACTGGAAGAGGTTCAGTACCCCCAGTTCAATGGGAACTGGAGCTCATGCATATTGTCAGCAAAAAAGCTAGGTCATGTTCACACGTCGTGTCAGTCACATAGAAGAGGCTGAGGCGCACACGTGTAAACGTGGCCATCACATGCATGGTTCCCCGTTGAAGGCACAACATGCAGTGATGGAGTGTGTGCAAATCCTATGCATCCCGACACCTTTACAGGTTACCGGCCAGGTAAGCAGACCACTGGATCTGCTGTGAAGCAGCCCAGAATAGAATCCCTAAGCATTTAAGACGCAAGCAGGTGGGTGGTGCATGTTTCCCTCTTAACGAAGGAGCCATGGAGGTAGCGACAGTCTTGTGATGTGTCAGCTAACGAGTTCCCCAGGTGGTGCCTTATGGCAGAGTTTCTGCATAGGGAAGGTGTCCCCATGTTGACCTGAAGTGCACATCGACATGGATTTTCAATGGTAGATGGGATGGGTTGTCAGTGCCAAAGCGTTGGTGATATGTCTCGTATCTCACTGAAGCTCTTTGCTCCAGCAGAAACGGTTACAGAGCCTCTAACCTATATGGAACAGTCGAGAAGCCAAATGGGAGAAGGACAATAAGTTGCATGTGGGGGAGAGAAGGGTTCTCAAGAGCCAGTGGGTGAGGTGGTCCTGGGACTTGGACCTGGGACCTTAGTGATCCAAGCTCTAGTCCCCACTCAGCCATGATGCCTCTTTGGACCAGTCATGGGACTCTCTAGCCTAGCCTACCTCACATGATTGTTGTTGGAAGGATAAATATGGAGTGGAGCAGAGCTATGCAAGCTAACTTGGGTTCCTTGCAAGAACCCAGCAGGGGAAAAGGTGGGATAGAGATGCAATGTAACCGTAATGTGTTCGAATGCAATTTTTGTTGGCTCATATTTGACTCCTGAATGTTTCTTACATGCACCACTTGCACTGCCATGGGGACGCCCTCGTTTTTATAAAATCCAGCATGGTCTAAACACTCAGTTTTCCCTTAATGCCAAAGGAAAGTGAATGGATCATCCACTTTTTAATTTTTTTTGGTACTCCTACTGCTGTTCTCTTGTGCTGTGCAACATTTTGCTACATAGACTATTTTATAGGATAAAGCTAGAAAAATATTTATTATTAATATTAAAGCAATAGTGCATTGGGGCAGGGGAACCGAAGAGACATTAGAAATTGTGTAAATGCTTAGATTCACTTTTGGTGGATTTTTTTGTACTTTATTTATAACTAATAAAATGAATTGCATTGCTAACTACTTCCCTGGAGTACCAGATGATGTGTGAGAGGGCTCGAAGGCAACGCTCGAGGGACAGCAGTTCCTGAATTTGTTCAGATATGGACATTGGTGTCTCCTCCTATCAAAGCAGGTGTGGACCATCATTCTGTACCCGAGGATCCTGCATGAGGACACGCACAAATGTACACAAACCTCCCCTTCTTATCTGCTGAGATCAGGGGGAGGGAATCAGGAGAGATGGGGGTGGTTAGAGGCTGTACCCCCAGCTCGGCAATCACCACTGAGGTCATGGTTCAATGGCAGGGAAACTGACATGTCTTCTCCATCGAGATTGCTGAGAGGAAGGAAAAACCGCTCCTCCCCTCTCACCCAGAGATCCCAGTTAAGGTTGGTGTCCCAGTGCTGCTAACCACAACTCTGGAGGATGGGTCACGTCTCTTGCTGATCAACAGGTGGATAATCAGCTGAGCTACAAGGAAAAATGAGTGGGACACCTAGAGATTTTGGAGGGCCGTACGTGGCCCCTGCGTTGCCCACCTGCGTCTTAAAGGCTAAGGCTGCACGTCCAGCTGCCCGCAGTGTGGGGCCCTCGCAGTGTGTTGAACTTTAACTCCCATCAGCCCCATCCTCCTCTGCCTTGCTGGCTGGAGATGCTGGTGGCTGTATGGGAATGTATGTCAGAGTACGGAGCAGGGGAAAAGTGTAATTATCCAGGTATGCCTCTCTGTAGCATGCAAAGGGACTGGAGGGCGAGCCAAAGACTTGTAGCAGTATAAAAAATAGAGTATTTAAAAATTAGAATGCTTGGGATCCCATGCCCCCCAAAGGGTGAGAGGGGACCTGAACCATCCAAACTGACTATAATCAATAGCTAGTGCGGTATGGAGCAAAAAGACTGGAAACCAGCTGGGTAGGAGATCGGAATGGAATATTGCGGCAGAGAGCATGGCTGGGTGGCCAGGCACACATGAGGCTGTGATGTTTTATTGCATCCACTCGTTCCAGATAGCCCTAGGGCTGGACAAGCCTTTGCAAATCAGTTTACAAGCCATCAGAACTTCCAGTGCTTGGAACCCCAAACATCAATGTGAACAGAAGTGCATTTCTGGGGAAAAGTCCGCATATTTCCAAGTTGGTAATCATATTAAAAAATGTGTGTGTGTGTGTGTGGGGGGGTGTTAAATACACTTTAAAATATGAATTTTTCAAGAGACATGTATTTCCTCCCTTTAATCAAGGGGGGACAGCAAGCATTTCTTAAAAATGCACACCAAATCTGCACATTTCAAAGATGAAAAAAGGGGGAAATGAGCTGAGCTTCAAAGTGCTGCTTAGAGAATCAGAACAAGCTCAAGAATCTCCGGTTCTCCCATTCCCAGCTTTTCTGGGCCATTTAGTGAGTCGTCTTCCCAAGAAAATGAAGGTGTGTCAGTTCTGGTGGGTGGGCTTCACCAGGATGGCCTTCAAACAGTCCTAATGATTCCGTGCAAACCCAAAGTCATTCATTGCAAACCTACAGGAGTATTTTACCCCTCAGAACAGTGGCGTCCACATGACTAGCACAGCTGTCTGAAAACCAGTAAAATCCAGCTCATACTCTGCTGTGCTCCTGCATCACCAGACCTCAGATTTATCGCATGGAACTGGTAGGTATCCTGGCTCCTTTACTTGCAAAGTATCTGGGGGAGTGTAGTTTGGTGTGACACTCACATCCTGTTAGATATCCCTAGAACCATCTCCAAAGTTACGGTTCCCAGGGTTCCTTGGGAAGAAGATATACAACCCTCAATCTGTTCCTTCTAGGTGTTTCCTTATTTAAATGATTTGTACTTCCACCTTTCAAACAAAAAAATGTCACTCAGGGCAGCTTAAGAGCAGAAATGAAACTTGATTCTTAGACAAAGACACTGAAAGACATTAAAACATGACAACAATGGAGTTAAACAGCATCCAGCCCAAGAGATAGAAACAGAGAAACAGAGCAAGTCAGAAGGGGGGTCTCCCAGGCCATCTAGTCTGACCCCCAGCTCCAGCCATCTTCACTCATGACATGCCTACCATGAACATGTCCAGCCTGTCCTTGAACAGCCTCACTGATGGGGCCTCAACCACCTCCCGTGGAAGCCCATTCCATACTCTGGGGGTCCTAACCGTCAGGAAGTGTTTCTTGGCATCCAGCTTGAATCTTGGTTCCCTGAGCTTTGCTCCACTGGAACACATCCTGCCCTCCACCGCAGGGGAAAAAAGGTGACAACCCACCTCTGTGTGACATCCCCTCATACACCTGTATGTCGCTAACAGGTCCCCTCTGAGTCTCTTCCTCTCAAGGCTGAAAAGACCCAGCTCCCTCAGTCCTTCCTCATATGGCTTCCCCTGCAAACCAGCCGCCATCCTTGTGGCCCTTCGCTGCACTGATTCCAACCTTGCTATATCCCTCTTATAATGAGGGGTCCAGAATTGAACAAAGTACTCCAGCTGCAGGCACTTCTGAGTCATACAGGAATTACTCTCCGATAGAAGAAAGAAACAGGGTGAGTCAGAAGGGGTCTTCCGGGCCATCTAGTCTGACCACCAGCTCCAGCCAACTCTGCGCATGACATGCCTACCATGTGCATGTCCAGCCTGTCCTTGAACACCCTCACCGATGGGGCCCCAACCACCTCCCGTGGAAGATCTTTGGACTTCAACTCCCACCAGCTCTAAGCAGCATGCGCAATGCTCAGGAATGCTGGGGTCAAAATTCAAAACCTCTGGAGGATGCCAGGTGGGACAAGCCATCCTCAAGGGGCACATCCTCCCCAGAGTAGATTGCAAGCACCACTCAGGGCTTCTCCAGCCGGTTTAGATTTAATTAGGCTGTGAAAATGAATTTAGACTGGATTAGGCTGTGAAGATTCTCTCCTACAAGCACAAGGAAGTCAGTAGACTCCAACCTGAGGGCTATGCAGCCCAGAAATTGAGGTCCACTCAGCCCAGTGTTCTTGACACTGACAGGCAGCATCTCCATGGTTCCCAGCAGGGCTCCTTCACCGCTTTCCTGGATTCAAGCCGGGACCTTCCGCATGAACAGCATGTGCTCTTTCGCTCAGCTACAGCCCCTCCTTGTGCAGAATGAATCAAACTGAAGGTGGGAAGCAGATGTAAGAAACCAATTAGTGGCACTGAGGAGAGCATTTAATTTTGGCGTACATCATCACTGTTGGCAGAACCACGCCTGCAGCCTTCAGCTCCTCCACTCGCATCCATCTAATCCGGCTTTCCACATTCTGCCATTCACTCAAGAGCGCATGGCGTTCACACATGGCGAAGCCACTGCAGCAAATGAGGTCTCCACGCCCGGCCGGCTGACAGCTCCGCAGCTCCCCATCTTCCTCTGCCAAGCATGTGTTCATTCTGAAGAAATATATGTAAATCCCTCCACTGGAAAAGTTCCATGGGAACCGTATTATGCTGGTTGCAGTGAGTGTTTTAGCAACAGGAATGGTTCTCCGGAGGGGAAGAGTCAAACATTTAATGCAGCAGAAAGAGGAAGGGGAAGCAGACCATTTTGTTTGACTTGCCTCCTGTTGAGCTCCACAAGGACCCTGACCCTTGCTCGGAATGGACTTTATATGGACTTGGTCAAGAAGCTTTTCCAGGAATGTTTTCCACAGTCAATGCAATGAAGAACCCCAAGTCCGACAGAATCCTGGAGGAAATCCTTGCAACACTAGCCACGCATCCTTGGCAGCTCCCGTGGGTCCAATTTCCCTTGAAACTACTTTTTCCCAGCTCTCCTGTCTGGATACTGCCTCTGAAATGGCACACATTGACTGTAGTCGAGAATTACTCCATCGTATTGTGGGAAATTTTAAGCAGTCAGTCCCCAGAGTGCTGCTGGCCATGCTGGTCAAGATTGAAGGGCATCGTATCCCAACTTTCGGAGAGCAGATCTGGTAAATGAGCCATTTGGAGGGGCAACCTTAAGAAACACAGTGGGGGTCCCCCTGCTGGGTTGTGGGTTCTCCACAAGGGCTTCCCCCTGCTGGTGTTCTCTGCATGTGCTGGTTGGCCACACATGCAGCTTTCCCTCCTGGAATTATGGGAATTGTAGTTCACTGCATCTGAAGCGCACCAGACAGGGGAAGGTTCCCATGTTTGCTGCTTAGCAACAGCATTCAAGGACTCAGGTAGAGACAGGTCTTTCCCACCCCGGCAGTGAGAATATTCTAAAAATGTACTGATGGAAGGTGCTTCACTGACATTTAACAACCAACAAGGTTTAACAGCACCCAGGTTTCAAAAGGAAGGAGGCAATTAATGGCATGCGTGTGACCAAAAGAAGAATGATGAAGATGAAGATAATTTGCAAACCTCAATTTAAGCAGACAGGGGTGTGTGTGGGGGGGTGATATTGACTCTGGGATCGTTTGCATCCAGAGCATGTTTTCTGTTGTCAAGCCATGGCAAAGATGTGCTTGGGGTTAGGAATATTGGAGAATCGGCACTGGATTCAAATGAGTTTGCACGTCTATGAATTTGACCTGCAGATTCTGTAGTGGGCTGGCTTTGACTGTACGAATCCTTAGAGAGCCGGTATGGTGAAGAGCACAGGACTGGGACTCAGGAGATCTGGGTTCCAGTCTCTGCTCAGCTGTGAAGCCCACTGGGTGACTCCAGGCCAGTCACAGAGTCTCAGCCCAGCCTACTTCGCAGGGTTGGTGTGGTGAGGACGAGATTGAGAAGAGGAGGAGAATTATGTCAGCGGCTTGAGTTCCTTGAAAGGAAAAAAGTGGGATAATAAAAAATTAAAAAATCTAATTTATTTATTTTATTTATACATTTTTGTATTCCATTCACTCAGCCAGGCTGACTCTCTGAACAGTTTGCACTCAATAAAATGCACGTTATTTTATGCACATGAACACATAAGCATTAGCAGAATGAAATTCTATTTTTCAAAAATCCAGTTCTGTTTTTTTAAAAATCCAGTTCTGTTTTTTTAAAAATCCAGTTCCATCAATGAGCAGAAAAGGGAACAAAAGACACCTGACAATCTACTAAACACAGATGCAAGGGATTTAACAACATCTGTACCTGTCTCCTTGGAGCATCAATGGGTTACATCAGCCTTACCCCGCTTGGTAGCCTCCAGATGGTGTGGATTACACCTCCTGGCATTCCTGAGCATTGGCCGCACTGGCCATGGCTGATGGGCATTGCCATCTAAAACATCTGGAGGGCAGCAGGCTGGGGAAACACAGCTGTGCTCCACAGCTGTGCTCCACTTCTAGTGACTTCTTTATGAATGTAACTGGAGGTGGCCAGTCCTAGATCAACGCATTCAGAACCTAGGGCAGAATGCCCACCAGTTGAAATTCATTGATACAACCAACAATAAAATGCAACAGCTTTTGGAAAGACAACTTTAATAGTGTTTAAGTCCTAGCACACATTTCTGGCAAAGTTAAAATGGCCCCATAGAACTCATTGGAAATATATTTAATCAAGAAAAAGCACTTATTTTTCACATCAGTTTTTTTTAAAGCATACATATATTTTTATAAAATGGTAAATTAAATTATATTTATTGTTTAAAACATTGAAATCTACCAAATATTCTCAGCACTTGTGTTGAAATATTGAGCCTCTCTCATTTAACCTTCTGTAAAACAAGTGAAGTGAATGTAAAGTTTTTTGTGGGTTGCCTGGGGAAATTTTACAGGAAAAGTGGAAGATGAGAAAAAGTTTTGAATGGAATGAAGAGTTTTCTTTGTTGGGTGAAATATTACAATGTCAAAATTCTGTATCAAACTACCGTTGAATGAAAAAAGTGGGTTGGTTTACATTAATATACCAAACTGGTATGTTTTGAACTTTAATTTGGGTTGGGGAAGGAAGCAAATAGAAGTCCGGACTGGAGATCCCACTGCTGGCCCAGGTAGAAGAAGTCATGAGCAAGTCAGGGGCCATCAATTCCTCGGAAACAGTTCTCGCCACGTTAAGCCATCGCCTCGATTGCTGTCAAGCCACTTCGCACAGGGGAAGTTAGTGGTGACACCTGTGGCTGAATTGGTGATCTCCACTCGCTCGACCAGCCATCCGGAAGATAATCCAGTGTCGTCATGCTCAATCCGAACTTTCTTCAGCTCCCCAAGTTCAAGGATTTCCAGGTAAAACCGATTTGTCTTACCCCGTTCAAAGAGGTTGAGGAACTTCTGCTTGAGAGCCCTCTTCCCCGAATCCCCGTTCACTCCGAAGATGGTGATGAACACGTTGGCGTCTGTGCCGGATCCCTTCTCAAACCCTGTCACGACAATCACCTCGAATTTGACTGGCACCAGGCTCCGAGCCTTGCTGGCGAAGCTCTCGATCACCTTGGCACACTCAAAGACTTTGTGGTCACCCCTCCTTCCACACAATGGGAGTTTTGCATTGCATCTGAAGAAATACCTGCCGAAGGAAGAGGACGCAGCTTTGATCCGCGCTTAGCTTTCCAACCAATATAGTGCTTTCCAAAGCTCTTTTTTTTCTCAGCGAAGAAAAGGCACACTTTTCTCTAACAAGTGTTTTGTCGGCTTTGCGAAATCCTGTCTTCTTGCATGTTTTGTTCCCCTTTTGTTTAAATTCCTTTGACTGGCAAAGTTCCAGCCCCTGCTAAGCACAGAAGGCAGTTTAATTGGTTGCGTAGCCTCGGCCCCTCTGCCCTAGTCCTGAATAGTCACAGTTTTGCACCCACCAAGCACCCCAGACCGCTACGTGACACTCATCGGAAAATGGGCTTCATGGTGGTTCTGCGGATTTTTTGATTCTTCACATTATACACGAATGCTTTGAAACCTCCTAGTCACAGCTGTGAAACGTTTTGGGGTTTTTTTCATTTAACGAAAAAGAGCAGTGTCTACCTAAAAATGTCATTATCCACTAATACATTTAATGGGTTGGCTCTAACGTTGGCCATCTGCCCACAGAAGGGAAACAGGTGGCTGATTGGAAGTTGCAGCCCCCAGCCCCTCAAAATCTTCTTGGGAGGATTCGGGGGTGCAGGCAGCTGCAGCGGGAGAAGGGCAAGGGAATAACCTGCGGCACGGATGGGCGTTCTCTTGTGTGCCGTCACATTTAACCAAAAGGAAAAATATTAATTGAACGCTGCCTTGGAATTTGTCCTAAATCTTCATAACATGAAAAGAGCCATCCTGGATCAGGTCACCAGCCCATCTGGTCCAATGTTCCATGCACTCGGTGGCCAACCAGCTGCCATCGGAAACCCACAAGTTCCTTCTGGCCCATGTTCCCCAGCAACTGGTGTGCACTGACACGTTGCCTCTGTGTTAGCACAGAACCGGGCCAGGCTTCTCCTCCAAGAATGTGTCCAATCCCCTTCTAAAGCCACCCAAAGCCATCACTGCATTATATCCTTTGGAAGTGAACTCACTCCCTGAAAGAAATCGGTGACCTTCGACAGGCTGCGATGTGCTACAGGTACAAATGCCAGGCTGGATGCAGAGGACGGCACGATCTCCTTCTAAGAGCTGGCTGCACAACTGCTGGCAGGTAAACAGGTTAATTATGGATTCTAAGCCAGACGTTAGCATGATGTTCCTTAGCGAGCATCGCAAGATCACCTTCAACTCTATTGGCAAAGAATAACCTGTACATTCTCCAATGATTTCTAACCTTTTTTCTGAATTTGCTAATCCGAGGGCATGCCCCACCCCAAATGTGAAAGAAGTCAATGCGTCTCTTTCTGAAGGTTCAAAATTCTCTTTCTTACAGACACTATACAAATAAATATTTGGGGGCACTGGAATGAAATATTCACTACACAGTTTTGGAAATATTGGGCTACATGAAGCAGAAATGAAGAACCCAGATGGGGACCTATGGGACCCAGTGGGACCTAGGATGCACACACAGTGTGTAGCCAACCCAAGTTGCCTCTACTTGTTGGCGTGGAGGTCCATTGGTCAGTGTTGAGTTGCATCACTTCTTGGCTCAGGGCTGGGTTAGGGCAGTGGTAGCTAGCCTTTCTGGCAACTGGGCCACCACTTCGTGCAACGGATGAGACAGAACCACAAATGTTCTTGATGGTCCATGTCAGGCCTCAGTTCCCTTCCTCATCCCATTACTGCCCTGTAGCCGCAAAAGCCACGTGCTGCGTTATGAAATGGGAAGGGTAGACCCCAGAGTAACATGCAGTCACCTGGAAAAATATCTCCAATAGGCTGCCTAGATCAGTCCTGGAACACCCTAGTCTGTCCATCTCCTTGGGGAGCTTCTGAGCCCTCCTGACAAGGAGCCCTCCCTTGCCCAGCTCCTCAGCCACTGAGGAGGCAGCCCACCTCTGGCAAAGGATGTAGCAAATGGCCAGCAGGGCTAGTAGCCACTGATAAACCTCCTCCCTCATGAAACTGTCCCATCCCCTTTTAAAGCCATCCGGGTTGGTGACCATCACCACTTCCTGTGGCAGTGAATTCCACAGTTCAACTATACGCTGTGTGAAGAAACATTTCCTTTTATCTCTCCTAAACCTCCCAGCAATTGGCTTCATAGGATGACCCTGGATTTGAGTGTAACAGGAGATGGGGAAAAATGTTTCACCTCTACGTGCATTATTTCAACACCTCCATCATGCCCCCTTTTTCTAGGCTGAACAGTCCCAATTCTCATAGCTATTTTTCTTGGGGAGCTGCTCCAGCCCCTGGCCGTCTTTCTTGCCCTTCTCTGTAGCTTTTCCAACTCAATAATGACTTTTTTCAGGGAATGCCAGCCCAATACCTTGAAAGCCTACATTTCTGATCCCAGTGGTCTAGCCAGCAAATCCAAAAATAACCTAGTGGCCGGGTCCACCATCTTGATGACAGTAATTTACAACTCAAAAGCCCAAAGTGGTTGGAACCATTCCGACTATTCAAGAGAAGGTGTTAAGGTGCAGTTCACAGGTTGGGGGACAATTGAGTCAGATGAGGCTAGAGGGTGGTGAGCGTGTCCAACTGCTCACCCAGGAGACCTGGGTTCAAGTCCCCACTCAGCCGTGAAGTTCTCTTAGTGACTCTGGGGCAGACATGGACTCCCGGCCCAGCCTATCTCACAGCTTTGTCGTTGTGAGGATAAAACGGAGCTATGTAAGCCATGTGGGATATAGATCTAATGCAATAACAATAAATAACAATAAATAATAATGCTGGGGAAAACTGTCCAGATATTCTGGAAGGAGGACACTATGGATTTACATCCGAAGTCGGGGTTCTGTCAAGCACGCAGGATTCTGTGAGTGGCTGGTCTCCCAAGGCGGTGGAGTGGAGCGTTGTCACACCTGCGAGGGGACAGTCCCAGGTGGCTTAGTGAACAGAGCTGAGCTGTGGCTGGAACCTCAGAGTCGGAGCCTGGAAACGGTGGGGTGGAGCTCAGAGGAGAACACTGAAGCTACGAGGGAAGCAGCCTGCACCTCCGAGTCTGGCCTCTCAGCCAGGCATCCAAGACTCGGACTCTGCGAGCAGGAGGCCAGAACCTGAGATACTGATCGAAAGAGCAACCTGTGACGTTGTCTGCACCCTTACAGGACCTCCCACTAGCTAGAGGTCCCCCAAAGCATCAGGAATGGGTAACACAACCAAGTAGGCAGCCCAGAAAGGGGCAGGTTGGCCGAGTCAGCAGAAAGATGCACCGCAGCCCTGCCCTTTCTGGCAGGAAGCCTTCTCGCTCCGTTCCAGGGATGCCCATTTGGTCCCTGCAGGAGTTTGTTTATTTATTTATTTAAAACATGTTTATGCCACCCCCATCGCAATGAAGCCTCAGGGCGGCTCACAACAGAAACAAAATACATAAATAAATAACAATATAACAATAAAAACTTATTTAAAAACCTCTGGTGCATCTTGGCTAAAAATTTAAAATCCTATAAATACAAATAATGTAACAATTAAAATAAGTTTTAAATAAAAAGGTCTTAGCCTGGCGCCAAAAAACAAATAACGACGGCGCCAGGCAGACCTCTCTGGGGAGCACATTCCATAGATGGGGCACCACCGCAGAGAAGGCCCTCCTACGGGTACTCACCCTCCTAATATCATTCACAGAGGGCTCCCAGAGAAGGGCATCCGTTGCTGATCTCAAGGGGCGGGAGGGCATATATGGGCGCAAGCGTTCCTTTAGATATCCAGGTCCCAAGCCGTTTAGGGCTTTATAGGTCATAACCAACACCTTGAATTGGGCCCGGACTTCAATCGGGAGCCAGTGGAACTGACGGAGAACTGGGGTTATATGAGAACAACGCCCAGTCCCCGTCAGCAACCTGGCAGCTCTATTCTGCACCAACTGAAGTATCCGGAGTTGATCCCACATTGGGATGGGCAAAGGAGAAGCAGCAATGCCGTGGGTGGGCTGAACTTTTCTTGACGCGCCTCCAAGTCGCATATCTCCTGAGCAAGGGAGTGGCACCCTGCCTTGCAGGGGGCAGAAGACCTGGGCCGCCAGCCCGTGCCCGCACTTGGTTCACAGGCTCCCTGGCAGCCAGACGCACGTGCCACGAAGCCCGGCATGCTCCCGCCGCCCGAGGCTCACCATCTCTGCCATTCACACTTCACGCCATGGCACTTACTTGTTGCAAAGTTCCATCTCCGTAACCACGACCTCCTGAACATGCCAGGAGACATCTGCTTTTGAGCTCAGTTTCTTTCCATCTTTTGGACAGTGACCAATGCAGATGGCTGCAATATCGCCAACGTTCTTGGAAGAAAACTGGAATACATCTGTTGCTCCTCTGTAAGAGCAACCCCCCCACAAAAGTTTTAATTAATATGGTGCAGACCGGCAGCGACTAATGATGAGAGAACAGGGTCAATTTGTACAAGGCTGGTGGGGTGGGGAATGAAAAGGCAAGGGAAACAGCTGGATTGATTTAACCTGCAAATTATTTTGCACCAAAGGAGAATATATATCAAATCTGCTCAAGACATTTTAATTTAATCAAACTTGTTTTGAATGGGCAGACATGGTTATATTGCTATGACATGATTGCTACTGTTTTTAGTCTTTTGCACTTGACTTTGTGCTCTCTCTATATATGTATGTATGTATGTATTGGTTATCACGTTAATAGATTTCTCTAGGAGTGTGATGTTCCACCAGGAATGTTTCCTTTTCCATAAATAAAATGGATCTGTTTCATTCCAGATGCAGCCCAATGAACAGTTTCTACCACACACCCTCTATCTTTTCCACTCTTACCTATTTTCGCTTTTACCTGTTTTACTTTTTAAAATCTATAAACAAGACTGTCACTCTTACTGTCATTAGGCAAGTTAAAATTCCTTAGCATCTGCTCCCCCCTCTATAGTATGGGTACAACTATGCTGGCCAACCTTGCAGGGGTGGCTGCAAGGATCTCCAAAATAATGAAACTGGTTTGAATAGTGAAGGAAGACATAATGAATGGATTAATTAACAAATGGACCGTGCATGCATTTGCATATCAGAATCAAAACAAAAGACATTATTTGTTTCTTTAGAGAATGCATATCTGCATCTCTCAAGAGGCAATTTCCATTGTCTCAGGAAGGAAAGAATGCCTCTTGTAAGATTGGATAAGCATGTGTGATAAAAGTGATTTAAAAATAAGATCTGTTGACTAATTAATGAATTGGAAATACCTTTTATTAACCAAATCATATTTTATTGATTAATCTAGCAGATTCACTCACTAAAGCAGTGAGATCCACTTGTGGCCCTTTAGATACTTTGGCCTACATCTCCCATGATCCCTAGCCTCTGGCAGTGCTAACTAGGGCCGATGGAAGCTGTCGCCCAAGCCACCTGGAAAGGAACATGGTGCCCAACCTTGGACAAGAGGTTGCAGGATTTTATTTATCTATTTATTTGATTTATATCCCACCTTTTTTCTTTTTTCCTTTTTTTACAAACTCAAAGCAGCTTACATTATTGTCCCCCACCCGCTCTGAACTTTCTTCCCACAACAACAACCCTGTGAGGTAGGCTGGGCTGAGAGCCTGTGACTGGCCAAGTCACCCAGCTGGCTCCATGGCTGAGCAGGGACTGGAACCCCGATCGCCCAAGTCCCAGTCCCACACTCCTAACCACTACACCACACTGGCTTTCTCTATATGACACCAGCTTCTCACCTACCTTAAAAACCTCCTATTTTTGGAGGAATTCTCCAGTAGGAACTCTTTGGAACACTTCTTCCCCTCAAAAATAATTAAGACATTTTCCTTGGTCTCGGCACCTTCCATATCACTGGTAGTGACACTGATCTCATAAGCTGGAAAGTCAAAAGACATCAGACCCTGAAGGTGAGGATGGCTGGAGAGAGCAATTATATCCCAAAACTCTTTCTGCTCCATAACCACTACTTCCAGGTGTACGTGATTCTCACTCCATGGGTCATTAAAGCTGGAATAAATATATGATAGTGAAGGGAAGGCTGGACCCAGATTTAGTCTTGCTTAGAGTAAGCACACTGAAATCAACTGGACAAGTTAGTCATGACTAAGTCCCTTTGATTTCATACTTAAGCTTCGGCAAGTATGATCAAGCCCTCTCTCTCTCTGTATGTGTGTTTATACGCGCACGTGTGTGTGTGCACGCGCAAACACACACACACACACAACAAGACCCCAGACAGGATTACTTTAAAAATTCCCAAAGAGGTAAAAATCTGACCTCTCTAGCATCTCCTTGTCTTATCTCTGCAACCTCCATGTAATTAATGATAAAGACAGCAGTGATTATAATATTGATATGCAGATAATATGTTTAGGGTTAGGGTTTTTTGTCCATGCATGTTTTAACAGAAAAAGTCTTTCCAGCTCCCAGCATCCCTCAAGCAGCATTCTGGGGCCCGTGCCCCCAGCCACCCAACACAGTTTTTTGGGGTCAAAACATGCAGAACGATTAATATCCTTCTTTGGGAGTAGCATGGAAAACTCTTAATGTGTTCAGCTCACACATTCTATGTGTCGAATTGAGAAGTCTTTCACAGGTAGGCCTGAAAAATGGGCGCGCAACTCGGGTAGCCTATGCAGGCATGGGCCAAGGGACCCCAGATCACGGATGGTTTTCAGCTGGGTTCCAATTTCGGCCCCTAAGCAGACCTGTGTGTTCATCAGTGATAGCTTCTTTCAACTTTTACTCAGGAGAATGTTCAGGAAGCCAATCCAGACCTCAAAAGCCTCCCCCTGCTCTGCACTGATCTGAAATGGGCACTGTAGCACAAAACTGAAGAGAGAAAAAAGGGAGTCAGGGCGGCCAGACGTGCATTTAAAGCAATGCCTGTTTTGGCCCATAGGAATTTCTCCAGTAGGATTTCTATGGAACTGCCTCGTATCGTGTCAAATCAACGGTCCATCTAGCTTTATACTGCCTATTCTGACAAGAGCGATGCAGCCACTGGCCTGGAAAAGCATCCAAATGCCTTATCTTGGCTCTGCTCGTAGGAACTGGGAAGAAGCGCTGCCACCTCGGAACCGAGGCTCACCACACACACCTGCCCAGTTCCTTTCAGCACCTACGAAACACCCCTGTTGACTCTTTCCTTTTCTGTTTTTCTGGCAGTGATTAAGTGAACCACATCTAGCCACCCTTGGGGTTGCTGGGATCCCAGCTGCAACTATCGGAAGCTACTCTGACCCTGTGGGCAAGGATCTGAGCAGGATCCGTCTCCCAAAGAACTTGCATCTCCAAGGCTGGATGACTGACCTCAGAGAAGGGCTCCTGGGGTGTTCGGGGGGGGGGGGCAGGGAAGAGGGAACACCAGCATATTCCAGTGGTCCTTCGGCCTCTTTCCCTCCCTTGAGATGCCACACATAGACTCTTGAGCCAGGCCATCTAAGTCCTTTGCAGGAAACCCATGTGTGAACAAGCGCAGGCTTCCTGCTTCAGAGGCTGGTATCAGCCCATGGAGGGTGGTGCCCATCACATTGCTCCGGGGGTGGGGGGGAACAATGGTGCAGCCCCCACTCCCCCTTTCTCTGCATGTCACTCCTACACCTAGAGAGTGTTGGAAGATTTCAGCTTTTGAAAAGAAGGAGAGAGCCATGGCTAGGCCCGGTTCAGTTTCAGATCCACAGGGCACAAACCTGCACAAAATCTTCCCGTGCTTAATTCATGCATGGCTATGCACCTTTAGAAATAATTACTAGGGTCTGTTTAATGTACATGTCACAGAAGGTGAGGGCAGCCAATCTGTTTCTCCAGAACATGCACTCTCCTGCATCCCCTCCAGCCTCCTCCCTCCTCTGAGCTGTGCCATCACACCTACAAGTCCGCTCTTTCAGTTCCAGGATGTCGTTGTTGGCGCAGGCCAGTTCCCGTATGAGCTGCCCGTCATCCTCATCCTTCGCCAGCCAGCGGTCACACTGGAAGCGGAACATCTTGTCCATGATGGAGTCCTCCACATCAATGTATTCCAGGTGCCAGCCGGGGGCGATTCCTGTGCAAAGAGAGCATCTCATTGTGTGAGAAGATAAAGGGGCCACCTGGAGCCCAGGGTGGGCTTCAACAGACGGAGAGGTGAGACAACCGTTGCCTTGGCAGGGCTGCAAACTGTGGCTGACGCTCAGGCCCGCCTAACCACAGAGGTGGACGCGCATGCTGGGGGCACGCAGGCATGAAGGGGAGGACCGCCTCCAGCTGCATAAGCGTCTAAAATGAGAGCCGGTGCCTGCAGTTTTGAAGGAAGGGCACAGCAGCACCTTGTTCGTTCGTTCGTTCGTTCATTCAACTTACATGCTGCCCCACTAGCCCTAGGCTCTCCGGGAGGCTTACGGTGTGGTCAGCTCTTAGGAGCTTGTCAGCTGGGTAACACCCCTCTCTGCTCTAGGAGCAGGAGCAGGGTTCAAACCGCTGCCATACACACCAAGTCCAGCTCTGGCCACGCCACATGGCAGCGTTTGGTGGACACGTGGTGGAGGGGAAGAGAACTGAGCCAGCTGCCCCCTTCCTCCCCTCCTCTTGCTCAGCCAAACGCACGCACCCCTGCATGCAGCCACGTGCCGGTGGACTCCATCCATGCAGTCAAGGACCCGGCCCCTTCGCAGGCTCCCGATCGCATGGAGAAAGCTCACTGTGACTCATGCATAGGTTCTGCTCTGAGCTGTGGAGGATGGTTGGGGTGGAGAGTCCTGGTCAACACACTCACACACACCTCTGGTGAAGCAGTAAAAAGGACTCCAGTTCTAAACAAACACACACAATCAACACATGCAAATTAGGGGGTAACTTTAGCTCAGGGGTAGAGCACATGGTTTGCAGACCAAAAGTTCCCAATTCAGCCCACAGCGTCTCTGGGTAAGTTTGGCCCAATTTTCTCCCCGAAACTTGGCAGTGTACACTACTGGGCTAAACAGGCAGCTGGACAGGTCAAAATTCTGGCACAGAATGAGGCATTTTCTTGCATTGGTATTTTGCTCAGGACCCTGAGGACTAGAACCTTACTTTTGTGTTTAGGGGAAAACCATAGTTTTGTGGTAGAACCACTTCCAGTCAGCTAGATCACCCGAAGATATGACTCTGGTTAAGGCGGCTTCCAATTGCCCTAAAGTCATTCATTCATTTCCTGGGAAACGCAAGGTGAAAAGCTCATTTCTCCACCTGAGACCCCACAGAGCTGCTGCCTGCCAGAGCGGCCACGACTGAGTTGCTGGTGGACAGAATAACTTGACCGGGTATCAAAGGGCATCTCTGTCCAGTTGTGGCTTTGCTGGCCCTTGTTCGTGCATTCAGCGAGGGCTAAGCCAGGGGAGCGGCAGTGGGGGAGACGGGAACATTCGGTCTGCGTGCAGGGCTGGGCGGGGAGTATGGGGCCTGCCCTGCTTTTAGCTGCGCTACCTCTTCTCGCATGCATGCCTGGCACATGGAAACACCACCCTGTTTTTTGGATGAGTTCCCTGCCCCGTCTCATGGCTCAGCAGCAACCAGAAAAAAGGGAGTGGGGTGAGGGAGCATCCAGCAAGAGCTTCCTTTCCAGCCGCTCCCTAATTAAGCCTGGCGCTCCAGAAGGCAGCGTATTGTTAGGGGATCACTCAGGACAGCCATTTGCGTGCTCTGGAAGACACCAGGCCAAGGCAGGGGACTGGACGGCTGCTTCTCGGTTGTGGCTTGAGGAGGAGAGGGGATAGGGGAGGCCCTGTGGGCTGGAGGCGAGCCCGCTCTCCCCGTCTGGAACACACTCCTGGGCTCATCACAGCCGGGACAGGAGCAGATCGAAAAGCGGGTCTCTTGGCACAAGTGCGAAGCCACATGGGCCAGTGGCTGTTCCCTTGCCGCATCTGTGCATGTACCAGGCTTGAATTACAAGGGGAAACCGTGCACTCTCTGGGATGCCCTGTCCACCATCTCCACACAAACCGCCAGCCTCTCTCCCCTTATTGGCTCTTTCCGTAAGACGCAGAGCCTCGCATGTGGTGGCCCCTCACCAGAGAGGAGCGGCTCCCCTGATCCTCTGAGTTGCTCTCTCCAGCACTGGAGAGGCAAGCCTGGGACCGAGCCCAGGGGCTCTGGCATACGAAGCCTGTGCTGCCCTTGTGTTCCGGCCCAGGTGGGACTTGCTTCAGGGGAAAAACTTTCAGGATGGCGACGTTCATGTGAAATGCTTCCATTTCTCTTTCAGAAATCTGACCTGGGAAAAGAGTCAACCCCTTCTTCCTCACAACTGTGCCCCATTTTCCTTCCTCTACAATATATTTTTCCTCCCTCCCTCCCATATATTTCTCTGGTGTTATCAATGCTTAAATTGTCAGTTTTCAGAAAGTATCAAAAAGAGGGGAGGGGAGGGAGGGGAGGGGCTGGGGGAAGAAGAAAGAGAGAGAGAGAGAGAGAGAGAGAGAGAGAGAGAGAGAGAGAGAGAGAATTTGACCCCTTTGATGCTCAAAGCCTTAAAGCGAACCACACCATCCGTCCATCCATGCATCTGACCTTTGTTGTCATGCCAGATGCGCACTTTGCAGAGGTCCCCGAGACTGAGCACATCAGAGAAATAGAAGACATCCAGGTGGTTCCTCTCAAACTTGTTGGTCCTGTTGGATTCCTTCAGAGCCAAAATACCGGTGTCCCCACTCTCGCCAAATATGCTTATGAAGACGTTGGCATCTGTTCCAGCCCCTGCGGAGAGACGGGGAGAATACAGCATTGTGGAGCAGCGGAACGGCCCGGGACAATGCACAGGAATGAGGGCAGCACCTTGCTGGCCCACCTAGCTCAATAGAGTTTAACACTGGCTGGCAGCAACCCTCCTGCACTGAGCAAAGAGAGCATCAGAGACTATGGGTCAGATGGAGAGAAAAATAGGGTGCTGTCCAATTTGATGATCCTGTTAGCCAGAGAGGCAACCCAGTGGGAAGATCCACCTTGAGGGTGGGTCATGGTGGGCCACTCAGCTTGAATCAGGAGGGTCCCAGCCACCCTAACAGTTTTCTTTCGTGAAATGGACCTTGTACGCTGTAAAGTCCTCACTGCAAGATCTGCTCTGAAGCCTGAAACCGTGCAGCCCTGTCCGTAACACTGGCATAATAAAAGACATTTGACTGGCCCTCCAAGTTCCTGGCACATCTGCACAGAGAGACAGAGGCGGCATCCAACCGACAATGGCCAAGTGCCCTGTGGTGCTACTCTGTGGGACCGAACCATTAATGGGCACCCTGTCCTGCTTCCCCTTTTTACGGCTTGTGGACTGGACAGCTCTTCAGCTAGAGAATTATTGTAAGCCACCCCGAGATGCTAGTGGGGACAGAGTAGAACAGCTTTTAATAAATAAAATAAAACAAACATAAATTATCTGTAGAATGCATGGCCACCGTCTTGTTCATGCACTGGGAAGGAAAGAGCCGATGGAATCCACCAGCTTCCTTGACTTGGCCTCCAACTCAAGCTGGATGATGCTTCCTATAGTTATCCAAAGCCGGAAGCACTAGGGATGGGGATGAGCACATCTCCCTGCTCATCCTCTTCCATGTAGTTTGAGCACTATTTGTGCAGAATCCACGTTTTGCTCGCCTTGGCAGGATGGAAGAATTTCTGGGAGGAAACGCCTCGCCTGGAGGGCTCTCAGCTTGCATTGGCCTGAGTTCCGCTCACCTGCCTGCTCGCTTTGGGGCCCTACTCTACCTACTCAGTCAGAACACTTGCAGACTAGCAGATTGAGATGACTGCACTGCGTCTCTGCAGGGGGTGTCCTCTCCGGTCAAAAGCAATCCCATAAAGGAAATCCAGCACTTACTCATGAGGAAATGCGCATGCAAAAGCACATGTTCGGCCATGTGAAGGGCTGAAAGATGCAGAAGTGGGTCCTGAAATAGAGGCACATTCTGAGCTGAGGTGCAAGCACAGCTGCATGCAGATGGAAACGGCTTCTCTGAAAGGGGGCTGCACTTTTCATTTGCCCCCTTGAGAAAAGCTTAAGAAGGAAGTAAAGTGGCAGGAATTCAAGTGATTTGCCTGGCAGTGCCTTTCACGGCCCTGATGTTTGCAGAGGGTGACAAACAAAACTTCATAAAGTCTGCTTTTCTGCTACTCGGGAGCAGGGTCCCAGTTAATCAAAGGCTTTGAAAGGCACAGGCTGCACCACTTCTTAGCAAAGCCTCCCTAGCTGGATGGAGCATGTGAAAGCCACATGCCGTGCTGTATACTTCGGGTAGCAATTAGGCTGGGACAAGAAAGAAAAGAGCCGAAATAGTCAAATGAAGTGTACACACTGGCTCTGCCCCTCCCTGCTCAGACTCTCCACTGAGTCTTCCACTGGGTTGCAAACCGCCCCCACAATAATATATGATCAGGAGCTGCTCCGGTGTTGATATATTTCATGGGGAAATTCCTAGAAAACCAAGGGGAAAATTAGCAGAGTGAGTGACCAGTGTGGAGGCAGGGCTCTTTGCAGGCACCGGCCCCATTCGGATCTTTCCATGCCAGACCCTTGTGCATCCAGCCTCCCCAAACCTGGCAACCTTCACATGCATTGACTGCGATTCTATAATTCCCAGCTATGCTGGGCCCAACTGGGCCCATTTCTCTCAAAATGCAGCATCCCAAGGTGGTTATTCCAGGCTCTGAATCTGAACTGGAAGAAGAGGCAGGTTCAGAATGCTTAGCTGTAATGCAGGATAACAAGCACTGAAATAAGCCAAGTGGCTTGTGAGAACTAGACTGCCTTTGCTTTGCAGGGAGACATGTTGAAACTGGAAGGATTCAAGGAGGAGAGGCATGACTATCAGCCCAGTGCTTAGACATCAAGCCAAATGAGCAGACCAATTAGGTAACCTACACTGTTGCCAATGTCTGGCCCAGAGACAATGGAAACCTCCCTGAGGGTGGAGCCAGCCCTGTTTGGTGGGGAAGGGTGGAGGGAGATTCAGTGTGGAATCAGGTCCCGGTATGGGCAAGACTAACTGCACAATTAGAAACTTTTACATCCATCCAGTTTGTGAGTGGGAATCCACTGGATTTCCTCAGCTCGGCTCCCTGGACTCCAGCCTGCTTTCTTGCGTCTCTGAATCTGCCTCACACCAAACATTTGCATAGGTGTGTGGCAGGAAGCAGGTTCAAGTGGAGTTCTGCTTCCATACACATGACTTGTACATTATGCACAAAGAATTCCATACTTTCCCTATTTTGCACAAAGATTACGCACACTGTGTACTTTGTACAAAGAAGCTGCTCGCATGCACAGACTTGATTGCAACTCTGCAAACCTCCTGGCTAAGGCTGAGTGTGGGAAAGAAGTCCAGGGAGTGCAGGAGAGCCAGATTCTGGCCTGATCTTCACATCGCTGGGGCCAGCCCTTCTTACCAGCTATCAGCACCAGTACAGGCATGTGGCAGCTTCAGCTTTTGGCTGCTAATTCAGGACAGTCCTCCTCTCCCTGTGAGTGCATGCACATGTCTAGTATCTCTCCCAGGCACATTCCAGGCCCTGTAAAGATAGCTACAGAGAGCGCCAGAGAGCTGAGGAACAGCATTAGCATCTTCAGCTGTTGCATCCCTGCCCTGCTTGTCCATGGCCTGATCCAGCATGGCTTTTCTTGTGCCCTTGCCTCAAGCAACTCCTGGCTTCTCCCCAGTCAGGAATGGGTTGCTTGCTCCGCACTTGCCACCATTACAAGCCATTGTAAACTGCTTGGGGATCCTTCTTGTTGAAGAGGAGGTTGAATACATTATAGTGCAGCTGACAATCTGGGGCACTGCAAAACCTTGCTGGATGGTGGGAAAAGGGAACTGTTTGGGGCTGGTATGCCTGAAAACGTCCCCAGATTGGTCTTGGGGCTAGGCCACTTCACTTCCCTTGTGCCGCCACGCGCAACGCATAAATCAGACCCTGTCTCAGTGACCTGTGACACACCCATCAAGTGAGTCCCAGGCCTGGAAGCATCTCTGGCTGAGGTCCGGCTGCACGGACGGCCACATAACCCGATCAAAAACGAGATTGCCCCATTCATTCTCTGACCTGTCCCTCCTTCTTCCCTGCACTGACCCTCTTGGCTCATAACAAGATAAAACTCACCATCACCCTTCATTTCCTGGAAGAGATGCATTTGCTGGTGCTGACAGCCAACTGTTCAACCCTTTCCCTTGACCTTTGGAAACCGAAGCCAAGTTTCACGCAACCAAGATCTCATATTGGGATAATAAGAGTTCTGCCTGAACAAATGCTGAGCTCACCAAGACAACACCCATGTTGTATTGTTTACAGGTTTGCATCTGTAAGATTCCAGTACTTCAGAGCAGCCAAGCAAAAGCAGGCCGGATATGAACTAGGAATGGAGAAATCTGTCAATCTGTTTCTCTCCATTTCTCAGTTTTCCAGTCCAGAGTTTGGTTCATGCTGAACTTGGAGAAGTTTTGAAAGTTCACATGAGGTTCTGCATGCATTTTTATGTGCATTTCACTTAATCCATGCATTACATTTACTCAAGCCGTGATCACACGACCATGCATGTGTAACATTCTTTTCTCTAACATACAGATTTCTTTAAGCATCTGTGATGGCAGGACTCTACTGCACAATTCAAACAAGTGCAAATTGCAGAAGGCACCTGAGCTTCACTTTGCATATTGCTTCAAACTTCCAGAATCAGGTATGTTTGCATGAAAAATACAGCCCAGACCAATTTTTCCCTGTGCTAAGTGTTGGCCCACTGCATGGCTGGGAAAGTGCTGGGCCCTCAAAGGATCCGTTGCAACTCGTGTCCAGCTCTATGTCAGGAAGCACTTTGCCATCTGCAGCCAGGTTCTCATTCTGTTACTGGTCTTGCTTGCTCAAGGCTCTGATAAAATATACTTAGAAAAATAGAAGAATGCTGAAAGTAAGGGGCAGATTTAGATGCACACACACTGCACCCAAAAATCAGAGTGAGATCAGTGGGAGAGGCCCTTCTTCGGGGACCCTCCGTGAAAGAAATTAGGAGGGTAGGTACTCGGAGGAGGGCTTTCTCTGCGGTGGCGCCCAATCTATGGAATGCGCTCCCCAGAAAGGTCTGCCTGGCGCCGTCGTTATTTGTTTTTCGGTGCCAGGCAAAGACCTTTTTATTCAAACTTTATTTATTTATTTGTTTGTTTGTTTGTTTATTTATTTATTTATGGCCAGGTCAACTCAAATAATATTGTTTTTATATTGTATTTATTTATTATTGTGAGCTGCCCCGAGGCTTCGGCGAATGGGGCGGCATAGAAGCCTCCTAAATAAATAAATAATAAATAACATAAATAAAGCTGCACAAGCAGGGAGGAAAACTTCAGGGGTCATGTCATTTCAGTTCTATGCTCTCAGGAACATGGTAAGTTGTCCTCTGTTGAGACAGAGCAAGCATTCCTCAAGGTCAAGTTTGTGACTAACACTTCATGGGAGCTGCATAGCTTGCAGCCGTGATGTCCCTTCTCCTTTACTCTCCTGTAAGCACACAGGGCCCCTCTTCCCCCATCAATCTTTCCTTCCCAAATTACTCCTCCAATCTGTGGGAGGGGCTAGGAAAAAAAGCAAGTCTGTGTTCTTGTCAACCAATTATTTTTTCAGGAAGCAAATGCTGTGTGTGGTTAATCTCCCCCTCCCTGTGTACAGTGTTCCCCGACTTTAAAAAAAAAAAGGCAGACATTGTTTATTAGGGCAAAATAAATTTCAGAATTCAAGCATTGGGATTCCAGAGCAAGAGAGATCTATTTGTCCATCTCCAGTAAGAAATCACAATTCCACCCTCTTTTGTAAGGTTAAATTAAATGCCAACCAGTTCTTCTGCCTGCACAGAGATGTGGTCCTCCTCCCAGCGCATGGATGGCTTTTGGAGTGAAGCAAAAACCAGGTTTCAATCTGGGGCATTGAGATGTTCCAAAGAGAACTGCAGATCCTGAAGCTATTTCCAGTTTCTCTTTAAGCAAAATGTTACGTTTCCATTTCTGGCTGAATAGCTCAGGAAGCCAAAAGAATTCAAATAAATGTTCTGAAATACTTCCCTGGGGTTTTGCATTTTC
This sequence comes from Varanus komodoensis, assembly GCF_004798865.1. NCBI lineage: Eukaryota > Metazoa > Chordata > Lepidosauria > Squamata > Varanidae > Varanus > Varanus komodoensis. The sequence goes on from NW_025335606.1 coordinate 5,557,683, forward strand.
CAAAGAACTGTCTAAGAACATAGACAGACACACTGCGCTGTCAGCTCTGCCACAGGTTCCTTGGCGTATCATCCCGGCAGGAATGGAGGAGGAGGCTATCGGGCTACTAGCCTTGCTGGCCACGGGCTGCCTCCATTACCAGAGGAAGCTTGCCTGATACACCAGCTGGGCAGGTGCAGGTCTTGTACCCCTGCCACCTGAAGCTGGCCAGGTGATGATCAGAGAGAGGGCTTTCCAGAAGAAGCATCCTACCTATGGGGCACCCTCTGCATGCCAGCCGTTTGCCGTGGGTCCATTCAGCACCAGACAAAGTGCCTTGTTTTTCGTTTTGACTTTCCTCTGGCCTGGAGTGCTTTCTTTACCACTCTTTGAATGGTTCAGCCTGCTGACACGCATACCCTTTTAAAGTCAGCTTGCTGTTTTCGTTGTTAATTTGTTGCATTTCATTGTTTTGTCTTATAATTGTGAAGCACTTTGAGAGTTCTAATTAAGGCTGGAATATTTAATTATATAAGTATATAAAAAGAATGCTAGCTATATAAAAACCTCTGCAATAATTTTGTTTACATCTTACAACACATATTGCAGTTGGAGATATGAACTGGGAATTGAACTATGGATTAAGGACTTCAGTTCCTTTTAGAGGTGAACATCCCAGTGCAAAGATGATATTCAGCCCTTTGCTTCTGTATTTTATGCGCATAACTTTCATTCCACTGAGGTCAATAAAGCTATGCCAGTCTAAGCAATCTGTGCAAATCCCACTGCAAGAGTTGATACCCAAATGTCACACAATTAATACCCAAGTATTACATAGGCATTTGAAAATATTTTGGAAATAGCTTTCTTTCCCTGACACATTCTCCCAATTGTCCCTGAAGCATTGTCTCTAACATTAGAGAAAAATACAGGCTGGGCAAAATTAAAGAAAAATACAAATCTTTCTTTCTAGTGAATCAGCTCATTTCAGCTTCTGATTTCATACTGTGCATAACAACGTATGATGTTGATCCTTGTGAAGATGGTAGGGAAATGCGAAAAAGTTTTAAAACGCAATTCATTCTGTCGCATGTTCAAAAGGAAGAAGAGTAAACTAATCCTTCAGCAACAACACAATTACTACTGAGGGTCTTCTAAGTTGGGGAAGGCAATCTGGGGCTGTCCAGATGTTTTGGACTCCCCCTATAAACCCCAATCAGCACGGCCAATTATCAGAGATTATGTGGATTGTAGTACAAAGCTACATGAGGTTGGCTAATCAGGTTCTAAGCCTTTCAAGAATTAACTTAACTCATTTATTTATTTATTAAACTTATATTCCGCTTCCAACAGTCCAACAAGCCACTTTATTCAAGCATGCACCATGCTAAGATACGATGTATTTCAAATGCAAAGCTTTAATTCACCACTTTCTCTTTGGCCTGAGTTTAATTGTGCTTCCACTGGGAAGTTCTAAAAAGTGCAGCCCAGTTCCTCACTAAAAGCTCTTCCAGTGCAAGTAACTGGGCACCTATATATTTGTGCCTTTGCAGCCGTCTGCATGAGCGGAGGAGGCATTCTGGGTTGAGCTCTCGTGAGATCCTGGCCCAGCCCTCTCTCCTCCTGAGCTGCAAGAAGAGAGTCGACAGGCTGGCGGCCCTGGGAGAGCTCGCCTCGGCCTGCCTGCGTCATCACCAGGATGCGGCAAGGGGGCCACACGCAGCCCACAGGTTGCATGCTGGACCCCCCGGCTTGGTTCCTTGCAGGTTAGACAGTCCAGCCGTTGATCCAGGGAGCTTTGGCTATGGGGCAGTATATAAATGAAATCATCATCAACAAAAAGCCATGGCTTGGCCACTGTTTAGCCCCTGAGCAACCCAGAACTCTCCATTTGAACAACAATCACACTGAAGGGAAGTGTGCTTAGAAAGTAAAAAAATCAAACATCATTTTGAATGTTGGTCCGGGTTTGCACAGTGCATTAATAGCACAGTCCTATGCATGTTTAGGCAGAAGAAGTCTTACGATTCCCAGCATTCCCCAAGCAGCTTACAAGGGGATGCTGGGTGCTGAAGGACCTTAGGATGCATTCTGGGTAACCTACAATGGAGCCAGTCAAGGGTTGCTCAGGAAAACTGAAGTGTGGCCTGCTATGGCAGCAGGTTGGCTCTCCGCTACTCTGGCGGGTGTCCCGAGGAGCAGGATATTGTCCTGCTTGCCAGCTATGGAAAAATCTGCTGGGGAACATCCAAAATGCGACTTTGCTAGCACTGGGTTCCACAAACATGAGCGTACCTCCAATGTCGCTCGTCTTGACCTGGATGGTATATGTCGTGTATTCCATCATCTGCTCCTCGTCGATAACCGCCGGCATCTCCCACTCCAGGGTGCGGTTGTCGCCCCACTGCTTCGAGAGCCAGTCATCGTACGTGAACGTGGTCACCTCCTGAGTCGTCCGGTTCTTCATGATGATCTAGAAAAAAGTCCAGCCGTGGAAGGGACTGTACCTGAATTCTGCACGAGGCACTTCAGTGGCCCTGAAGCAAGCCCTGATGGACTGCGGGGGTCTTGTACTTGCCGTAGCCCAAGTGATCAAGTGACATACAGAAACTAAACGTGCATTCGCTTGTTCATATTATGGCCAATGCCCAAAGTTCTCTGGGTGGTTGGCAGTACCAAGGTGAAACAATACGAAGTAGAAGAATAAATAGACGCTCTGCAACAGCATAAGCCCAGCACTTAAATTTAAAAGTCGTGCGGACCTATGGAAAGCCACAAAGTACCAGCACTGGAGGGAAGCCATGGAGGAGTTAGAACCTGGTTCTGATGAAAGTTGGGAAGAATGGAGGTCGTTGAATAGACAGAGTACAAGTACAGCAAGATCCAGAGTTGCTTGGAACAAATGGGTTTTTTAGAGGCTTCCGTCCTTTGTGATTGCAGTGATATGTGGACCAACACACAGGAAGAGCTGCCCTTTGTTTCCTGATCAGTGCTCATCGGAGGACCTTCTGGCAGTGCGGCAGAACGTAATTAACGTCACTAGCCTCAGGGCTAGATATGTTTAAGTGTGGCATGTTTTAATTTTATTTTTACATTCCAAATTTCTTGCTTCAGAATATGCCTTATTTTAACTTGATGCTTCTCCCATGAATAATGGAAGAAAGTTCCCAGCACTGGCATGCAAGCAGCTGCAGAAGTGAGCGTCCGTGTGAGCTCTGGCCGGAGCGATCTGAGAGTCCCAGGAAAGTGCGTGGGGCTCCCTCCGCCTCCCCTCCCACAGCCCAGGGCCACCATCTCCCCTGCTGCTCCTCACAACCTGCTCGCAGCCGCCTGGCAGGGAATGGAAGGGGTGGCAACCTCTCGGCTACGAGGTCTCCATCGAGCAGGGTCAGCCCAACGGGGTTGTGCCCTAAAAGTGGGCTTGTGCCCTGAAGGAGCACCTCTTCCCTTACGGGCTGGACATGCACATGGTGGGCATGTCGTGAGAGGAGCTGGCAGGAGCCGGGGGTCAGACTAGATGGCCCAGGAGACCCCTTCTGACTCGCTCTGTTTCTATGTCTCTATGCCCTCACGCCCCTTAAGATCTGCGGGAGAGGCTTTGCTCCAGGAGCCCTCTTTAAAGGAGACAAAAAGAACAACTACCTGGAGCAGGGCCTTCTCTGCGGTGGCACCCAGATTATGGAATGCACTCCCTGGAGAGGTGTGCCTGGCTCCAAGTCTATATTCTTTTCAGCGCCAGGTTAAAACCATTTTATTTGATGGCTATTTTAAAAATTAATTTTATCGTTAACATTCGCTTTTTGTTTTATGTTTTTATATAATTTTACTATACTTGTTACTGTTTCACTGTTTTAATTCTACATTGTAAGCCATCCTGAGATGCCGAGGCATGTGGTGATGGCATATAAAAGTTTTAAATAATAAAAAATAACAATAACGATACAAAATAAATAATAAAACCCACAAAAGATTGTAAGGTTGATGGCTCCTGGGCAAGCAAAAGGCTCTTCAGCCAATGCTGAAAGGAAGCTGGCACAGGTGTGCCCCGCAAGCCTCTCAGGAGGAGTGGAGTGTGGCAGGAAATGGCATTGGCAAAGCTGGCCCACGACTTCTGGCCACCCGAAGCAAAGAACAACCGCTTCCCGGTTCCTTGATGCAGGGATGGATCTGTGTCCTCTGCTGCTTGGAAGGGGCAGGTGGGCTCCGTGGCTCACAGGTCTTTCCTCCAACTCCTTGCTGTCTTTTCCCACAAATCACTGCCTGAGAAAACCGTCTCAGTCTACATTACAGTGGAGCTGGCCCAGAGTTCCATACATTGAAAAAGAGGATTTCTTTCTGGGCAGGCTGCCAGGCCAAGGAAAGCTTTCAGGCTGGACAGGAGGGAGATATTGGCCTGGTCAATGGGCCCCAGTTCTGAGACCTTTTCCCACAAAGCTGCCAAGCACGGCAGCAAGGCAAGCTTATCTGCTTGTCTAGCACTCCAAGTCCACTGCGGTGCGAGCTGAGATATTTGCCTAAACACCTCCTCATGCTGGACATGGTCCACCCATTTTCCATTGGTTTCCCTGGTCAGCTGTTTACAAAAGGAAAAAGGAATTAAAAATACTCTTTGATTGTCATTTTGCTGGAACAGGAGTAACTCGGGATACTATGTGCCTATCTACACAGCCACAAATGGTTAATTACAGGGCTGATGGCTTAATTTGCCTTCTCATTTTGTCTACTTAGCACTGACAGGGCACCATCTGTCTAACATCCCAGCTCTACCCCCACAAGGACCCCCGTATGTTCTTTCTTATGTGCACCACCGACAGAAACGGAGGTGAGCTCGATCAGTCTTCACACCATGCTGACGCCTCATTGAGGAACCCGTTGAGGGCTCCTTGCTACTGGAAGGGGTACATCACCCCTGTCTGCGTGCCCTGGAACGGTGGCAGCAGGGGGAATCGTCCTTCCGTGGCGAGCAAAGCCACGTTCCCTGAAGAGGGAGGGTAGCATAATCACAACCCAAATACATTCTGCAGTTTTGGAAAATGCACCTAGATCATCTCAGCTTGCACGTTATCTATCCATCCATCCATCCATCCAATTTTGCAGAACTTTTTCGCTTCTGGTGGTGGGGAAGGAGATACGGCTAATGCCAGCCCCAGCTTTTGATGACCCTTGGATGAGGCAGCCCCAAGCAAGCCCTTCCTTCTTTCACTCATCTTTGCTACCATGTTTGCTTGCTGAGCAGGAAGCAAGCGGCCCGTGGTGCCGACCACTCCACTCCTCACGTCCGCTGCCACCATGGTCAGAGCTGAAAGATCTAGAAACATTGCAAAATAGGTCTGTCTATATTTTGCAGATTGCCGGGCAGCTCTTTTTCTGTCGTCTGCTCGCCAACAAAAGCTGATTTTGTGCATTGGCACAAATTCAGAATTGAGCAAAGTTGCACTTATGAAAACACACAGATTCCTCCGAAATATGAAAATCCCCCCAACCGCATATTTTCATGGTTTAGCCCGGGGGAGAAATACACATTTTTTTAATGCTTGTGCATTTTGTGATGTCTATATTTGCATAAAGTTAAAAAAACCTGGCCTCACATTCACAGAAAGTACATGACTTGGAAAAGGCCATTCTGCTGCAGAATCTGCAGGGCAGGTTCTTAAAAAAGCAAATGCATTTGAGCCTGCTGCAGATTTCTCTGACAGCTCAGTCAGGGACGGAGCAAGGGGCCAAGCTGCAATGCTCAAGGTGAGGGGCAGGACCAGGCGACTCCTGTCTGTGGGCCCTGCTGGGCTGTGGGAGCTGGTCAGCTGCCTGGGCGGGTCTACCATGGATGCCGGGGAGCATGGGTATGGGACCAAGCCATGACTCCTCCTGCTGCTCCTTCTCCCCACCACCTGAGCCTGGGCCAACGAGACAGGCTGGAGAACAAGCAGGTTGCAACGATGAAGAGCTTACTCTTCCCGGAGGGCCCTACTGGTTGTGGCCCCTTGGCAGCTGCCCCAACGTGCTGCTGCTGGCTGCATACCTTCTTCGGCTCCCCCGCCATTCAAGTGAACCAGAGAGGCCGACTTGCATGCAGTGCAGGGATCGTGACGTTCAATGCAAACTCTAGGTTTTGTTGAGCTTTGGGCAGTATGTTCTTGGTGGTGGGCCTTCACTGAGGAGGATGGGCAGCAACAGGAAGGAGGAGGAAGAGGAAGGAGAGAAGGACAACCAGAAGGCCCAAGAATCAGCAATGGACTGCAAGTAGGGGGGTGGGCCTGTGCAGATGCTCAGCTATGCAGACCCAGAGCCCTCCCCGGAGGCGTCTGCTGCGTCCAGCTGCACATGGAGGGCATGCATAGCTAGTGGATCCGTGCACTGACTCCTGCAGCTCCACTGAGTGGAACCAGAGCCCTCTGTCTCTCCTCAGACCATGACCGTCTCCTTCAGCAGTGATCGTGTGTGCATGCATCTCCTGCTACTGAAAAGCCAGTGGGACTTTGGCCAGCATGCAGGATGGTGGCTTCTTCTGGCCTATGTCTTACAGTGGCCATGCATACTGTTTTACAGAAGACATACAATAATACGAATGTAGAGTTAAAAGTGGCCAGAGGGCCACCAGGTCCAGCCCCCTGCTCAGTGCAGGACAGCAAGCTAAAGCATTCCTCTCAGCTGGATCTCCAGTTGGATCTTGAGTGTCTCCCGTGTGGGAGAGCCCACAGCCTCCCTAAGTAATTGGCTGCATCGTCGTATATCTAGCCAGAATCTGGCTTCATGTAACCTGAACCCATTATTCCTTGTCCTGCGCTCTGGGATGGTTGAGAAGAAATCCTGGCCTTCCTCTTTATGACAGCCTTCCAAGTACTTGGAAAGTGCTATCATATCTCCCCTCAGTCTTCTCTTCTCAAGGATACACATGCCCAGTTCTTCCCATCTCTCCTCACAGGACTTTGTTTCCAGTCCTCTCATCACCCTTGCTGCCCTCCTCTGACCCCTTTCCAGCTTGCCTGTGTCTTTCATCCACTGTAGTGCCCAGAACTGGACACAATACTCCAGATGAAGCCTAACCAGTGCTAAGTAAAGGGGAACTAGCACTTCATGTGATTTGGAAGTGATCCTTCCATTAACGCAGCCTAAAATAGCATCTGCCCTTTTTGCAGCCACATCACATGACTCCTATTAAGCTTGTGATCTGCAACAATTCCAAGATCCTTCTCACTCGCAGTATTGCTGAGCCGAGTGTTCCTCCTCTTGCAACGATGCCTCTAGTTTCTTCTTCCTAGGTGCAGAACCTGTCATTTGTTCCTATTGAATTTCATTCTGTTGTTTTCAACCCGGTGCTCCAACCTGTCACGGTCACCTTGAATCTTGTTTCTGTCTTGCAGGGCATTAGCTCTCCCACCCAGTTGGATCTCATCTGCACATCTGAACATTATTCCCTGCACTTCCTCATCCAAATCATTATTAAACATGTTGAAGAACTCTGGGCCCAGGACTGGACCCTGCGGGACCCCACTTGCTACCTCTCCCCAGTCCGAGAAGGTGCCGTTGATGAGCACTCCTTGAGTCCCGTTCTGTCGCCAACTGTGGATCCACCTGATGGTTGTTCCATCAAGCCCAATTTAGCTACTTTGCTAATCAGGAGATCATGGGGCACTTTGTCCAAAGCTTTGCTAAAGTCAAGATAGATTATGGCCACAGCATTCCCACAGTCCATCAGGGAGGTTACTCAATTAAAAAAAAAATCAGATTGGACTGGCAGGATTTGTTCTTGAGAAATCCATGTTGGCTTCTAGGAATCACTGCATTGTCTTCAAGGTGTTTGCAGATGGACTGCTTTATAATCTGCTCCAGAGTTTTCCCAGGGAAAGATGTCAGACTGACTGCTCTGTGGTTCCCAGGTTCTTCCTTTTTCCTTTCTTGAAGATGGGGACAACATTAGACCGTCTCCAGACATCTGGCACTTCCCTTGTCCTCCATGATTTCTGAAAGTTAACAGACAGCAGTACTGAGAGTTCTTCTGCCAGCTCCTTTATAACTCTAGGATGGAGTTCATTGGGCCTTGGGGATTTGAACTCATTCAACCCAATTAGATGATCCTTGAGTATTTGCCTATCAATCTTGAACTTCCATCCTGCTCCAACAGCTTGTAGTTCTCCTTCTTTAGGAAGGTCGTAGATCTCTGTTTGGGAGAGGACTGAGCCAAAGTAGGAATCGAACGCTTTATTTTCTTTGTTGTAATTTTGCCATCTACATTGAATAACTGAGCTCCCATTTCTTTCCTCTTGTCTTTTACTTTGGACGTATCTGAAGAAGGCTTTTTTGTTGCTTTTAGCACCCCTTGCTAGCGTTCAGTCCATTCCTAGCTTCAGCCTTCCCGGTGCCATCCCTGCCTGCATTCTTCCTTTGTAGCCTAGCCTTCCTTCCACTTCCTATTCAGGTCATTTTTTGTTTTGAGATCATCTGTAAGCTTTTCGTGAAGAAGGGCTTCTTCTGTTGTCTTCCATCCTTTTTCCTTGTAGGAATTGCTTGTAATTTTGACTTTAGAATTTCCTTTTTAACAAATTCCCTCCCTCTCCTTTTCCCATTAGAGTCACTTGCCATGGGACTTTATTTATCATTGCTCTGAGTTTATTAGTAACTTGAAATTCAGGGTACATATTTGGCTGCATTTGGCGTTTGCTTCCTTTAGCATCAAGAATTCAAGTATGGCACAGTCACTTCCCCCCAGAGATCCTGTAGCTGCCTCTTTGTCCACTTTGTCCCCTGTTGGTTGGTATCAGGTCAAAGATAGCTGTTCTTCTTGTTCCTTTCTCCACTTTCTGTGAGTGGAAGTTATAAGCAACAAATGTTAGGAATGTCCTGGAGGGGATGCGTTTGGCAGAATTTGTCTCCTAACAGATATCGGGGAAATTGAAGTGCTTGTAACAGTAGCATCAGGCCTCCTTGCAGGGCTATCAGAAGACAGTGCGCTATTTGGAAGGCATCTTCTTGTTTGGAGGGCTGGACTGTCCTCCAAGTCCAGGTTAAAGCTAACAAGCCACTGAAGAAGGAAGAGCACATGCCACTGGCAGAGTCTGCGCAACTGATGGGACGGGCGGGAACAGATCTTATTCCACAAGACAGTGATGGAGCCACATTTTTATTTAAAGTCTAGCTATTCTTTCCACATTTGCATCCATAAGTGACAATTAGCACATGCAAAGAGGGCTCCTCTTCTGTCCCCTTTTCTTTTCTTTTGATGTCGCATTTCCTTTTGTCACACGTGGCTGTCCTATTCTGTTACCTCAATTCCAGTCCCCGGAAGCCAAGCAGTCAGCAGTCACGCTTTCTGTTTATATGCCTGCCCTACTTATGTGTAACGTCCAAAGACCTGTGTGTGTGTGTGTGCGATTTTGATAGCTCCTTATTGCCAAGGGGAGTTGAATCTAGCCAGGTCTCTCACCTGGAGCTGCAGCCTCTTCATTTTCTCCACAATTGAGCTCTCATAGATGCAGCAGTACAGTGGCAAATTTGGAAGTCCTCATTGCATCCTCAGGAAGTCTTCTTACAGGAACTGCGGGCTACCGGGCTGGGTCATATCAAGAAACCAGCTCTGGGAGCTTTCATCTCCGTTCCTGAACAAGCCAGCTCACTGCAACAGGGGCCGGGAGATGGATGCTGGGGGCATCCATTTCTGCTCTGGCAAGGGTGAGGACTGCAGCTAAGCCCAAAGGGGGTGATGAGGTCGGATGCGGTGGCAGGTAATATTAGTACCCTGCTCATGGAAAGGTCCTGGTACTGCATCCCTGTGAGCCTGGCCCCTACTGCATCACTGCACAGCTTTCGTATCAGAAATGAGCAAGAGGCAGGTACAGCCAGAGGTGAGGACAAGGTTCTCCTCCCCTTGTTGGACACAGACCTCTTCCTGTAAGACTGCGAGGCCCACCTCCTGCACACAGTCAGGGTAGGGTCCCGGTCTCAGCCACAGCCCTTTTACCACTCTTGAGTGAAACTCAGAGGAAAGACATGGGTGCTAGTCACAGAACCGCAGGAACATCTGTTTTGGTCCCCAGCTTTGATGCTGCTCCCGTTATCCTCGCTGCCAAGGTCTTCGCTCCCTCTCCACAACATGCTGACTGCCACCGCCGTTTCCTACGTCTCTACGCACAGCATCCACGCTTTATGTTTGGTTTCAGGCTTTGCAGCATTTCTAACAACAGAAGATTTTCTTTCCTTTCCCTTCTCTATTACATTCTGACAGTTATGGCAAAGGCTTGAGATTAAGTATCAGAAACCACAGCTTTGACATGCAAAGGCCAGCTTGATTTTTTTAAAAATCATTTTACTAATTTAGATGCTGCATTTTTCCTACAAGGAACCCAAATCAGCTTACCTCATCTTCCTCCTCTCCTTTGACCTGCACAAGAGCAGGTCTCTGATATAGGCTCAGCTCAGAGTGTATGATGCGCCCGAAGTCACCCAGAGAGCTTCATGACCAAGTGGGACTAGAACCCAGATTTCCCGAGTCTTAGTCCAGCACTGTAACCACTATGCCACCCTGGTTTATTTTATTTTTCAACAGCTGGGTGTCTTAGGATGCAAGTCTGGACCAAACAAGGCTAGATGCCACAGTGCTCTTTCTGAACTTGCCAGAGGCTGCACTCTTAATTGTATTTAATTGTAACTGAGAACCAGTGTGGAGAGCCAGTGTGGTGTGGTTAAGAGCGCAGGTCTGGGACTCAGAGGATCCGGGTTCTAGTCCCCGCTCAGCCATGGAGCCAACTGGGGGACTTTGGGCCAGTCACAGACTCTCCGCCCACCCTACCTCACAAGGTTGTTGTGGGGATAAGATGGAGGAGGAGATGTAAGCTGCCTTGAGCCCTTTGTAGGAAAAAGGCAGGATATAAATCAAAAAATAAATAAAATAAATAAATATTAAAACACACACCAGAAAAGAGAGGTAGCAGAAAGAATTTGACTAGGAGGCTGCTAAAACTGTAACTGCTAAAAAAAATGTATGTGGAAAAAATTAACCAGAACTTCCTTGAAACTGTCCGTTTAAGAATCATGCATTCAAGACAAGCCACGCACCACCTGTGAGTACAGCATCCTCTCCAAGTCTGGCTCCTATTTTCCCCAAGGAACTCCTTCCACAAAAGAGGATTTGTAACGTATTGCAGGTGCAGTGGCAGCACGCCAGCGTTCCTTCCCCATAAAATCTAACAGCAGAGAGTCCGTTTGAGCAAAATTATAGGTTGCACTTGGCTTCCCTCACGGATCCCCTTGGTCTCGCCAGTTCTGCCAAGATAAGAAGCGGGGGGCTGGAGGAAACAGGATCAAATATGCAACCTTGCCAAGAACAAAGCGGACTCGTGACTATAAAACCTTGGGAGAGAAGCCCTCTGAAGGAGAACCAAAACTCTCGAACAGCCTTCCCCAGTTGGATCGCAACTCCCAGGATACCCATCCTGAAGGGCCATTGAGTGGGAATTCTGGGTTTGCAGTCCAGGCTTATCTGGAAGGCTGCTCTAGAAAAACATCATGATTTCTATGGTGTGCTGAAGCTGCTCTTGGGCCAGGGAAGCGACATGGTGATGAAGCCCTGCAAAGGCCTCCTCTGCACTGGAAGCTCCGTGTCATTGTCACATAGATTCCTCATACATGAACTTGTTACCACACCTTCTGGTAGCGAATTCCATAAATTTATTGGGCCCGATCCAGACTCAGCCATACATAGAGTTGACCCATTGAAACCAGTGCGACTCATGACTAAACTCAGCCTGATTGATTTCAGTGGATCTTTCAAGGATGCACAAATTTGCCACTTTCTGCTTTCCTGTTTCCCATTTTTCCAACCTTAAATTAGGGAACTATGTGAAAATCTGCAAAGTATCCCCCAGCCATGCAAAACAAGCAGCAGGCTTAAGGAACCTGCGCTCTACCTGTTCCAGAAACCAATCCGGGCGGCAACCACTCCCATCGGACCGTATCCTCATCTTCCGAAGGGGAGCAATGTCGGGAATCTCCATGATGAAAGTATCCCTTTGGCCAATCTCAAATCTGGAGGAATGAGAAATTTGCTCAGGATTGGTTATTGGCTTCACACAAGCAAGAGATTTGGACGGTCATTTGCACATCACTGAAAAAGAGACCAAAGAGGGCACCTATTTGCATAAACTTTGCATATGCTAATTCATGTGTATAGATGCAAAATTAGAAGCAGAGCAATTATGAAGATTTAAACAGAAATTATGGTTGGAGGGCTACTGCCTGCTCACTGCTGCTTTAATGTGCTGGGAATGAATTCCGCTTCTCAGGCATGAGAAGCCATCCCAGTGCTCTTCCATGGCTGCCCTTTCCGGCATCTCTCCAGGACAGATTTAGGACAGACAAAAGAAGCGCTTCTTCACACAGGATATGGAATGCGCTGCCGTGGGGGGTGGTGATGGCCGCCAATCTGGAGGGCTTTAGAAGGGGCCTGGGCAGACTCATGGCGGAGGACGCTACCTGTGGCGACCAGCCTCGCTGGCCATGGGCTGCCTCCTTCCCCAGAGGTGGGCTGCCTGCAAGGACCACTAGCTGGGCAGCTGGACAGGAGAAGATCTGGCACCCTCCCTGCTTGCCGGATCCTGTGGGCAGCTGACTCGCCACCCTGCGTACAGAGTCCTGGACTAGATGGACCTTGGATCCAACATGGCTTTTCCCGTGTTCTCACGTTTTTATGACATACTTTGGCCAAGCAGAAAACATGGTTCTTTCCCAGACTGTCAGATCAGTCCTGGTTCCAGGTTGACTCAGGGCTTGGTCCAGGTTCCACACAGACGGTCCCTTTTGGCTTCACGGCCTCTTTTTGTGTGTCTGACTGCACAACCAGCAACCTTCTCCTGCATCACATGCAGCAGAAATGGGACTCCACTTGCACGGTGCTTTTGCGTGTCTGATTCCAGGGGAGCACCTGTGTGAATGCTCGGCACAGTTGCCATGGTTGTGGGAAAGCAGGCTGGAATTCAGGGAGCAATGTCTGTGGAGTCAAGTGGATTTCTTACACAACACTACACACCCATCCGAGTCCAAAATTATCATCGGGACAGCACCGACTTTGCTCACAGTTCAGCTTCTGACACCTCCAGTGGCAGGGTAGCAGGGGATGATAGGGAAAGCTCCTTCTCTAAGAGGATTCTGGAGCACACCTTGATGGGCGGAAATTACTCCTGGTGGGATTCCATATAAGGCAGACTGTTGTTTATTTCTTCGTACCCCACCTTTCTATCAAAAGTAGCCTCAAGGCAGCTTTCATTGATATACACAGAGAATGAGGCCCAAAGTACCCTCTGGTCATGAGCAGGGCCAGAAACCAGAAACTGGGACAGACCAGTGGAAGCCATGAAACCCTGAGCTACTGTTGACCAGGTGTCCGCAGCAATCATGCTCACATCCCCCAGCACCAGCCAAGGAGACTCCTGCTCCAGCCTCCACGGTATCCATCTGGGCCGAACCATCTGGTATCTCGCTGGTCCTGCAAGCAGCTTCTTGGCTCGCATTCAGAGTTCACAACCATATGGGTTGTCAGCCTCCCTGCTGGTCCACAGCACCGATGAAAGAACACGCACCTCACACGCCTGGTTTGTCCAACAGGATATGATCCGCTAACGTGGGAGGTTGTGGCCTGTGAACCAGCACAGCCCTCGCAGGGTGGCTTCTTTTTCACTTTAGGGCTGCGGCTGCCCATGGCGCCTTGTCACGTTGTTCGAACCCATCAAGGCATTTTCTCCACGTCTTGCCAGATAACTGCCCCGTCACAGCAGCAAAAACACCTGCCATCTCTTACAATCCCGCTGGCGGCAGCACCACCCTCCCTCGCCCTTCTATCATCTGCCAGCTGTGTTTATATTTCCCGATTCCCCCCCCCCTTTGTTGCTGCTTTGCCATGACATGTATGCAAGTCTCCCAAGCCCCCCCACTACCTTTGACCCATATCAATAGGGTGACAGCTGGCAATGGGAGGAGGGGACAAGCAGGAAGGGGGGGGAGCCAAAAGCGACTGGAAGGAAGGCCTTTGGCCAGCAGGTGTTCCGACTTCGAAAGCATGCACTTTAGAGTGATGTGAAGAGGCCTTTTTTCTTTTAAAAGGATTTTGCAAAGTAGCCTCAGATTTAATACCTGCTCAGCGAGCATCAAAGTGGAAGGGGGGATCTGGGGGTGCTTGGCCAAGCGCTGGAGATCCACGGATGCTTTGCGAGTGGATGAGCTTACTTTAGGGGACATGAATTCCTATTTCAGCAAGGCTCCGCATCCCTTGCAGCTCTTATTCTGTGCTTTCTGAGCACTGTGCATGGTGCTGACCTCCGCCTCTGAAATAGGTTCATCACCACGGAGCATCATGGATAGCTCCTCCAAAGCTCACAATAAAAGCTGCCATGAATAAGCTGCCCGCTCAGGCAGGAATCGCCATTCTGCCCTGACTTTAGAACACACTGAAATGGCCCTTTAAAAAATGCGTAGCGAGGTAAGTGCTGAAGTGGCATTCAGGAACATGGGCATGCTTGGCTAAATATCAAAGAAGCAGAATTGCAGTAGTGAGCCCCGCAGAAGTGGTGAGTGGCTTATTACACGCATAAGGGCTCAGGAAATTAATTCAATCTGGCAAGCTGTGGTGGAGGTGGGGGGAAGCTCCCTCAGTAGTCCACCTCCTCGGTGGCACGTGGGAAGGGCAACTGGGCGAGGGACCAAGGCAATGGGGAATTCTGCAGCAGTGGCAGCTGGGATATGTGCCCGAGCCAGTGAGAGGGCTGAGGGGGAAAAGTGGGGAATGCAGCCAGCCCAGTCTTCGGTTGGGGGCGCCATGGAAGGTCCAGAGAGCAACGGACCCCAGTGGCTTTTTCACAAGGTGGCTTCGCACGACTCACAAACCCACCCACAGGTGACTGGCCTCAACAGATGGACTAGATGGTAATGGAAGGCTATGGGAATGTTAATGTATATGCACGAGAGAACATAAATCCGAATCTTAGACAAATAAGAGAAAAGGGGGAGACGCAGGGCAGACAAATGGCTTGGCACAGTGCCTTTGCTGGACATGGAGTCATTCCTCAAACAGAATTCATTGGGCATTCTTGTTGTCACAGCCACTTATCAATATTTGTGTTGCTGCGAGCTATTTTGCCTCTAACCGAAAGAAAATTAAATTGCCTAATTATCTGGGACAGTTAAGAAGATGTTTCTTTCCAATGCATAGATCACCTTGTATGGTATGTACTGTTACTTAAAGCAAGGGGAGATTTATAGCCACCCTCAGCTTCATGTCTAAGGGTGCATTCCAGCCGTTCTCACACAGCCCTATTCTGGACCAATGCCCAGAATGCTGCATGGAAGTGCCATGCCACAAAGGCCACAGAACGGAGCTCCGGCCACACGCTCCTAGCTCCAGATGCATCTCTTGGGCAGCCCTGCACAGAAAGGTGCCATGTTTCTTCCTTTACAGAATCCAGTCCTCCATTTCAAGGGTTCCCTGAGAATGGCCACTTTTGAGGAGGTCCTCTCTCTGAGCAGCTGGGTAGTTCAGGTCTGCTTCGAAGATAAAGAACCATTGGAGGACAAAGACGAGTTTTGAAGCTGCCCATCAGCAGGGCTGGAGACTGAGCAAGGCACAAAGTGCACCCGGCCGGTGCTTTCCCCACCACCTCATGCAGGTTGGTGGGGCTGGGAGTCTGGGACCGGCCTGAAGTCACCCAGTGGCCCCATGGCCGAGTGGAGACTAGAACCTGGAATCTCCAGGTCTCCAGTCCAATACTTCCACCGCACCAGCTCAGTACAGTGAGATGCACTGAATTCCCACCCAAATTATCCCCATTTCTAAGTCTGCATCTATACACAAATTACCAGCACATACAAACTTTGCCTTTGAATTGTGGTGCTGGAGGAGACTCCTGCGAGTCCCCTGGACCGCAAGGTGATCAAACCGGTCAGTCCTAGAGGAGATCGACCCTGACTGCTCCTTAGAAGGTCAGATACTGATCATGAAACTCAAATACTTTGGCCACCTAATGAGAAGGAAGGACTCCCTGGAGAAGAGCCTAATGCTGGGAACAATTGATGGCAAAAGAAGAAGGGGACGGCAGAGGATGAGGTGGCTGGATGGAGTCACTGGGGCAGTTGGTGTGAGCTTGAGTGGACTCCAGGGGATGGTGGACAGGAAGGCCTGGAGGAATGTTGTCCATGGGGTCACAATGGGTTGGACGTGACTTCGCGACTAACAACAACAAACTTTGCAGTCAGTGTCCTTTTTCGGGTGTTGCATTTCCTCTTGTCTGGCCACCCAGTGGCACAGATATTGCCCTGGATCTGCCCCGCATTCAAGGATGTCCTAGTGAAGGGCTGTTGTTGGCCCATTGCTTCTCATGTTCATGTTTCTGCAGATCTTGTTGAACTGGGAATGCGGCTGCGGATGCATCACATGTAGCATCTCACAGCTTCACTGGACAAATGGTGGAACCAACTCCCCGCCTTCCTCGTTCTTGGAATTTCGGGGGGTGGGGGTCTCTAGATATGGCTGCCTCCCACTTGGAACCATCCAGGGCTTTCCAACTGTTTTCTCCAGCTTTTTAAAACTTGGGGTTCCAATACTGGCTTGTCTGTGCCCTGACAAACCAGAGTTCCTGGTTTGTATGTTGTGCTAAACAAGCCAGGGATATTGAGTTCCTTGGGTTATTTAGCCACACTTGCTACTCTTTTACTCTGGGCAGTCCTCTATCTGAAGGGCTGCCCGGGGATGGTCTTCTCTCCTGAAGCTGTTCTCTCTTTGCAGAGCTGCCCAGCCCAAGTCTGGAATAAAGATGAAGCATCAAAGGAAGCACTGAGCATCCGCAGCCCCTGAACAGTCTTCTCAGCGAAGCAAGCTGCACATCTGTCTTCACACCATAGTGAGATGTACCATATTTCTCATTAAATTGTACTATTTCTAATTTTGCATCTATGCATAACAGATTAGCACACGTACATTTCATACACATTGGTATCTTTTTTAAAGCCTGGGTTTTGGAGGTGCTTGTCATTTATTTATTTATTTATTTGATCCATTTTTATGCTGCTCAGTAGTCAAGGCTCTCTGGGCAGTTAACAGAAGTTTAAAAAAAGAACACACAGAAGATAAAATTAACTTAAAACTACAATAGCAATTGTAGTGGAATCAGCATAGAAGTATAGCGGTGGTAACATAATAAAATGCAACATTAAAAATTAAATTAGAAGTTTAAACTCCTAAAATGCTGAGAGAATAAAGAAAAGTATATAAAGTAGGTGCCCTGTGCTGAAAAGAATATAAAGTAGGCGCCAGGTGCACTTCTTTGGGGAGCTCATTGTACAGCCAGGGGCCACAACCACGAAGGCCTTCCTTCTGGTAGCACCCCTTGCACTCCCTTTGGAAGGGGATCCCAGAGAAGGGCCCTCAAAGACGACCTCAGGGTCCAGGTAGGTACATATAGGACAAGGCAATCCTTCAGATAACCTGGTGCCAAGTCAGGTTCTTAATGATTCACACAGGGCCACCAACGCATAACCTGGGTTCCACCAAGGGGAATGCCACCTGCCTGCCACATATGGAAGCCATTCACTTCTTCCTGCCTGCCTGAGACTGAATAAACAGGGCAGTTCTGGAGCATCTGGAAGGCTACAATCTATGCACAGCTGGTGAACTTGGAAGACTCCTAGTTGTATAGACCCCTGAGGGATGAGTGATGCAGCATAGGCCTGATCTTACATGCAGAAATGTCCTGAGTTCCATCCTGGGTACCTCCAGGAAGCAGGTGGTGGGAGCAACATCTCTTTGCCTAAGACCTTGGAAACTGCTGCCAGTCAGAGCAGGCTATGCTGGGCTAGATGGAGTGATACAGAGTGATCTCTGTTCATTGTTATCTCTTTCGGATAGGGATCTAGCATTGTGAGTTCACAAATAACTTAAAACCACCCAGGAAGCCACTCGCAAAAGCAGGGACTAAAACTAGAATGTCTCCAGGCTTAAGGGCCAAAGCAGACATTACTTCAGATGGGTGTCTATGGCTGGCACTTCTTTCATTTTTACTCTAGATCAGGTGCAGGGTTGCCAGCCCAAATCTTGAAAGCCCATCTCCTTCAGGCGAGGTTTCTGATCTGAAATGGGGGCCTTGCACTTCCTCCAGAGGAAAATTTTGAAAAGCAGCAAAAGAACTGGGGCTGCTGTCACATCCTTCCATCAGTAGCTTGGAAGCGACTGAATGGGCAGAGGATCAGTTACCTGGTTCCGTTTTTTTCTAGCGGTATCTCTTCTGAGCATCCATTGGATCCAAAGAGTGTTATAAAGATCCCAGCATCAGTACCGGCGTGTGAGAGATCTCCAGTCACAACAGTCACGTCATAGAGAATCTAGAAAGCATTTGAAGTACCCTGTGATTGATTCTGTTTTGCGTTTTGCAAGGAGTTATCCTGGTGTTTCTGGCATTGTTGTTTAGCAAGGAACAGCAAAGCGAGATGATGGCACCAACAGGAAAAAGAGGGAGTGACTCCAGCCAAAGAAGATTTATGCAGACGCTTGACACGATTTGGAAATCCTTCATCAGGGCGTGCTTTCAACAATGATCCACCACTCCAGGGACTTTAGGATAAATATAAATGTTAAAAGGGTGTAATGAGAACATAAGGACATAAGAACAGCCATGCTGGATCAGACCCAAGGGCCATCCAGTCCAGCACTCCACCACAGAGTAGCAAGCCAGCTGCCCACAGGATTCCTCCAGCAGGACGGGTGCAAGGCCCCCCCGGCAATTGGTGTACACAGGCAGGCCGCCTCCGATAAGGGGGGAGCACACAGCCAGCAGGGCTAGGAGCCAAGAGTAGCCACCTCCTCCATTAATTTGTCCCACCCCCTTTTCAAGCCACCCAAACGGGTGGCCACCACCACCTCCTGCAGCAGTGAATTCCATCGTCTAACTGTGCTTTGTGTGAAGAAATACTTCCCTTTTCAGTCTGAGGCCTGTTTAGACTGGCTGGGGAATGCTAGGAGTTTGGGACCTTTTCCTCTTCAAGCATGCATAGGATTGTGCCCTGGATCCACCTGGATCTTTCTGCCAGTCCAGGAAATTTGCGAAGCTCTGCTCCTGCATCAGGTTTCAATTTTCAAATGCATCCATTTCCTTCTTGTCTGCTCTCTTCACTGTCCAGTGAAGAACCTATTCACTATTCCCACACTTTCACACCCATACATGTGAAAGTGATCAGGAGTACAATAGTGTGCTCTTGGCTTTGGTTTCCAATGAAATATCCTCGTGCTTGGTTTTCTTTTTCGGTTCCTTCATCGCTGCCCTTCCTAGTCTCAGTCTTTGGATTTCTTGGCTGCAGTCTCCCTTGGAATTGAAGACAGAGCCAAGGCATGCAAAACCTTTAACAGCTTCTGTTTCTTTATTGTTGACCTAAAGTTGTCCAGTGCGTCTGCAATCGTTTTCTTAATGTCCAACTTCAGTCCTGCTTTCTTCTTTCACTTTCATCAGGAATCATTTCAATTCTCCACTGCTTCCTGCCAGTAATACGACATCATCTACACACCTTAAATTCCAAATCGTGCTCCAAGTGGGTTTATAATGTGACCCTGCACATGCAGTATATAGTTTTCAAAAAATCAGAGCTGGCAAATAGTTGTGCTCTTTGATTTTTGTTCTAATCTATCAGGACTATAGGAGCAGTTGGGTGGCCCCATGAAGGCCCGTGAAGGCCCATGAAGTCCAGAGTCTAAAATCACCCGGCTGCATCACTGTGACTATCAAGCTAAGGCACAGAAGAAGTGATTCAAGTTAGGGGTGAAATTAATTCTGCACCGAAAATAAAACATATTTTGAGCTCAGTTGTCATACTAGAGTTGATTTGATTATTCCAAATTTTATTTTTTTTATTCAATGCACAATTAATTACAGCCCCAGCCATAGGATTTCTTCACACAGCGCTTGACTGTGGAATTTGCTACAACAATGTGAATGGCTTTCAAAGGGAATGAGATGAATTAATGGCAGATAAAGCTATCAGTAGATGCTAATCGTGGTGGCTGCATATTACCTCCAAAACAAGAGATATGATATCTCTGAGCACCAGCTGCAGAAGGACAGGGACAGGAACAGGAGGCTGCCAGTGCTGCTTGCAGGCTGAAGCTCTGGCTACTCTGGGAACAGAATCCTGGACGGGATGATCCTGCTTTTGCTATCCCAGGACCTCCCAGATGTTTGGAACTTCCACCAACTCCAGCCAGCACGGCCAATGGTCAGTAATTCATAGCGTTGTGGTATGAAACATCTGGAGGATGTGATCTGTAGGAATAAAGATGACCACTGCGGGAACAGGTAGCAGATGGACTGCATATCTGAAATGTAAGATCGTAGCCTAATTTCCTGCCTCACACTCCAATCAGATGAAAACCTAGGATCACTGCAACCATTCTGGGGCAATGGGAGGAAGAACACAAATGAATCCACCCTGAGGCTGTCATATGGTCTACCTGAACCCTGGAACCATCCTCAGTCCCAGGGATGAACTCTCTTCCCTCTTCTAGCCTTTCTCCCCTCAGCTGCCAGTTGTTGCTGGTTTCCTGTCTTTCATGCAGTTTATTCTTCATTCTAAAAGCTGGAAATGCCTCCCTAAGACTCAGTAATTGCTGTAAGCTACAGTATGTTGGCATTTTTGGCTCCCTCCCTTGGCTTTTTGAATATAATCCCCAAGAGTGTTCTTAAAATTGAATTGACCTTCGGACTGAAAACGGTTCCCCACAGCTGGTTTTATGTATTTTTTTTTAAAGCACACTTGCTTAAAGGCTCTCCACGAGAGTTGCAAGGCAAAGTAAAAGAACTGACCTTCAGACCAATATTGACACAGTCGGCATCCAGGATGTTGAAGACGCGTGCCGTGAGTCCATCTCCCATATCTCGGGCCAGCCAGCAGTTACAGACGAAGGTGTACATGACTCCTTTGGTGGGGACGATGATGGTGATTTCTCCCAGGAGCCAGGAGCTTTCTGGTGTGGCCCCGTCATGGCCGACCTGAGGGGTCCAGTCACAGAAAAATGGCGGTAGCTGTGGTTTGAAACTTTCATAAACTTTCCAGAAAGGTTCAGTTATTGTGTAGTAAAGAAATGAAATATCTGAAAGGAAAGGCTGAGCAAACAAAATTTAGGCCTGAAGGGTCCAGTGTGCCTTAGATACTTCTCTTGGCTCCCACCAGGATCCCTACCCCTCCTAATATTTACTTTATTTTGTAAGACTGTTTTATTTTTATTTTTAGAAATAGTTTCTTAACTGCCTGCCATTGCCATCTTTATTTGGGTTTGTGGTTTAGTGGCCTAACCTCTACCTTTACCTGGTAATGATTTTGTTATTACTTATCCTTTAATTTCACCAGTTTGCCCTCTGGAAAGAAGCACAGTTTCACCAGCCACAGCTACATGGCAGCCATTTTGTGAATGGGCAAGATCCCTATGGCAGCCATTTTATCAGAGCTTTGAGAATACTCTTGAAGAATTCCAAATATGCCTACAAAACCACACTTGGAAGGCCTATGAAGGCTCTGAAAGACAGAACAGAAAAGAAGATGATGGCCATGACCAGAATTTTGAGCCGAACAATTCACTCTTCTACAGGCAGAAAACCTACCGATACAGGAGTGTGTAACAATAAAAGTGTTCAAGGCAAAAATAAAGCACGTTGTATGTTTTAATCAACTAACTGCTCAGTTCATCAGCTGAAAGTGCTGTGCTCCTAGGCAGGTCTACTCGCATGTAGGTTCTATTGTGTACAGCTGTGCTTGCTGCCTCATAAATATATTTAGGAGAACAGCCTAACGACTACGGATCAAAACCAGTGGGAGATGAATGCAAATGCAAATGAATGAAAAGTGGGATGCTTTGGGTTACAGTTCCCAGCAGCCTGCCAGCCTCCAGCATATTCCAGTCCATTCCATGCTCTTTTTCTGCGCAGTTTTCTATTTGTATTATGTAGCCAAGTAGCTGCTTCACTGGGCAGTTCTGGAGGTCTCCCCATTTAAAACAGCTAATGCACTTGGGCAAACATCGAGGTCCTCACAAGTGTTCTGATACCTCCTTCTTGTGTGGGACCAGTGCCATTTTGTTGCTGAGAACGTCACTCAAAGCCTGAACATGAGAAGACGAGGGAAAGATGCCCAGCCAATATTCCTCTAGCTGCGTCTTATTTCCTGAATAAATCGCCATGTTCTCAGCCATCACATAGTAAATAAGATGGCATCTTGGAAAGCTTGAGTAACTTGTGAATCCTAATCCCAGATAACATGTACCTTGGAACACTTCTCTGTTGGGTTTTGCACTTCTCTGGATTTGGCAATGCAGTTCTCAGCTCAAAAATGTACCAACATGGGCATAAACTCCCTATTTTAAGATAAAGTATATTTAGAAATGCATGTTTTGAAAGAAAATTAAAGATATGGCTTTATATTTGGATGTAACATGAATGATTAAAATACAACCCCCAATTAATGGGAAAGTGATGCAGAGCAGGTTTATGAAGGAGCACATGAGAATTTGACCTACACCAGAAATAGACTGATTTGCCCATTCAAATGGGAGTTGGGACCTTTTTCCAATCTGGGGCAAGCTGCAGCCTGCTACACCAATTCTGAGTCTGTCATGACACACCGACCATTTTCAGATGCCTGAGAATGCCACTGGGCCAGGCCTCCCACTGGCTGAGGAGCCAGGAAGAGGTTGGACACAGGACTCTCATGTCCATCATCCACATCTGGCAGACCTGACCTTGATGGAAGCCCCCACTTCTTGACCGGATGCACCTTCCATTGGAACAGCAGTCGTGCGGTATCGGCCTTCCATTCCCTATGAGGGTCTTTTATTCCCCACCACCATCTCTCTCCCTACCCATCACCACCCTAAAGGCTACGTGGCCCATGCTCCCCGTATGCATAATTTGAAACTACCAGCCCTGTACTGTACCTCTGCACAGTTGTCCTAACAGTCCACCAGCCCAGCCATCAGCCAGAAGGCCTGGGTCAAACAGTCTCCAAATGGGTGTCAAATGGATGGGTGCCAAGACCACCACCCACGGCCACCACCTTGTCCACGGTGCCCAGAAATGAGACAGCCCAAGGTGGAAAAGGCCACACCTGGGTGGCCCCGCACTGGTTGACGATGTGTGTGGTGAGTGCGAAGGGATGCTGAGGTGGGCGCCAGCCTCGGCTCTTCATATCAACATATTGATGGCTTTAGTCTACTATGCTTGTTTAAAATAATTTTAATTAATGATCCACGTAGTTGCCTGAACCGTATTATTTTTGTATTTTACTTGTTTTTATTGCTTTTCATTGTTCACTACCCAAAGAGTCCTGTATAGGACTATTGGTGTAGTTTATCCATTTAAAAAATAAATAATAATAAATTAATAACAGGGAAGTGTACACACCGGAGGACAATTCTTGCAGCGCTACCTGCAGTCTTGCTCCTAGCAAATCAGATCACATGGTGAATCGCAGTGTGACAGGATAATGCTACCTACCCAGTCATACCTGGTCTTGAGAAGATGTCGCCAGGGTCAAGCAAAAGCAACGGTAAGTGGGCAGCAAATGAAGATGACAACAAAGGTCATCCAAGAGGTAAGCACCAGCAAGGAAAAGGAAAAAGCAAGCACCAAAGGAAATGAAAAAAGGAAGCTTTGAAAGAAAACACACACCTGGAAAATGCACCGTTATTGGAAATGTATGCGAAACGCTGTGAGCACTGCTGGTTCAGCTCCACTGGCCAGTGCTATATTTCAGGAGTGACAGGGTGAAGAACATCTCTTTGCTGCTCAGCAGGGCTTCCCATCCACCCCCAGAACGGGCACGACCCTGCTTAGCCTCAAGAGCAGAGGATTCTTCAGCCGTGTAGCGCCATCTGAACCGCCTGACAAACTGCTAACAGCTTAGACTTCTTTCCAAGAGTCCTGGCGTGTGTCACTGCTAAATTACTTAAGAGATTAATCTTAGGCACTTTCTTATCAGCATAATTATGTATCCCAATCACTTCAAGGAAGCCTCTCCCAGTCAATCAACCTAATGAACAATCTGTTCACCAAAATGCTGGAAGGGCTGACAGTTCATCATGTCCAAAGCAAACAGGGCTCATCATTCACAGCAGCACAGGAGAAACCTTCCCCGTTTCAAACAAAGAAATGGTTTCCCAGCCCAGGCCCAACAGTGTAACTTTCTTCTTCCAATAAGCCGCTCTGTACAGCATGATAGATCTCTGGTCTGTATCCTGCCCAATCACAGCACTCCCTCCCATAACACACTGGATTCACTTTGTCTAGCTCTTTTAGCTCACTCTCCCATTAAAACTATTATTATCCTCCTGATGCCAGTACAGCTGCAGAAAATTAGAGCTAATTGCCTAGGAAACTCCAGGACCAACTATGAGATGCCTTGATGTTCATGTTCCTGAAGGGTGATGGGAACCAAGGAAGTGGCTTTTGATGGCTTTCATGGGTCCAGTCCTCACTCTTCCTTTGCCCAGCCTCCGCAAGGCTGATTTATTTGCTTATTATATCTATAACCTTCCTTTTTCCTTTCAAGAAACCAAGGTGGCTTACATCATTCTCCTGCTTCTCTCAGTCTTATCCTCACAAGAACAACCTTGTGGGGTAGGTTAGAAGCGTAGAAACAGAGTGAATCAGAAGGGGTCTCCCTGATGGCCTGATGCATAGGTTAGTTTGGAGGTCTTGATCTGGAGAGATGCCAGGCATCTGATGTGCAGTTTTGATCATGTCTTGCATTATATACTGTATTTCTTGCATAAGTAATAAGTAACCATAGTCCTACAAGTCTGGAGGATATCAGCTTGGGGAAGGTTGGTATAAAAGGAGGAAAAGGGAAAGGCCCATGCATCAGTGGCAGAGCTTTGTATAAAGAAGGAGGCAGGTTTAATCTGCAATATTTCTAGGAAAACTCCTGCCTGAAGCCATGGTGAGGAGCTGCCGGTCAATGCAGCCAGTTCTGGGCTAGCTGGACCAGTGGCCTGGCACAGCATCTGGCTGCTTCTTAAGATTTTGGATGGGAGGGAAGGATTCTAACTGGCTGCCCCTTGTGGCTGCCACAATGAAAACAGTGGCACAGTCTCCATGTGTGGGCCAAATCCCGTCATGTGTCTTTGCTCCCATATTGGTTGGGAACTTTCATGCCTCTGGAGGGTAGGAGCTCGACTCCTTTTCCAACCCAAGTTTGTGAATGGGCAATTATTGATGCCCATTCAACCTTGCACCCTGGCACATAATTCATGGCATGTTTCCAGGCTTTGGCGAGCTGAAAGCAATCCCCCATAGACCTCCCCTCATGCTCTCAGAGACTTTTGGCAAATTGCGGCTGGCACAGATACTGTAAGGTTATAATAACAAGACACAAAGGATTTGTCAAAGGGGAAGCTGGATTAGATTAGCCGGAAGACCATTCTGGCCAGAACGCCAGATGGAGCCGAATGAGAGGAGATATAAAGCCCTGAGGATAAAGAGGAACAAGGAGAGCTCAGAGTCAGCGTATGGTCCAAAGGACTCATAGGTAAGAGAGATGAGATGGGATGCAGGCCAGAAGCTGCTAAGAACAAGGCAGGGCCTTGCTTACTGTCATCTCAAAAAATTAAAATTGGGCATCCAGATCATCCACTTTGATATTACAGATAGATTTTCCAAATTCATACAGCATGTTTGCAATTTTAAAAAAATTGGCACAATTTATTCTAGTTTTGCTATAAACAGGGCAAAGAAGGAATGTATGTCGGATGGCAGAAATTTCAAATCTGCCATCAGTGGTGCTCTTGGTCATCTCCCCTTTATTTTCTGGGATTGTATACACAGATTTCCCATAAACTTCAAAGTATGTTCACACAGTGGCCAACACAATCCCTCAGTGGGAAGCCAGCAAGCAGGGTGGGTGCAAGAGCAATCTCTCACCGATATTCCCCAGGAGGAAAACCATCAGATCTGGTAACCTTTAATAACCTTCTCCATATCACACGCCTGGGGCAAGATGCACGAGCAGAATCAAAGATCTGGTAGGCCTTCTAGATCTATGACAAGCTCACTGCAGATGAGACAGATCCCCCAAACAGATCTCCGCAGAGAAGATGCTCCAAAGAGACACCCCACTAACGTAGCCCTTTCCAACCTGTTGACCTCCAGACTGCAGGACTGCAGCTCCCCTTGGGATGCACGTCTGAAGGCATCAGGCTGGTACCTAAGGTTGCCCTAAGGCAGTATCACTGGTTGTAAGGTTCTCAGAAATGTCTGGATGTATCATTATAAGAGAAAATGTTGGATAAGGCAGCTAACTTGGTGTCCTCCAGATGTTTCCACCTATATCTCTCCAAACCCTACACCACTGACCATGATGGTTGGTGGTCCTGACAGCTGCACTCCAGCACCTCTGAAGGACATGATGTTGTGCAGATAAACCTTTCTTCCAGTCCAGCAAAACTTCTAATTACTCGTTAGTGGGGAGGCATGGAGGGAAGAGAGAAGCAGAAAGCATGGTGCACTAGGTTATGTGGGAAAGCGTCAAAATGCTTCTGTAGGAAACATTGTGGGAAAAGGAAGAGATCTTGTTTTCAAAGCTGAGTGGAGGGATGATCAATATAAATTGTGCCTCCCAGACCTTCCATTACATAAGAGGTTCCTCTGCTGAGATTGCTGACTGATGCACATTGCTTATGAGCCATGATTAAGGCCCCACTGTGAGAAGTCTCCCAAAGAGGGGCAAACTAGAACAACCATTTCCATATCTAGCAGGAAGGTTACACAAGAAGTGCTCCTTGGCACAGGTCATTTATGAAATTCAGTCTCTCACACAGATCAACGCTTTGTGAAGCTCTTTTTACAGCACTTGCTGTGTTTTTGTTCCATTCAAAAAATGCTGAGAGCCACCCAAAAGTGCAGGTACCACACAAACCAAAACACGTCCCAGAGGGGTCTGGCAGGGATACGACCAACGGATCTGTGGCACCTCGAAGAAGAACAGATTGCTTTTGCGCCGAGCTTTCATGGATTGCATCCCACTTTGTCAAATGCATTCACAAAACAGGCTTTGTTGTTCACACAAAGGCAACAGCTGCTTTGCAAAGGACCACCAGTTATAAGATGCTGCTGCTTCCACTTGGCCTGCCTTTACTGTCTGGGTTAAGTGGCTTTTATTGCAAGTCTGGATGTTGCAAATAGAAAAGTGTCATTTACAATGTTAAAGAAACAGACCGGAGATATAGAGCATCCATCCCACTTGCCCAGTCCCCCCTGTGGATCTTCTCCTGGGCGTGTGGCTCAGCTGCAAACCCCACCATCTGCAGGAGGCCCCTGTTATCTCCATCTTGAGACTGGAGATGACAAGCACCAAATGGCAGAACTTCGTAAGCTGCCTTGGATCGCTCGCCAGGGGAAGAAGGTCGGGATATAAATGCAACGTCAGCACCACTGTCCTCATCCTCTGTGGGTGGAGGACTCGGCCAACACCAGGAACAGTGAGTGCTCGTCCCCGTGGGACTTGGCGGCCTCCTGCACCAACTCTGTGAGGATGCTGCAAGCCATGCAAAGCCCCCAGAGAGTGGCTGGCACTGGGCAGAGCGGGGCCAGGTCTGTGGTTTCGCATGGCGCGCATCTATGCTGCAATCGCACTTCGACGCTTCTGTGCGGTTTGGGCCACTGCGTCTAAAAAGGAACATCGTAGAGCTGGGAAAAGTGCAAGAGGGGGAGACTAAAGTGATCAAGGGGTTGGAGCGACTCCCCTAAGAGGAAAGTTTGCAACCGCTGAGATTGCTTAGCTTGGGAAAATGGTGAGTGAGGGGAGACGTGAGAGAGGGGTACAGAATCAGGCACGGTGCGGACGAAGTGGAAGAAGAGACATATTTCTTGCTCTCCCAGTGGGGTCATCACAGGATGCTGACCGGGATGAGAGATTTGGGGCAGACGAGGAGGACTTCTACCACTCTACGATTTCTTCATGCAGTGCATAGTTAAACCATGGAATGCACCTACATGGAATGTGGTGGTGGCCACCAAGTTGGATGACTTTAAAGGGGGATTGGACAAATTCATGAAAGAAGAGTCTGCTCATGGCTACTAGCCTTGAAGGCTGTGTGCTGCCTCCAGGATCAGAGGCCGTGGGCCTACGCACACCAGTTCCTGGAGAACATGGGCAAGATACCATGCCTGTGGGATCCTGTGAGCAGCTGGTTGTGTGAACAGCCCAGTGGACCTTGGGTTTGATCCAGCAGGACCTCCTGTTTATGAGGAACCTGCACCTGCTCACAGACACATGGAAGTTTCCAAGTAGGGTCTGCAGGCCCTTCCCAACTGTGTCCTCCTCCAGTAAGCCAAATGGGACGGCACCCAGCTTCCAAACATGGAGATTGGACAAGTATTGGCTGGTCAACTCCTCCTCCTTGGAACCCATCAGTAACTGTCATGCTCCATGCTCAGCGCACTGGTCTTTCTAGTCCAGTGTTGTCAGTGCTGATGGGCAACAGGAACCGTCCGGGGACTCAGGTGGGATTACTCCTCAGCTCTACCTGGAGATACCAGGTTTGAGTCACCTGCAAGGCATGGGCTCTTCCCCGAGATAAGCCCCTCCCTCCACCCCACCTTTTCATGCATTCCACTCCTCTTTCAAAGCCATCCAACCCAGCTGCTGTCACTGCATGCCAGTCTCCCAGTTTAGAAAGAAATCTTAAGAAATAAAACTAAGAGCTGAAAAGTCAGGAAGCCTGGCAGGTGCCAAGGGAGGGGTCTGCAGGCATACTGCTTCCACTGCTATCATGCTGAAGACCCCAGCCCTAACATCAGAAGCAGGCCACTGCCAATTGGAGGAGATAACTTGCACTATGGTCCAAGGGTCTGACTTGGTGTAATGTCATCTTCAGATGAGTGTTGGAGGTGTAAAATTCTCCCATTCCTTTCTGTTTTGAGCAAGTGCAGGTTTAAGAATGGAATGGGTAAGCATTTTTTTCAGTTCAAGTTTTGAGTAGAAAGAACCTAAATATGCACATTTTCTAGGCAATGGGCAGAAATGACGAGGCTGAAAATATCTGAATACAAGACAAACCAAAACAATGGGGGGCTGCTGTCCATCCCAGCTGTGACCTCACCAGCTTAAGATCCAAAAGTGGACTGAGTCAGGGTGAGGTGTAGCTTCAGCTTTTAAAGCAGGCTGAAATTTGTATCTGTTTATTTTTGTTTACTTTAGGCAGAAACATTATGGTAAAATATGGTTGCAATTTGCATACATGCAGCTGAAATTTGCACAGATTGCAGATGTATTTTATGCATATCTTGTGTCTGCAGTTATTTTTATGAAAATCTTCCTACCTTTTAAAAATATGCGAACTGCATATGGTCTTAAAAGTAGAAGATCATGAGCTGTTTGACTCATGTTCAGAGTGAGTTGGTATTGGCACCAGGGGGCTGGGACAGAGTCTGAGACAGGGGCAGAGATGGGCAAAGCTGTTGGATTTTGACCCCCATAGGGGTCTATCCTCTCACCCTTCTATCATTTGAGCTGCCAAATCTTTTTTCTGACAGGCTCTTTCTCATTAATAGCTGAATGTTAGTGGTCTCCATGAACCTACTGGATTTGGCTAAGGGGGAATGTAGGAATGTAATTTCAGTTTGTTTTAAAAATATGTATGCAGGAGAAAGCAAAAACGATCTATCTGTCCATCCACACAGTTTTAAGGCCCCCGTCATCCACGCTTCCATATATCACTCATCGGCCATTTGGGTTACCTCCACTTTTTTGACTTCTTCAACATCGACTCCCATAACAGAGAATTTCTCCACAGAAGCATCTGCAAATTCATCTTTTCCTTCCGGGAGGTCCAGCCACAGCCGACCCGTCTGCAAGTTCTGAGGACCTGAGATGATGACGAAAACTCGACTGTCTGTGCTGGAATCGAACTCACTGCCTGTGGTGATTATTATGTGGTAAGGAATTACTGAAAGCAAAGAAGACAGCCAACAATTTAGGTGTTGTAAGCCGCTTAGGAAGGCCTCGGCAATTATAGGCAGCCTATAAAGACATGTATAAATAAATAAATAAATAAATAAATAAGTAAATAACGAGTGAGTGAATCTTGGAAGGAGGAAAATGGGAGAGAAGGACATGCTTGTAGGGTGAGTGAGAAATCCATCTTATTTAATTTATTTATTGGACTTTTATTCCACCCCATTAGCTGTAAGGCTGCCTGGGACTGGCTCCCTGGACTCCAACTCGCTTTCTTGCAGCTATGGCTCCGAATTCTGGTGAGCATGCCGAATGCTCATGCAGGCACCTGTCAGGAAGCGAGCTTGCAAGAAGAATTATTTTATTTCAGCCGAGACCAGTAAGCCCATCTGAGTGCAACACAAGGGCATCCCCCTTCCTTACATGTGACTTGAGGGCTTTGTTTGTGTGGCACACACCACAGAAGAAAGTTGTTGGTTGCACAACCAAAGTTCTGTGACTTCTGTTCAGAGACTTCCTCTCCGCTCAGCTCACTTTCTAAGCAAGAACTGAGCATGAGAAGAAGCTGGGTGACTAGAACAGGGCCAGATACCAGGGATGATTGTCACAGCTCTACATGCTTGCGTACAGGTAGCTCCTGGCTGATTCCTGCATTTCCAGTTGAAGGTGAGAAGTGCTGTGAAAACGCTTTCCCAAGACCATGGAAGGCCACTGCCAATCACAGCTAGAAAATACCAGGCCAGACAGATGGCAACTGACTCCAGCTAAAAGCAAATGTACAAGGCAGAAAAGATGAGCATTCAAGAGGACTGATACCTTAATAATAGCACAAGTCCTTTTTTAATCTATTAGGAGTCACCGCTCACTCGACAGTACAGTTATGGAAACACAGGGCAATGCCATCCATCAGCCTTGGGAAGGCTGAGATGAGGGAAGCTGAGCAGATCTGAGTGATGGAAGACGTTACCAATTCTATTTCAGAGGGGATGGTCAGACAAAGTGTTGTATGGGTTTTGTTAAATCCGTTCCATCTGCGCATCGAACTTTCATTCGATAGTCTGCTGATGGATAGAATCGGATTTTTATAAGGGACATGCATGAATGTTGCATTAACGGCACATGCTTTGCACTTAGGAGGGCCTGGGTTTCATTGTTGGAAATCTCCAAAGAAAAGCTCTCAGCTAAGAGAAGCTGAAAAACAGATCCAAGCCAAAGCTAAGCAGGTGGACGGACAACTAAAGCCAGAACTTGGAAACCGCAGGCATGGCCAAACTGGCGGAAAGGGAGGAAAGCGATGCTGCTTCCCCGCCTCTCCCACACATACTTCGCGCCTCTTTCCCCTCTGAAGTGGCCACGGGGCAAGAGGTTTAGGGAGATGAAGGGTTGTCCACCATGAGAGGTTGCGTGCCCACCTGTTAGCAAAACTGAAATAAAACATGGATCCGCTTTATCAGCAGGAAGTTAGACTGGATGAAATTATTCCCAATTCTGTGATTCTGTGATGGGGGGAACTCTCTTGTACTAGTAAGGGGAAAAAATTAAGTTTCAAAGTCTCCAGAGTTAGAAACAATGCTTTAGGGTGCAATCCTATGCATGTTTAGACAGAAAAAAGTCCTAGAATTCCCAGCATTCCCTAGCCAGAAAGGCTGGCCAGAGAATGCTGGTTGCTGTGGGACTGTGTGTGTGTGTGTGTGTGTGCACATCAAAATATGCACAAATATTCATTATTCCATTAATTTACTGTGTCATTATGTCCTTTGTGTTCTGATTACTGAAATCTTGTTTATCCTAATCTGGACAGAGTCTGAAGCAGTCTCAGTGAAAATCAGACCTCGGATCCAGAATCCAACATTCAGATGTGCATGGATTTACATGGTTTTCTTACACGGTCCTTCCGGAAGCGATCCATCCAAGCTGCCAGTCTTGGTATTCTTCACATTGGCATCAACACTTTTCTGGTCAGGATCGTAGGTCTAATGGGGGAGCACAGAAACACACAGCATGCTAATGAGCCCTGGCCTTTGCCATTCCCCTGGAGATGTTCTTCCACATCCCAATAAGCACCAGTATGAGAATTACCCACATGAGTTACCCTAAGCTGGTTCTTTTGCAAGATCAATATGGCTGCCTTCACCCAGCCAACCTTTAAGAAAAAGACAAAGTCCATGTTGGGTATAATTGGGAAGGGAATTGAAAATAAATCTGCCCTTATAGAAATTTATGATGCAATTGTACTTAGCATGCTGTGTGTGGATCACCACACCAAGACAGTATTGTAAGATTGGGAAAATTGGAGAAAAGATCAACTGAAATGATCAAGGGTTGGAGGGATGGTTTCCGATGATAGCATGACTTGGCTTAGGAAAAAAGTGATAGAGGGGCTTAAAATTGGGCCTGGTGTGGAGAAAGAGGAGAGGGAGACTTTTTCCCCTCTCCTTTCGTAATACTGGAACCCAAAGGGGTCGTCCCATGCAGCTGACTGGTGGGCGATCCAGGAGAGACGAAAGGACCTACTTCTTCATGCAACATGTTGTTCAAGTATGGAATACACCCAGTGCTTTTTTTGTAAGAAAAATGGTGCTGGAACTCATGAAATCATTTACCTTTCACATGCTGTCAATCCCTGTACACACACCCACACACGTCAGTTGTGTAACGAAACATAACGGTCGCTGCCCGCAGTAAGCACTCAGCGCGCGACCACACGACCAATCACAAGCCAAGTGGCACCATCATAACCAGTGCGAACGAAGTGCGCACGCATCGGATTCGACACGCAAGCAGCCCACATGCACCGTTTTAATGATTTTGACGCCGACCTGCTATGCTCGATGGGGCGATTCAAATCCACGTGGACCAAACATCAAATTTTCAAAAGTTACTTTTAAAACTTGGAAAATCTGTTGAAAAAAGGTGTCGGAACTTTGTTCCGGTGCATTCTATGACAAAAAAAAGCACTGAATACACTATCACTAGATGCCATGATGGCTACCAATCTGGGTGATTTCAAAAGAGGAATTAATACATTCATAGAGTAGAAAGCCATTAATGGCTGCTAATTCTGACAGCTATTTGCTCTCTCCAGTAGCAGAGGAAGTCTGCAAAGACACATGCTCACCTGGGCTTTTTCTGGCTTGTAATGAAGTGCATGTATTTGCATTTGCTCTTCCTCTTACAGTTCCTTGTCCTATTTTGTATTTTTATTGTGTTTGGAATTGTTTTCCATGTTTGATTTGAACTGCAATTTGTTCCATTACTGCAGCTGAAATTGCTTTTACTCATGGATTTAAATGTGATTTTAATCTTTATGTGTGGACTGCTTAGAGGTATTACATAAAGTGACATGCAAGTTATTATTAATAAAGCAATACATAAATAGGCAAGACTTTTTTCATTCTATAGTCTCACATGTACTTTGACAAGCAAATCAATCAGAAGCAGAATTATAATTTTGTGGACTGGCAGGATGTCCTGGTTTCAAATTCTTACTCACTGTACAATCTTCAGCGCTCTCTCTCTCTCTCTCTCTCTCTCTCTCTCTCTCTCTCTCTCTCTCTCTCTCAGCTGAACCAAACTCCCAGGGCTGTCAAGAGGAAACAAGAGGACACCCACAAATACACTGCCCTGAAGTCCTTTGAAGGAACCAGATGCAGTATGGGAAATGTCATGATTAGGACCTCTAGTCCTTCAGCCTCTTCCTTTTGAAACCAGCCTGCTGCTCAGCTAAAGAAATCTTAGACGATTAAGCATGTGGATTTTAGGGCTCAAGCCATGAGGCTCTCCAGAACCCTCCAAACAACCTGTGCAGTAGTAGGTGGAAAATATCCTCCTTTCACCGGCAAAAGAGTCGGAGGGCCCCCATGGCACGGCACTTCAGAACAGAAGGGAAGGAGGCAACGGTGCTGTGAGGATACATTGCATCTGGGTGGAGACAGCCTCTTCACATCCCTACTCTTGGAACACCTGCGGGTTCTTCCTCCAGGTTGCTATACTCCCTTGAAGTTGTTTCTGGGCTGACCACAGAAGCTGGGAGCTGATTCCCTGAGACAAGTTCGGAGCTAGAAGTTTCCTTTGGTTTCAGACCATTTGCACACAAGCCTTAGCTAGAACCATCAGAGAAGAGGCATTCCGTCTTTGGGAATAAAATGAGAGAAAGCCTCATAAGATGAAGCTTCTAATGTGCAGTTTTGATATGTCTCGCATTATATACTGTATTTCTTACATAAGTAATAAGAGGTAACCTTTTAGTTACCAATTAAGCTCTTTTAGTTTAATAAAAGAGCTTAACTGATTAGACTAACCAGGTAATAGATTAAACATTGCATTTTGTGGAAAAAAATTAACACTGGAAAATATTTGTATGTGTGCTTTGCAAGGAAGGATAAACCAAATATAGATGCTTTTAAGTGTGGATTGGACAGTACTTTTTTCTTGGAGATGGCAGGGTGGAGTGGGAAAAATGATTCAGGCAGAAAGCAAATGTGTAACTCAAAAACTTGCATATTGTATTTTGAACACTGGGGACTCCCACCAACACAGAAGGATTTTTCTCCCAAAAGTGGCTTGCAAGTTGAAATGAGCCAGGAATTCTAAAATACTTTGTGCAGAGAAATTGTGACTGGAATGAAAAATAGTCATAAAAATTATTGGGGGTTTGGGGGCTGGTGTAATAGCGTGACTAAATGTAAAAATCCCCTTGCACTTTCATTGGAATTGTTCTTATTAAACCTAATTAGTTTTGCCTCCTTAAAAGGAATTAATAAGTGACTAAGGAAGCTGTGTCCCACTAGGCCCTCTGCCGCTACATGTATTAGATGCAACCCGTCAACCTTCTCCCTGGAGTGGCTCCCTGTGCCCCGGTGTTAATATATAATCGTTTTGGTCATAACGTGCAATTAAAACATTGCTGGGCCTTGTAGAATGAGCCTTTGCCAATCAACCAGCTTCAGTCAGCTGCAGTACTGGGCCGTGCTGGGTGAACGGGTGAGAGCTGCCTATTCATTTTGATCCCGTTAATTAATCCACATACTTTGAATTCTAATTAGCTACATTTCCAGTGGCTGTAGCAGGCAGAAGCGTATATTTCCACATGGAAGCCGTTTGCAATGCACTGAAAAAGATGAGTGGTGCTAGACAGGGCCCGGATGGTGCTTGTGTGAGTCATCACCGAGTGCGAGTCAGTGCCGAGGAAGCGATATGGCGCGGAGTTTCTTGGCTGCACAGAACGATGCGTGATATGGGGAAAGTGGAACGACAGAAGCGCTCCTTCCCTTGACAGTACTAGAATTCAGAGTCACTCAATAGAACTGCTTGGCAGATGGTTTCAACCAGGCAAAAGGAAGTACTTGTTCACCGAATGGCCTGGTCTGGACATCACAACAATCTGCTTTCTTTCAAGCCCTGGATCGATGCGAGTGAACGGGAGCAAGCGAGCGTGCCTGCTCTTGCCACCCAATTACTCCCACTTCACAGAATCATAGAAGAGTAGACCTGGAAGGGGCCATGAAGGCCATCGAGTCCAACCCTCTGTTGTTGCAGGACACCAAGTCACACCATCCCACTCAGAGGGCTGCCCAGTTTCCTCTTGAATAACTCTAGTGTGGGAGAGCCCACCACCTCTCTAGGCAGCTGGTTCCACTGTTGTATTGCTCTGACAGTGAGGAAGCTTTTCCTGATGTCCAGCCTGAATCTGGGTTGTCGCCACTTGAACTGATTATTCCGTGTCCTACACTTTGGAATCAGCAAGAAGAGATCTTGACCTTCCTCTTTGGGACTGCTTTGTGGGAACTTCAAGTGGGAAGCACTAAACACGGGGACACTTGGTTCCTTGCTTCTTTGGGGTGGCTTCTCAACTGGGAATTCTGGGTTGTGGTTTCCAGCTCAAGTGTCTGGCGCCTGGCACTGTCGTTATTTGTTTTTCGGCACCAGGCTAAGACCTTTTTATTTCAACAATATTTTGATAACTTTTAATATTAGCTATATATGTTTTAATCTGCAGCCAGGGTGGATCTGGATTTTATTTGTATTATGTTTTATTCTATTCTTCTTATTTATTTATGTAAGTTGTCCTAAGGCTCTGTGAAAGGACGGCATATAAATATTCTAAATAAATAAATAAAGTGTCCAGAACTCCTGGTTTGGATGCCATGAGAAACACCCCAGGGATGGGACATCCTTGAGTTGTGCTCTGACCTTGGCTTGTTTAGCCCAGCAAAAATGATTGGGCAGCAGAAGGAAGCTCATGGCCAGCAACCTGTGGTTTTAGAACCAACAGCCTGGGCCACCATGATTTCCAGATGGGCCTCTTGCATCATTCCGGTGTGGAATTAACGTGGCAATGGCCACTAGGGGACCCGTCAGTTGCCTAGACGTTAACTGAGCAGCAAGCACTGGGGGGAAGTAGGAGAGAGCAAGGAAGGGCTGCCGACTTCAAGGCCTGCAGGAGGCATCAGGCTGGTCTCCAGCGGGAGGCAGCAAGCCGGTTTAGGCGGATTCTTGGTCTACTTCAATTTTAGTGCAATAGAACCCACCCATAGTCCAGATTCTTATCTGGATTATGGCAGCTATTCAAAAGAAAAACATGTAGTAGGGATGTGTGAGGAATCTCTTTGGAGGTGGGAATCTGTCGGGTTCCCCGGTCTTGGCCCTCTGGTTGCTTTGCCCTGGCCCTGAGTCCGAGATCCTGGTGATCACACCCAGCATTTGTGGGGTAACAGTCTCATGCAACGCCCAAGCAGTTCCCCTGCACTGCACTGAGTGCAGCTGCTGATGGGCGGCTCCCTCTGAGCTAAAGAAGGCTGGTTATGAGGGGCTCCACAGGGATGGAACCCATGTGACCACTAGGAGCTGCTCCCCTGTGGCGAGTGCAAGCGCCACTTGCATGGCTGCAGCTGATGCCGAACAAGGTTGCCAGCTGAGCAACCATTTGCAGGAGTTCTCTCGGCTTGGCTCTCTGTGGAAGACTGGGCTGAGCACAGGAGGAAGCCCGTGGATGCTTGGAGGGATGGACTCCAGTAAGGTTCCTCTCAACCCTAATCTGTTCCTAAGGGTGGGAGAGACTTTCACTTTGTTCATTTTTACAGGAAATAAAATCCATGAAGTCCTCCCTATCTGGCCCAAAAATAACTTGAGTTTTGAACACCCGGGATGTGGGAGGACCTGAAATGGGCAGCTGCATCTGCTCAGGATCAAAACTTCCAGTACGTTGCTCTTTAAACTCAGGGTTTGAATCCCTGGATATAAATCCATGTTCGTGCTGAATTAGGTCTGCCACTTGTTTTTTTACAAGCTTCTCATCTTTAACAGCTGCATGATCAGAAGGTACAGCAAGGGTTTCTTCATCCTAGCAATAAGAGTAGCATCCAGCAGCTGGCACAGTTGACTGGGAATTTTGCTTGGCTCCCTTTTTGTAAGAACATACCAAATGTACAAATTTATTTGTAAAGGGACTGAATGGAACCTGAGATTTAAGCAAAACGTTACATGAAAGAAAGCACGAGTGACTCACCCAGCCATCCCTTCCCACGTGTCCATACCAAAATTAAAAGTGGAAACTCAACAAGGGGACCCAAATCTGAGATGCTCTGAGTGTAACTTGCCAAGAGCTGGCAGTGTGGTGCAATCCACCTGTGCTCCTTTCTCCAGAGTTCTGGGGTGATGACTCGTTCCAACACTAAGATGTCAGGGTGCTGTTCCTATATCCACCTTTCTTCCTGCAGAAATCAGCGCACCTGCATGAACTGCGTGGCAATTCAGTTTGTGGGCTACAAACAGACCACAACTCTTCTTCCACGAAGGGGCAAACGAGGGCCCCCATGCTCCCTTCCCATCCCCCTCGCTCTTCTAACAAGAGGATAATTTGCCTGCAGGCCACAATTTCCCTTCACCCCGAAGTCTTTCTGTGATGGGAACTTCAGGGTTATTTTTGGGAACGGAGAGCAGAGGTCACAAAGTATGAGTCAACACACACATTTTCGGCCTGGCAGCTCAAGCATCAGGGTGGGACACAAAACTGACCAGTGCCTGGACCATCCTCAACTGGGGGCCTACTGGCAACTCCCATTTTCCTTCCTCCAAAGCCCAACCGGAAAGCTTTATCATCCTGTAGTGTCATCTCAGGAACTTGGGGTGGGGGTAGGAAAATGGAGGCTGCTAGCCAACAACCTGGTTTGCCTTCAGCCCCACCAAAGATGGTTTTTCCCATACACTTTTCATGGGGGAAGAGCATGTACAGGACGTTGAAGTACTAGACATTTTTGTTCCCCCAGTCCTTTGAATGCCCTACTAGAATGGATGAACATCAACAGAGAGCCCCTACACCTGGAGAACATGAAAAACTCTATGGGGCTCATCATCTGCGCTGATGATGAGGTCAGTGGATGCACAAGGCAGGTCTAGATAGAAAAAGGGCTTGCTGATCCCAGCATGTTCCACCTGGGCATTTGACCAAGGAGCTCCCTCTCTCGAGACCAAGATTCCAGCCTCAAGAAGTCAGGACATGGGGGTGCTGGGGCAACTTGTGGATCCTCCAGATCCAGCCCCAGCCCCTCCCCAGCCCCAGACTTGGCAACAAGAGCATGCTAGAAAGGCTCCGGGTCTTTTCCAATTAAAGATGCTTCAAAGGAAGACCGAGAAGCAGCAAGGAAACCGTCTCCATCACTGTTCCCACCTGGCTGACCACAGCCCAGCAGGGCTTAAGATGCATGGATGATTCCAATCTCGGAGCCATCCATGATCTGGGAATAGGATGGGTGGCTCATTTTATGCGGGTCTTTGATTGGTATTCTATCAGAAACTGGTGCTCGGTGCAGCTTATACCATTAAAATTGATTGAGGCACTAAAACAACACATTGCAACACAATACGATGTAACGGTTACGGCATTTCTTGGTAATTAAGAATTAAAAACAGCACCTGATTTAACAGGTCAGACGCCCTCGTAAATAGAGCAGTCTTGTACAGAGGAGGGGGGAGGGAGTAACCCCCACGAACCCATGAAGGACTCCTAGTCTGCAATCTTATGTGTGTTTATTCAGGAAAAAGGTTGTGTAATTCTCAGGATACAGCAAGCAACGCAGCTGCCTGGGGCACAGTCAGAGAGGCAGGACTTCTCTCCTGTCCAAACATCCATGGCACCTCACCCTTGACTGGCTGAGCAGTACCAACCGGATTCGTGTGGATGAAGTGTCGCTCTCGTCCCTCAGTCCCGTGGCCTGGAAAGATGGCGGCAGCCGTGCCAGGACACACGGCCATCAGAAAGGGCTCACCAGGGATGATGACTGAAGAGAGTGTGGGGTTGCACCAAGCCAGTGTGGATCCCTCTTTGAACCCGCTGCGGACTCTGAAAAAAGATCTGTCTGTGCCACCCGGCCTTTTAGACTTTTGCTTGGTAAGGGGGCAGTCCTTTGGGGGAGTCCGCATGCTCCCAAAGGCAGAAGTTTATGGACAGCCTATGCTTAAATTGTCAGTTTTCAGAGAGAATCAAAAAGAAGGCAGGGCAGGGCAGGGCAGGGCAGGGGAGGGGGCTCAGGTAGCTGTGGGATACATCATGTGCTGGTCCCTGTGGTCTTCTCCACTCCCTCCCTCCCCACCGCTGTCCCCATCCCCCTTTCCCCTCCCCAAGGACATTGTCTTGACCTTCAGGAGCAGCAGCCTGGTTTCATATGCACCAGCTATAAGGCGACTGGGGAAGAGGGGACCAGACTTCCCAGGCCAAGGTCTAAGCACAGACTCCAACCTCCGACCTGGGATCTGAACTCTCAGGGGCTTCCCGGGGGCATGGGATTTCTCCTAACATTGCGATTTACTTTTTCAAAAAGTATCCGCTCGATCATGTTGTCCTCCTTCTTCCTCGAGAGCCAGCGTTCGCACTGGAACAGGTACAGGTCGTCCGTATTGTCATTCAGGATCTCCACTTTCTCCAGGAACCAGTCCGGCCTTGGCAGGGTGTTGTCATGGCGGATCTTGATTTTGTAGAGCGTGCCGAGATCCACCGCTTGGATTGTGAATATGTCTTCCTGTGGGAGAAGGAATGGAAATAATTATCCTTTCTTTAAGCCCGTGTTTGTTATGAAAACAGACACAAAGGCATCCCAGCTTAGATCCAGAGTATGTGAGTGCAGGCATTTCCGTATGA
This sequence comes from Varanus komodoensis, assembly GCF_004798865.1. Classification (NCBI taxonomy): domain Eukaryota; kingdom Metazoa; phylum Chordata; class Lepidosauria; order Squamata; family Varanidae; genus Varanus; species Varanus komodoensis. Next base: position 5,597,758 of record NW_025335606.1, read on the forward strand.
GCACTGGATTTTCTGTTCCAGTGATTCAGCCTCTTGCAGTGCAAAGGCCCCTGACTCTTGTATTTTTTTATGTGTGTAGTGCATGTGTGTAGGCTGCAGAGAATCTCTCACTACAGAGAAATGATGTTGCAGTTGTGTAGACAGCTGCATGAGTCACGCGTCAGGGGAAACGTTTTCTGAAAGGATTAAAAGGGAGGAAAAGAGTCAAAGAGTGTTCAGGGTGGAGTCACATCACAAATGCAAGCATCACATCTACACTGGGAAAGAGCGCACAACCATCACGGCAGAACTTTGGTTTGGTCAGCCATGAGGGGCCATGCGTTTGAGGAAATTGTGGCGAGCTGGGAGCTCATATGTTCTGTAAGGGAGTCATGTCCTGCCCACCATGTTTATCTCGACATTGCTTTCAATCTTTCCTACATACTAAATCCAGTTCCAACACTAATGGGTGTACACACTGATTAATTGCCATTATGGCAGCCTGAAGAAAGCAAACTGGTGAATGAAGGCCTTTGCCAGGCTGCAGCTTTATTATTATTATTATTATTATTATTATTATTATTATTATTATTATTATTACATTTCTATGCTGCCCCTTGCCGAAGCCTCAAACGCTATCGCTGCATTCAATGTTTCTTGGTTCCTTTTTTACATCCCGCCTTTCCTGCAAGGAGCCCCTGTTGACACACTTAATCTTCCTTCTCACCGCTCAAACATCACAGCGACCCTGTAAGGCAAGCCAGCCCGAGAAGCCAAAACTGGTCCAAAGCCATCCCATCAGCTTCGTGGCTGAGGGAGGGCCTGAACCCAGATTTCTAGAGCACCAGTCCAGTCTTCTAAACGCAACCACCAACTGGATCTCCAGAGCCAATTCAGCCAATCCTGCAAAAGTCCAGTAGCACATGTGGTCCTTTGATAGGGAGAAACTCCACCCCTTTCATTGCACTGAACCATGTCATTGTCTGAAGCACTTAAATTCACTCCAATGGATTTATTTATTTATTTATTCATTTATTTATTAAAAGCTTTTCTGTCCTGTCCCCTACAGAACATCTTGGGATGGCTTACAATAAATAAATAGAATAGAACATCCCCATAGCATCCAACCATTAATATACTAAAACTCCAATTAAAATCAATTAGACATTAAAATAACGGGGAAATAAAAAAAGGTTTTTGCCTAATAATAATAGTGCCCATCTCTTACACTGGGGAAGACACGGGACAGTTCCAAAAGTGGCATCTCTCCTGTTGAAGGAGCATCTCAGCTGCGCCAGCACATGTGAGATCATACCCCTGTTGGGCGCCAGACACGTCTTCAGCTTCCTAGTCAATATGTCTGAGATGCTGAAGACGGTTGGAACAAACCATTGGAAGGCTGTTTTGCAGCCATCTGGTGAACTCTTGCTTAAATAAACAATTGATGCTGGTAGAATTGAACAACCACAGATGCTTTAAGGGATGTAGATTGCCTTTTGATGGCACTGGAAATTGATTTGTTTTTGGGTACTGGAATTAGTCATATCTCCAGTAAAACATCCTTTTAGGAGTGCATCTATTTTTCTTGGTATGAACTGCTGAATGGCTTTTATAGCGGCTTTTCACTAATTGCTCTATTACTTTCATAAATGGAAGAAAAATCAACCACAGTGTGGGTCTATATGGAGTGCACACACAGATGATTAATCTAGGACAGGGGTGTGCAAAGCTTTGGGGATGGGGTCCAATTTCTGCCCCCAGAATCCAGTCTCCCCTACCCTCCAAAATCACAAAAACTGGAAGTGAGAAAAAAGTCACATTCTACTTAAAAAAAAAAACACCACATGGAACCACCTGCTTGGTTCTAACCAGAGTGCTTCAGCTATGAGGTGGTTTAGAGAACAACAACAACCACAACCAATAAATCTGATTTTTCTTTCTGCTGCTCATCACCAAAATTTAGCAGCGATTCAGCAATGGAGATTTGGGAGCAGCATCGACTGCAAAATACAACGGAGCTGCTTGCATGAGTTTCAGAGAACGAAGTTCAAACAATACCAGCCACACAGCGGCTATTCCTGAGCAGTTGTTTCCACACGGCTCCGATGTTGTACAGGATGAAGAGAGCCGGTGGGAGAACCACTGGAAGTGGGCGTTCCCCATGCCATTCCTTGGGTGCCCTTGCTTCTCATCAACGCTGGTGCATGAAGACGGGTAGCATTGACATGAGAAGCAAATAATATTAATAATAATAATAATAATAGCAATATATTGCTATTTTTTGTATTTTAACTTTATGTTGTGAGCCGCCCCAAGGCTTCGGCGAATGGGGCGGCATAGAAATGTTTTAATAAATAAATAAATAAATAAATAAATAAATAAATAAAGCGGGCTAATGTTCTCCTTTCCCATCACACTTGCTGACTGATCCCCACGCACCTTGAAGGGGTCTCCATATAGTATATTTCCTTTCCCTTCCGACATCTAGCATCTTTCTTTTCACCGGTCATGGTAATGTGACAAGATGCTTTATACTGGGTCAGTGCACAGTTCCAACTGGCCCAGGGCTTCAAAGAAGGGACCTCCCAGTTTTATCTGGAGCCAGAAGTTGAACCTCCGACTTGCTGCATGCAACGCCTCTGGCCACCCAGGGACCTACAGCTCTTGCCATTTGGACAAACGTGGCAGCAGCTCCCTGCTTCCTCCTTTCAAGGGAGTCATCATCTACTGGGGTACCCCGTTCAGTACTGACTACACCACCCTTCCCCAAGCAGTTGTCCTGCAGAAGTTTTGGGCTTCACTTCCATTGGTCTCCCGCCACCACGGGGAATTGCCCCTGTGGTCCAACTCCTTTGGAATGTAGCTGGCAGGGTTGGCTGATGCACAGACTGCACCAGGGACGGTGGACCTCCCAGCACTGTTGGCTATGCTGGCCAGGGTTGATGGGAGTTGCAGTCCAGGAACAACTAGAGGGCTTCAATTTCCTCAGATGGGCTCTACCCACTGCCAGTGGTGGGCAGCAGGTCTTCTGGCTCTGAGACAGGGCTCTTTCCCACTTCGGTTGGGCATGGCAAGAGCTAAACCAGGGACTGTTCATGTGTGAACCTCGTGCGCGCTCAGTGGATTTCAGATCTGTCACCATGCAGCAGTGGCATCTGACTCCTACGTTTTGCCCATGTTCTACTATGAAACGGCACGCTCTCAACTTATCACACAGGACTAGAGGCAAACACCAAGTGAAAAAGGATACTCGGTCTTGACAGTACCTGTCCTCTTTCAAACTTGTTGGTGCTAGTCTCAGATTTGCTGAGCTTTCTCTCCCCAGTATCTCCCAGGTCTCCATAGATGATCAAGAACACATTGGCATCCGTCCCAGCACCGTAAACATCACCAGTGAAAACCGAAATCTTGTATGTATGAACTATGCAAGGGAAAAAAGAACCCCGTAAAAGATGATTTTAGAATGGTGGCATCCATTGCAAGAGGAGCTTTCTTTAGAGACTTTTTTTGTTTTACAATCAGGGACGGGGAACCGAGAGGCCATGGGTCAAATTCCAGGCTTCTCAGTCCAGATGTGCAAATCCTTCCTGGGATTTCCATGCCTCCTCACCAGCCCTGCTCAGGGTTTTTTAGCTACAGAGATACTGAACCTTAGAACAACGGGCCAACTTCAGGCCCACTAGAATCCTGATATCCAACCCTCCAGGACAATGATGATGAACCTTTTCGAGACCGAGTGCCCATGCAACCCAAAAGCCACTTATTTATTGCAAAGTGCCAACACTGCAATAAAACCTGAATACTGAGGTTTTAGTTTAGAAAAAAACAACTCACAGCCAGTCCAAGCAAATCTATCTATCTATCTATCTATCTATCTATCTATCTATCTATCTATCTATCCCTGGCAGTGCACTGACCGGCCATGTGAAAGCTTGGACGAGTCATGGTCAAGGAGTCACGGCTCGTGACATCATTGCCTGGCGCTGTTGCTCCTTTCCGAGCATGCGCATGGCCCCCATGTGCGCTGTTATCCGATGCTCGGCTGCTGGGCTGATGCCAGGGTGACTAGGCTTGCGTGCCAACAGAGAAGGCTCTGTGTACCTGCTGCGGCACGCGTGCCATAGGTTCACCACCACTGCTCTAGGATCATGCCCTCCTTTCCCTGGCTGAAACCAGTTTTCCTCAGCCACCCACTGTGGTTTCCTAGCTGTTGAGGGGTTTTTTTTCCACACCCAAAAATCTTGGAATGCCTCTTCTAAGGCTGAGAACTGGCAGAGCATAAGAGCATGGAGATCAGATATCCTGGTATTTTTGGCATTTTGGCTGCACGCTTTTTGCATTTGGTACTAATCAGGCATGTCTACAAAATGGAATTCAGCCCTTAGTCTGAAAACGGTTCAGCACCTCTGATTCTCTCCATCCTGCTCTATTCCCCCAAGTTCTTGCTGTTGTTATTTAATAATCATTTCTATACTGCCCCACCAATGAAGCTGTTTGGGAAGTTTATACTGCTGGAATGCAGAGCTTGGCAAGTTTCCACTCAAGCCATGTGGATCTCAACAGAGTTGCAGCTGGATAGGAAAATGCCTTCATCACCCTGATTTAAATGGTAGCTTGAAATGAAGATTGAAGAAACAACTATCATTTTTCTGGCCTGGTAATGTAACCGGCACTCCTACGAGTCCCTTGGTCGGCAAGTAGATCAAACCGGTCAGTCCTAGAGGAGATCGACCCTGGCTGCTCTTTAGAAGGCCAGATCCTGAAGATGAAGCTCAAATACTTTGGCCACCTAATGAGAAGGAAGGACTCCCTGGAGAAGAGCCTGATGCTGGGAACAATAGACAGCAAAAGAAGAAGGGGACGGCAGAGGATGAGGTGGCTGGATGGAGTCACTGAAGCAGTCGGTGTGAGCTTAGGAGGACTCCAGGGGATGGTGGAAGACAGGAAGGCCTGGAGAATGTTGTCCATGGGGTCACGATGGGTCGGACACAACTGCGCGACTAACAACAACAAAGTAACTGGCAACCGCTGTCCAAGGCCTCAGAAAGGTGCTTCCCCACTGGGTGTTCTGAGGGCCAGATCAGCCATTCCTTTAAACCTGTGCCGAGCAGCTACAGCATCCTCCTTTTTCCTCCATGGTAGCCTGTTCTGACACCAGAGAAGAGATCCGGAGCCTGGCATGGGGACGGGGGCAGGAGGCTTTTGAGATGCAGCTTGGGCCCCCTGAATCTCTAATGTCTATGCGGGATCACATGCAAAAGGAAAAGGTGTGGCCTTAAGAGGCCCTTTTGTTCTGGGATGCCGAACCACTTCCAGCCCGAAAATTGAATCCCATTTGGGAGAAGCTCTCAAGGTCTGCATTCCTGTAGTGGCCGGGACACTAGAGGCAGGGACCAAGTCACAAGGGGTAGGCCATAAATGCAAAAGAAAAGAAACCTACCCGGCATGTTTTAGCTTAAAAATGTGCCATTTCTGTAAAGCTTTCAGGCTTTTAGCAAAGGGGAAATGGCACAGAAGCCGGGAATCCACCAAGCCCTTGCTGGTCAAAGGTAAAGGGAGGTGGCCATACGGCAACCTGGGATGGCAGGATTTTGGCCCCTGGACCTGACGTTGTGCACCTCTGCTTTACCTGAAGGCACAGGGGATTGAAGTGGAAGCATTCTGGATGCAAGCCGGCTTTCCTTTGCATACGTAGACATGTTTAAAAGAACATCCAGTGTAGAGCAGAGGAGTAACAGATTCTCTGTGGAGGAAGGAAGGAAGGACTGGAGAACCCTGAAGGCTGCCCTGTTCCCTGACTGCCCCAGTCCCCTCCCTCTGACATCCTTCATAACCTTCCTCCTACCCAGCTTTGGAGTCACAGCCAGTGTGTTTTTTTTCTGACTGGAGCGCAGAAGAGGGAGATTTGGAGCATGGAGTCTCTGCCCCAAGGTTAGAGCTCTGTCTTGCTTTTTGGATCTGGGAATACAGATTATCCTCTTCCCTCTGCCCAGATGATGTCTAGGAGTTGTAGGGTCACTCTCAAAGAACAACCCATAGTTCTTCATTGCTGATTTCTTGGAACCCATTTGCATTTTGGAAAGAATGGGCTTGTAAGCTGTGAAGGTTTCGCTGGGGAAATGCTCAGCTCGATGGACCAGTCATGTGTCCGCCGCTTTCCTTCAGTGCTGCCCAAATCGCACTGATGTCCCTCAAGTGCAATGAACGAAGCCCACACAGAATGAATTTAAAAGTCTACCTCCTTCTTACCGTTATTATTTAAAGGGCTGACTTGAAATAAATAAGATGAACCATAACGTAAAATTAACTACTCTGAAATGAGCACTTGAGGGGAAGCATGCAAAATCATCTATGAATATTAGGAAATATTATCTATCTCAGGAATGTTTGATTCAGCTTTAATACAGCCTAGAAGCACTTGTTTATGCTATGGTGCGTCCAGAAATGATAAGCCCATTATATATGCAGCCTTTTCTTTATTTTCAGGATTGAGGGGTTGAGCTGGACCTGAAGAGCTTTTTCATTCAACACATGGCTGAGGTCTGGTCCACACATGCTGCAGAATGAGATGGGAAGGAAGTGGTCGAGTCCCAACTAAAAGGACTCAGTCACACCAGACTGTCAGCAGGGGAATCACGTGACTGCCACAATGCAACAATGGCCTACATGCAACGGAAGCGCCTGCCTGGGCCACCTCCCATCCCCGCCCTGTTGTCTCCCTTACGCTGACTTTCTGGACCACAAAGGCCATGTTGCTGGGGCCTGTGACCTCCTTCTCCGCAAAGACCCATCCTCTCAGGTGCAAGCAGGAATGCAGGCACATCGCAGATACAGAAGGAGCACAGCCACTAAAGGGATGTGCCAGAAAATTTCTGACAGGAGGTGCTCTTGCTTTTTATAAGGAGGAAGTTCTAATAATAATTACCTGATGGTTAAACACCAGACCCTTCTGCAGCCAGAAGTTGCACAATGTGTGCCACTGTGTCCGGATTCTGCCATCTCCTTCTGCTTAATGAGAGGACCAGTCCTGAGCATACACTCGGGGGGCTGTTACAGCTGGTCCCCAATCCCTGAGGGGCATGTCTACAAACCAGGAGAAGAAGCCCGGTGCCTCTGTCATGGGAAAGACTGGAAGGCCACTGTGAGCACGGGGAGACAGGGGGTACAGCTGTTCTTCCTCCTCGCCTCTGGACCTCCTCTGCATGGTCATTTTGGTTCTTCTCTCATCTTCACTGGGGTCTGAGTTTGTCTAAGGCTCAAAAGTGCCTGAGGATGTAAGCTTCCCATGAGAAGCCAGTTAATCAGTTTTGTTTTCAGGTAGTTTGGGCACCATCTGAAGGTCAGCCAAGACCCAAGAAGGTGACTCCAGCATGCACTTGCTGCAATTTAGTTGCTTTAGTTACAGGTGAGTTTGAACCGTACCACCTGGGGACTAGGTTACTTTGGGCTGTCCCTCAGCCAGGTGGAAAGCATTCTATATTACCAGAGAAGCCTGCCAAGACTGAGGGAAGAGGAATGTCCAAGATGTATATGCAGCTATCTTTTAAGATTCCTTCCCAGTGAGTTATGTGGAGAACATATTCTTCTGATATTCCTCTATAAGTACCTGGAAGGCTGTCACAAAGAGGAAGGTCAAGATCTCTTCTTGCTGATGCCAGAGTGTAGGACATGGAATAATCAGTTCAAGTTGCGACAAACCAGATTCAGGCTGGGCATCAGGAAAAGCTTCCTCACTGTCAGAGCAATAGGACAGTGGAAGCAGCTGCCTGGAGAGGTGGTTGGCTCTCCCACACTGGAGACATTCAGGAAGAAACTGGACAGCCCTCTGAGTGGGATGGTGTAACATGGTGTCCTGCAATAGCAGAGGGTTGGACCCGATGGCCTTCATGGCCCCTTCTAACTCTACTATTCTATGATTCTTGACTAATTTAATGAGACCAGGTGTGATTTTGGTAACCCCCCCCCCCAAAATAAACTCTTTATAAGGCAGAGAGTCTTCCTAAGAGCAGAACCTCACTTCAGTCTTCACTGCAGAAGGTGCAGTGTGCTGGCCAGGAACACATCTATGGTGGTTTCTTTGAGAGGTTCCAAGCACTAGAAAGGGTGTGAAATTGTGCTCTGCCTAGTCTGCTGTCAAAGCTCTTTCATCTTTACCTGCAAATATGGAGTTGTCTCTGCATCCCCAGAAAGAACCACTGCCATGGGCAGGACACCCTCCCCTTCTTCTGGACTACAACTCCCATTATAACTATTATTGCTATTACACATTTTATCCTACTCCCCCCCTCCCCTGTAAGGAACCCAGAATGGCTCACACAATCCTCCTCCTCCTCCTCTCCATTTCATCTTCACTACAACCCTGTGAGGTAGGTCAAGGCTGTGACCCTCACGGCCGAGCGGAGACTAGAACCCAGAGCACCTGATTGTGACTACACCACACTAGCTCTCCAGGTAACCCCTGACCGTTGGTCATGTTGAGTGGGGCTTATGGGAGCTGTAGTCCAAAACCTCCGGATGGCACCTAGTGACCACCCCTGCTGTAGAAACTACAGCTATCTTAGGAACCTTTTGAAGGGGGAGTTGCATAAATCAAATAAATGGACATTTATAGTTGTTTCAATGCACGTGTCTCCAAATGCCTTCACATTTTTGCACATGGCCTGACCGTTAGGTACAAGGTCCAATCCAGGTGCTAGTCTGGGCCTTTCAAACCTGAAATGGTTCTGGACCAGATGAATGGACGGCCCGTCCGCACCTGTGTGGGCCAGCACAGCTGGGGAGTACCAGACACGGGGCTTCCCCAGTGGACAAGGATTCCCTCCCCTCCATCACTGCTAGCTTTTGGAAAATAGTTGCAACACTTCCTTAAAAGCCTCGTCTATCCCACTCTGCATTTGGAGCCGTTGCCACTTTCCCTGCCACAGGCGTATGCCATTAGGCATATCAATCCTTTTTGAAATTTGGGAAGCTACCTTGCAAGGGCTGTGTGCAGAAGCAGTGTTGAGGACGGTCCCATAGGGCTGAAGCCCTAGACTTCCGGGACGCTAAGCATTTTCTCCACATATGTCCCCTGCCCCTTCCACCTGAAATTCTTCTGAAATCCCTTTCCTGTGTCCACACACCCTTTTATAACTAGGCACGTCCCTGGGAGATAGGATCCTTTAAAGGCTGATACAGAAAGATGGTACAAATATGCAAATCAACATGTGCCAATTTGGGTGGGGGTTTTGTTTTTGTTTTGGTCCTGGGAGCCTGAGCCCTGGATGTTTTTGGTACTTAATACCATCCATGCCCCTGTGCCCTGAAAGACAGGGCAAAAATCTCCAGTAATTCAATCTTTGTTGCAGTGGAGGAATTCAGACCACTCAGAATTCCAGGTTCAGTTCTCTTCATCTCACTTACCAAGGATGGACAGAATTCCTGTTATGGCCTTTTGAACCTGACCTGGAGCTGGGCACGAGGCATGGGTTTGGATGGAACATTGATCTGAATCCTTACAGGGCAGAAACACTTCCGAGCTTCATGTACGCAAGGCAGAGACATTTGCAATCTGACGTACTTTCCAGTGGGTCATCGATCTCCTCGTTGATCTGCTTCAGTGTCCCGTCCTTCATGAGCTTTTCTGTAAACACGCAGGATGGAACCAGCTCCCTCATGATCTCGCCATCGTCTTCCGATTTGGCCAGCCACTTCTCACATGGAAAGGTAGTTTTCTCAGAACCCTAATGTGGCAACAGAGAAGGACAGCCACCTTTACAAGTAACATAGAAACATATTTATTTAAAACACTTTTATGCCGCCCCCATCGCAACAAAGTCTCAGGGCGGCTTACAAACAAAACCAAAGTTATACAATAAAAATATTAAAACATAGAAACAGAGCGAGTCAGAAGGGGTCTCCCGGGCCATCTAGTCTGACCCCCGGCTCCACCCGGCTCCGCTCACGACATGCCCGCCATGTGAATGTCTAGCCTATCCTTGAACACCCTCACCGATGGGGCCTCAACCACCTCTCGTGGAAGCCCATTGCACACCCTTGGGGTCCTGACTGTCAGGAAGTGCTTCCTGGCATCCAAATGGAACCTTGGCTCCCTGAGCTTTGCTCCGTTGGAGCGCCTTCTGCCTTCCTCTGCAGGGGAGAACAGGTCTCTACCCATCTCCATGTGACATCCCCTCACATACCTGTATGTCGCCAACATATCCCCTCTGAGTCTCCTCTTCTCCAGGCTGAAGAGACCCAGTTCCCCCAGTCTCGCCTCATATGGCATCCCCTGCAAACCGGCCACCAACCTTGTGGCCCTACGCTGCACTGACTCCAACCTGGCTATATCCTTTCTGTAATGAGGGGCCCAAAGAATGACACATGCAAACAAGAGGTCAGCAACCAGATCTGAACGACTCCTAAAATTCAAGGCCCTGTCTTGACTGTCTACACAATTATTCCCCCAGGGCTGCCTGGCCGTGAGATAAGGGGACGGGAAGAAAAGAACAGCTGATCCATTTCCCTGGGTTGAAGAAAGCTAGTTGAACAACAACTCCAAGAACCAGAGTTCCCCATTCTGCTGCCTCTAGAGCTTTTGAATTCATTCAGTCGTGTATTCGTTCATTCAATGTATACCTTAGCTTTCCACCAAACAAATGGCAGTCAAAGGTTAGCTAACAATAACCAAAACCAAAATTTAAAATAGAAGTGTAAAAGAGTAATAAAATAGATACAAGCACAATTAAAGAGCACAACCGTAAAAGAACAGGAATGGCACCTGGCCCAACAGACTGGATTACAAGCTAAGGACCTGCCTGAATAGAAGGGCCTCTGTTCCTTGGTGGAAGGACTACAAAGAGAACTACAACTCTCAGAATTCCTGACTGTGGGCCAGGGTGGCTGGGGCTGATGGGAGATAAAGTCCAAAAGACTGGGGTGGGCGAGGAGACCAGGTTGAGTTAGGCTGCAGCTCATCACTAAACCCAGGACCGACTCAGAAATTTCAGAGAGAGGCTCATGATTTTAAAGGAGAGAGCTGTGTGCATTGTGCTGAACTGTAATGAAACCTCAGGTTTTGCAAAAAGGAGTGAATTTGACTGATCCATGTGAAACATGCGCATGCAGAAATAAATCCCACTGATTTGAATGCATCACATGTTGTGCTCGTAAGTCTCATAGAGCAGGACCAAGTCTAGCCCCTCCCACTTATCCCGCCCCAGCCTCCATTACAGCTGGAGGATAAATATGTAAATATGCTTTTTCCTCTTCTTTTACCAGTTTCACTTTATGTGCGGCATTGGTTTAGCCCTCAATTTGTATTTGCTTGTGCTGCTGCGGATTCTTTTGGAGTGACCTAATTCATTAAAGGATGCATTTTGACTGAAAAATAACACCAAGAAGCCTGTGACAAGAAAGGATGGCCCAGATCATACATGAAAGTAATATATAACCCAATCCAAGTCCATTTATTAAAACATCAGGGAATAACATCAAGCCAACCAGCAATCAAAAATGAGAAACTTTGCCAGGGATCCTTGCAGGAAAAAACAATGCTAATGATATAATAAAATAAACAAATCAACATTGCAACAGAAGGTTAAAGTATACAAATAATACTCTAGCTTCTGTCAAGTCAGGTAATTAGTTTATCCCAGCCAGATAATGAATCCCGCCTAGTTTTGCTGGAACCAACTTTCTGTGCTATTAAAAAGACTTTCTAGTCTTTCCACCCATCACCCTGTTACCAAGGTCTCGTTTTTCAGTCCAAGTGCTGGAAACAAAGCGTGCATTTCATTTATTTAATTATTTAAGACTTTTCTATATTATTCTATAGTGAAAACTCTTATGTGGCAGTCATGGGACAGAATGGGAGTAGAAATCTGAGAGGCAGTGTGGTGTAGTGGTTAAGGGTGCATGCTTGGGACTCAGTCATCCTGCGTTCTAGTTCCTCTTCAGTCAAAGAGCCCGCTGGGAAACTTTGGGCCAGATACAAACTCTCAGCCCAACCTACCTCACCGGGTTGTTCTTGTGGGGATAAAATTGAGAGCAGCAGGAGGAGAATGATTTCCCTTGAGTTCTTTTTTAGAAAGAAAAAGGCAGGGTATAGATCTAATAAATAAATAAGATTTTGATTCACAAGCAGGCCTGTCTTTCCTTAGGCAGAATGTTTTCTCTGCTCGGGTCTGAGGTCCAAATTAATCCTGCTGACAAGGTCATGGGCAAGTTGTGAACAATGGACCCAGAAGTTATTGTATTTATCAGTCCTGTATCTGGAAGCTTTGTGAAGCTGGATCATTCCTGTGTACCCTGTTAAAGTCTAGAGTGGTACCACCTGCCTAAAAGTCTTGAGGGGAGAGGGAGAGAGAGAGAGAGGGGGGGGGCAGTTTTCTGCCCACCTTGTACGTCATTCCCCAATCTAGATCCACATTTCTAGGTGGCAGCTGGAAAGAAGGAGAGAAAAGGCTGACCAGAACAGGAGTTTAGGGAAGGCAGTCAATCCAAAAGCCACTGAACCCAAGGAAACCCACTTGGCTCACTTCTCTCTTTTGTCCTCTCTGTTTTGCCTGCCTTTTATGTGCTGTTGTTAGCCCACAGGTCCTGTGTTTCATCCTCCATTCACAAAATCTTGATTGTGCTCTGCAAGCTGCTCACGCCTCTGGCCTGGACAATGGCGCAAGCTGTGAATGACCTGGACTTTGTGAGGAAGGGTCTTCTTCAAAGGAAAGCATCGCCTGAGCCGCTGCCTTGCCATCTTCCCAGAAGATGCTTTGATCCGTGAGCTTCCCCCGATGCTCCGGACCACGGATGCAGCGCAAGGATGCATGGCAATTGGCAGGCACGGGGTGGCTTGTGCCCTTGGTGGTGAATTTTGCCTGGCGTGCCCAAACATTTTCAATTTAAGCTGATCTCATTCCCCGCTCCCCCCAGCCTGCCTCGTGGCACTGAGATAAGTCCAGGTGCTTCTTGACAGTCCAATCAGGTAGTAAAGCTTTCAGAGGCATTGGCAGCCCGGTGCTACCCATTAGCAGGCCATAAAATCCTGATGCTGATTATGGCACCGTAATGCAGTGCTTGGCTGCCCCTCTCTCCTCCTCCTCCTCCTCCTCTCCCCCCACCATGTGCTCGATCAAAACAGTCCCCTGAGCTGCTTCAGCCCACCCTGCCAGAAGGGCTCACAGTCAACGAACTGATAGTCCACGGTAGCCTTTCCCAGCTCCAGATGTTTTTCCCAGGCAGCCCAGCCTGGGGGGAATGACGGCAATCGTCATCCAGAGGTTAGAGAAGAACACATCAGGGCTGAACATCTAACCTGCTAATCCCCAAATGGTGTGGAATATTCCAATCCCTGTGCCCTCGAGGGGTGTTTTGCTCAGCACCCCGTCCTCTTTTTTCCATATCCCACCTCCTTTGCTCTCTTAGCCCTCTCCCTGCTTTCCCATTCTGATTGATTGATTGATTGATAGCATTTATATGCTGCCCCATAGCCAGAGGCTCTCTGGGCAGCTTACTCTGCAATAATAAACATACAAATAAAAATAAATGACAATAACTAAACCATAAAACATAATAGAATAAAATTCAATATAAATGCAACCATGTACATAAAACGGGGGGAAATAAACACGCTAGAACCAATAAAGCAACAACCAACAAACTATAAACAATAACCAGTAGCAAACCAATAGTCAAATCTAAAAATAGATACTAAATGAAAAAGTGTTAACTTGGCACTGAAAGCGAGATAAAGTGGGTGCCAGTCACACCTACCTTGGGAGGAAATTCCAAAGGTGGGGTGTGATGACCAAAAATGCCCTTTTCCTCGCCAGTTCCCCCTCACCTCATCGGGGGGGGGGGGGAGGTCATGAAGGAGGGCTTCCATTGATGACCTGAGTGGTCTGGTAGGGATATATGGAAACAGGCATTCCTTTAGATGTCCCAGTCCTATTCCTATTTCCTGGAGAAGCCTTCTGCTTTTCATGGCTCTATCCATTCTGTTTAGGGACCATGGGAATTTGGCTCAGCTTGCCTTTTGATGTGTCTGCTTAGCACTCCCTGAACTGGTACCCAGTTTTGCTCCAAAATCTGAAGTCCATCAGTGAAAAGGAAAGCAGAGCATACATTGGTTGAGAAAAGGCACGTACAAAAGGTGTGCATTGGGGAAAATGCACAGAAAATCATTTTAGCTTACAAGGAGGGGGCAGCCAATTTAAAATTGCACACATTTAGGGATCAGCATAAAAATCTACATATTTGTAGACATGGGCCCCAAAACACACACATTTTCATGTCCATGATTGATGCACAAGTAGGACAGAATGACGTTGACCTGCTAACTGCCAGTTTGGTATGGTGGTTAGAGTGTCCACCTGGGACTCAGGAGATCCGGGTTCAAGCCCCCACTCAGCCATGAAGCTCACTGGGTGATTTTGGGCCAGTCACAGACTCTCAGGCTTTTGTTGTGAAATTTGTGAGGTTGAAATGGAGAAGAGGTGGACCGTGTCTGCTGTCCTGGGTTCCTTGCAAGAGGAAAAATGGAGGCATACACACACAATGATGCATAAATGAAAAAATAAACATTCAGAGATACTGTATATGATGTTGGCCATCGCTATTACCACTGTGCATACAAGTGTGTGGAAACAGGCTTGGGAACAGGGATGTGTAAAATGTGCAGCAATTGTGTTTAACACAGTTCTCCGATTCTCCTTCTGACTCGTGCTTTTCTTTTTGCATGAAAATGTTTCCAAACGCACACCTCCATGGTGCCTGTTTTTGTAATGTACACGTTTTTACACACTGGTTTTTGAAAATGCATATACATTGTAAACAAATTGTAAGGGTGGACTTTGGAAATGGATGGACTTTGACTGCAAAGAGTCTTTGCATCCACATTAAATACTGGGAGGTGTCACTTGGTAAACTCTGGTTGAAATCAAACCAAAGTGAATTTCTCATACATTCCTTGAGAGAGCAGCTTTCCTCAAAGAATTCCAAATAGGTTCTTGGCTGCCCAGAGAATTAGACTGATAGTTTGCTGCCGGGTCCTGTGGTTATCTCTGATTCTCCTGCCTGTTTTGCTTAAACAGAGATGTCCTTCTGGTGGAACAAACGCAGAAACAAAATGATTCCACTCACCTTTCCATTGGGCAAAAGTCGGCGCACCTCCACTCGATTAAGATGCCAACCAGAATTGATGCCTGAACCATCGTGCCCGATGCGAATCTTTTCCAGTATGTCTCCAACGTCCTCAAGCTGCAGAAATTTAGGGACATATCAGCAAAGCAACCCATGCTTGGTAACTGTCTTTGTACCCAACATCAAATCCCATTTTTCTACATCTCTTGATCTTCCTAACGGTATAATGCAGCAGCGAACATCCTGATAACATCTCAAAACGCAACCACCTCAAGAGAGCCTTAGCGGTGGTATCTACATTAACAGGTTTCAGAGAGCTGTAGCCACTGAAGCTTCTGACCTGGCAAAGGGGGCTCACATTAGAGACAGAAATGGAAAAAGCCACGGGAGAAGAGCAGCAGATTCACACATTTAGAAGAGATGTGGCAAATCTTTTAAGGACTGTCCCTCCTTCTTCACTCACAAAGGAGGGACTCTCCTGTCAGGTGTGCCTTGCAGAAAGCGAGGCTTTGATTTGGTTTCCTCCAGCTAATTTGTGCCGCCCGATGGAGGAGGTGAGAAGGTGAAAGGGCACCTGAGCCGCAGCCTGTTGGGCTCAGTAGTGCCCCCTGCTCCATCTCGCTTGGGAGCAGTTGTTTAGTGCACTAGGGGACGGCACTGAACCCGCACATCCCAGCGCCACTTCCCTGCCCCAAGGCTAGAACTCCATCTCTGACCTCACATCCGGGGAACTCCAGGTGTGCTCTGCATTGCTCTAGAACAGAGTAGGGCCCCTGTGCCCCCTCCCCAGTTTGTTCATTTATTTATGCATTTAGCAATATTTTTAGACTCCTTATATTCTATGCGATGCACAGAAGCAAAGACAGGATTACCTTCCTAGGAATACTTATTGGAAAATGCATATTTTCAGTAAGCACTGAAAACCCAGAGGGATTTTCTGCTTTATGTCTGCTTAATGTGCAATAGCTGGGATTCTAGAAAATGGGCATACACACACTGATGCCCCTATTCTGAGACCTGGTAGACCCACTGGACGTTTTGGTCCTGGGTGACTCTTTTTGGTGCCAAGTAGAGACTTCCTTATTTTCCCAGGCATTTCAGTTTCTGTTTCTTTCCACACTTTTGCTGTGTTTTAAGTCTTTCCACCGCTGCTCCATTTTACCTTGGTTTCCTTTTTATCTTATATTCTGGTTTTAAACATTTAAGCTGGGCTTTATTAGAGTTTTAGCTGTTGTGAACTGCCCAGAGAGCTTTTGTTATTGGGCAATATGGGAATATTTAATTATTTATTTAATTATTTTTATTTTTAAAATTTGTAGACCACCCCATTACTGAAGTTTCAGGGTGGTTTGACAATATAAAATGTAAGAAAAGAAAAGAAAACCATTATTAAAACACAGCATCCTAACATTTAGTAATAATAAAACGCCAATTAAAACAGTCAGGTCTTAAAACATTGGGAAAATAAAAAGGGGTTGGCCTGGTGCCAGCAAGATTGAAGTGACGGCACCAGACCAACCTCTCTGGGGACTGGATTCCACAATCAGGGTGCCACCACAGAGAAGGCCCTTCTCTGGGTAGTCACCGTCCTAATCTCCTTCAGGGAGGGCACCTGTATTGTATTGTATATAATCAATACAATGTCAGGTACCAAGAGGCAGCTATCCAGATGTTGTCTGACTTCAGCTTCCATGGATCCATCTCACATGGCCAATGGTCAGTAGTGATGGGATGTTAGTTCGGCAACTCGTGGTGTTTCAGCCCATTTTCTAGCAAAAGTTTGTTAAATGGGATCGCTTCCTCTGGCTCCAGCTGAAGTTAAATAAGTGCTTGATGACAAAAGCTTTGTTCACTTTTGCCTGGCTCTTTTAGATGATGCTAGCATCTCTCATTTGGAAAAGACAGAATTAAAATCCGTTCTATTTATCTGAAAATATATAACAATGAAGGGAAAGGAACGATCTTCTCCCTCTTCCGCCCATCACAAATAATTAGGCTGCTTTTGTGCATAGTAAAGAAGGGCCACCTGACTTTAAAGACTTGCATGACACAACAAATAACAAGAATAAAATGAGCATTTGTTCCATCACTTTCTCCAGAGCCAGCAAATCACCTCCTGGAAGGGTAGCTGATAGCAGTTTCTTAAATGCTTTTAGGATGCCATCTGCAGAACAAAAGCAGTTCTGGCAGTACAACTACTAAGACCAAAAAAAAAAAGGCAATTCACAGCTCTGGGTGATCAGGAATGTCGGAACTGTTTTCAAGGCCTATTATTATCAATTCACGCAAACAGTGATAGAAGACAACGTTCTGTGCTTCTTTTTCTCCTCGGCCTGCTTGCTCCCAGTCTACTCTCAGTGAAAAAAGGCAAAACCTGCTTTAAAAAGAAATGAGATTTGTAGATGGCTTTTGTATCAGGGCAAAGAATAAGATGCACAGGAATAAGCAGCCCATTCTTGATGGTCACTCTTGCATTATTTCAGGAAAATAGCTGCTGGCCCAAGTATCTCTTCGCTTTTTAAAAAATAGGGTTACACAAAATTGGGAAGGGTAGAATGGACTGCAAAACGTTCAGAGGATGTTATTAAAATGCACACATAAGAATGCTAGGTCCATTTTTGATGTCACTTAATCTACTGGGATAAACACACTTTCAAGCCATGTTGCGTCTGTTCCCTTCTTCCCCATAAATTTGCATCCCGACCCTCCTCTGCCTCCTCCCCTTCCTCTGCTATTTGTCTAGCAATTCTTACACTCTTAAAAAAAAAGCCAAATTACTTGGAAAGCATAAATGGCAGCTGCTAACTAAATTATGCAGGCATCTTTAAAGGTGCGATGATTCTGAGCATGCAGATTGAGTTTTCCAGTTGAAACATTTGCAATGAAAGAGGAAAGGACTTATGAAGAGCTGTGCTGAATCAGGCAGATCTGGTCCCAAATTCTTTTCCTGCACTAGCTAGTTGGATGCTGCTGGGAAGGAGGACATGGCCACCAAGTCCTCTCCTGAGCAACGAGCATTTGGTAAACCAGCTTAAGAGGAAGGCCATTCCATCCCCATGTGCATTTCTCTACATTAGTCAGATCAGTAGTAACCAGAATTTGGGAGTAATGATGAGAAAGACAGCAGTTCCGTTTGCAGTTTGTAGATAGCTATTATGAACTTTTAAAATAGATGCTCCCTGAATCTAACACTGTTCATGGCCATCAACTGCATCTTTGGGGGTAAATTCTATAGTTTACATTTGCACTGAGTAAGAAGTTTCCATTTATTTATCCTGAATCTCTCACCAATCCCCTTCATGGGATGACCCTTTTGGGTTCTAATATTATGAGAGAGGGAGAAGGCCAGACTATGCATCATTTTGTACACCTCTGTAGGGTCTCCCCTCACTCCCCTTTCCTCTAAGCTCAACAGTACCAGATGCAGAAATGTCTCCTCACAGCCCCTTGGCAATCTTGGTTGCCTCTTTCTACACCATTTCCAGCTGTACACAACCCTTTTGAGGTCATGGCAAACACTGCTTTTACGTTACCTCCACGATGAACTGATTGACAGAACGCCTTTCGAAGAACATCCTCCTCTCCCTCTTGTTTTGGCACAAGGATTTCTGCTGCGTGCAAATCCCATCCGCTCCATACAGAACAACAAAAACATCTGCATCCGTGCCAGCTCCGAAAATGTCACTTGTGTACACAGTGATCTCATAGGGCACAACTGACCAAGGGGAGAAGCAAAGGATGGAAGAACACAATCAGACACGACTGACCACGCGGGACCCTCTCCCCCACATGTAACTATGGGGAGGAGGCTGAATTCTTGGGACCATCCAGAGGCAGCCATTGCGGGTGGCCACACCAGCAACACGGCAGACACTCGTTCGGACAGTCCCCACAGCTATACCCTATGTCCTATGGAAGGAATAGCTTCACACTTAAAGGGATTCCTGTCCAATTCAGAGAGAGACGGAATCCAAGCAGATTTCAAGCTACAATATTGTAGGGAGAAGTCCTGGAGCAGCGCCTCAGCATCACAGAGAGCTGGCTTAGTTCACAGGGAGCTTCTGTGGCAAATACGGCCTTTCACAGGTTGTTTCAGTGAGTCTTGGGACACAGACAAAGCAGGAAAGGGGAATTTGGTGGCACAGTTACCATGTGGCGACTTCTATGGCATCTTATGTCTGGGGATTTCAAAATACTAACTGTAACAGCCCCCCCCCTGCAGAAATGTAATCTTTAGAATTCATTGAGTGTTCCCTGGCCTTGGTTAAGCTTTGCTTCATAGGCAGCATCATCTGGGCTAACCTTTGAGCTAATTCTCCTCTAGAAGGATGCCATAGCTCTGCTCCCAGGCCACCTCAAAGTTGCAGGCAGCTTTGTACACCCAGATCAATGCAGCCATTCGGAGAGTTTTCATCTGCTAGGAAGAGGTCTTTTCTCAGCTCAGGGGTCCGCATTGCCCATTCAAGACCGAGCTTCCCCCAAGTACCTTGCGCTGAAACAAGAGACAATGGACTACCGCTAGGGCAGTGAATTTTCCTCCAGCTCCTGGGGGAATCCCTGCTCCTTCCGAGGGATGCAGGGAGCAGCATCCTGCACATACGGTGCCAGTGCTGCGTCCCTGCGCTACACGGAGGGCCAAGCCCCGTCGTGCCCTTGTTCTGGCCATTTTGCCTTCCTCCACGCCGGGAGGATCATGCTGTTCTCTACCACGTGTGTCCTAGAGAAAGCGGAGAGTGGCACCGATTACGCAGAAGGACACGGCTGCTCCTTCAGTGCTGGGCGAGGCCACTGGGCTCACATCCCTGCTCCAGTATGAGATTGGAGATCATGGCAAGGCCCCAGCCGGGGACAGAGCAATCCGTGCTGGCTGCCTCCCAGCCCACTGCCTGCCTGCTCACTGCTCACCAGCACCCCGATTTCAGCTTCTTCCAAACAGGCTGCTTGGCGCAGGGCAAGCCTGCGGCCGACGCTGCCTCCAGGGGGACCCTTTTGCACTATGGCTCTGCAGCTCATCTCCCCAAACTCTGGGTTAGCCGTGGTGCAGCAGGTAAATGCCTGGGCCGCTGGGCTGCCGATTGAACGGTCGGCAGTTCGAAGCTGTGTGACAGGGCGAGCCCCCATTGCCTCGTCCCAGCTCTTGCCAATTCAAAAGCATGTTTGCGAGTAGATAAATAGGTACCGCTTTGGTGGGGAAGAAACAGCTCCCGTGACGTTATGCTGGCCACATGACCAGGGGAACATCTTCAGACAGTGCTGGCTCTGGGCCATTGAAATGGAGATGAGCACTGCACCCTACAGCTGATTCAGCTAGCAGATAAAAATCCACAGGGACCCTTCCCGTCCCGTCCCGTCCCGTCCCTTCCCGTCCCTTCCTGTCCCGTCCCCTTCCCTTCAAGTAGAAGCTGTACTGGAGCTGAGCCTTCAGTAGCTCTCAGACCAACAAACTGGGGCACAGGGAAAGCATCCAGCTGTAATCTTTGCTCTGGCCAAAGAAGCAAAGAGAAGAGTCAGCTCTCCCAGTCAAAAAAATCCCTTTGCCTCACTAGGCCGGAGAAGATCCAGAAATGCTCCTCGGCCACACAAAAGCTTCTAGGTCAGGATCATTTCATGGCCCGATCAACAAGGAAGCCTGCTCTTGCTGGCCATGACTTCCTTCAAGGCAGGATGTTTTGGTTTTCAGTGCCCATGAGCATCTGCCTGCAATGGCCAATGCTGACGGATGGCCCCAAACCCTGGGAGATCTACCTGTGGGCCACGCCGGGGGCGCTAGGTCTGGGGAGGCTGTCCCTCATAGGTTCTCTGCCCAACTTGCCATTCAGCAGCTACAGCAAACGGAGTCCCTGCAATTCATCTTCACTTGCTGACCTGCATGGCCAGAGTTGGGTGTGCTTTTAGGTATAACTCAATCTCACCGGAGGGCTTGCAGTATCCATGTCTGTTCAGCAAATGGCCCAGAGTGATGGTGATCAGACCCAGGCACGCACGTTTATCATCTGATATGTCAGGGACCTGTTGTCTGGGGCAACTGGCCATGGCTCCGTGCCAAGCAGAACCTCCCAGCCCCACCCGGCAGCTGCAGCTACAGCCTGGAAAGACCCTTGAAGACGACATTCACTCCACGTGGTGTGGAGCAGGGACGGGGACCTCTGATCCTCCAGATGTTGTGAGAATACAGTTTCCATCATGCCTGGTATCTGCCTGGCTGACTAGGGATGATGGGAGTTGGAGGTCTACAACATGTGGAAGGATGCAGACTCCCTGATTCTTGCTTGGACAAGGTGGACTAGTTGGTTGACTCCATATTCCAGAAGCTTCCTACTTCCCTGTGGATCAAAGTATGCAGACAAACTGTGCATTGAAGTCATGAAAGTAGCTGCAAATGCACTTTTAAAAAGACATTCAAACGTGCATGAGTGGAGGAGTGTCAAAGAAGACCCCTGCTCTCAGTTTCAGGAGTCGGGATGCCAGCATTTGAATTGACCCTCTTAGCTTCCCTTGAGTATCTAAAAATGAGCAGCTGAGTGTATTTAGCTGTGTGTTGTGACAAGCTTTGCCTGCTGGTTGCCTCGTATCAAGCCAGGGTTAAGAATGCAGATACACAGATGTGGCGAAATCCATTCCGTCTATTTTTCATGGGCCGGCAGGCAGCTTCAGTGGCATCTTCTGCCCATGGATGGAATCCGGTTTTACAAAGTGTACTCATTCACATCTGTGCAAATTTGCACTTGTGCCTCTTTACACACCCAAAAGCACACAGTTCCTAGAAAAGTGGGCTAATATCTCAAAATGTTCCTTTTTATTCTTGAGACTATGGGGGAAATGCACCTCTTGGTCTACTTTATGCATTTTGATGACTAAATTGGCAAAAGTTGCCTAAAACAAAGGGTCTGCAAGTCTGCAGATTTCATGGAGCTCAGGGAGAAAAAATCTACTATGGAGTCTGTGGGTTGGAGTCTTAGAAATTCAGAGTCATTTAAGTCCATTGCAGATTTCTGCAATGCAGGCAGGGGAGCAAAGTTGGTTTCTCTCTCTCTCCCTCTCTCTGAGGCCAGGTATTAGCTATTCAACTAGAGTTTCTCTGAGCATGCTCTGTTTTGATTCTAGTCGTCCTCGTAGAACAACTTGTACCCTTGCGCACTTCATGCATTACTCAGCGCTGAAAGGAAATCTCTCCATCATTCAGCAATCAGCCAACTGTAGAAAGGGCTACACCCAGGAGTGCAGCAGGAAACAACAGCAGGAAAGCTGCATTTTCCTATTTCAAGCGAAATATGCCAGCAAAGCCAAAAGATGCTTTGCCACCCTCCTGCCTCATTCATGTGGGGGCTTAACAGTCACATGCCCCGAGGGGCCATTTTAATGGGGACACAGAATGACATAGGAGCCCCTTCCTCCTTGGCAACAACGAAACCTCCCAAAACGTTATCCGATTGCTTTATTTACTGCCTTCCTGCAAAGCAGTTCTCACAATCTGTGGGGCTTACGATTGGAGCATGAGGTTATGGTTAGACATGCAATGTATTTGAGATAGAAAGTATTTAAGTCATGCGACTGGGTAGAAGGCGAAGTGCTCAAATGTTCCTTCTTGCCTGGTCCAGTGTTGTCAACCTTGTGGCTGGTCTGGAAAGAAAAGCACAGCTTTCTTGTGTGTTTATGCTCTGAAGCAGCTTTCTCCACCCTTGTTCCTTCCAGACACATTTGGTCTGCAACACCCAGAATTCCCAGTCATTGGCCCTGCTAGATGGGAATTCTGGGAGCTGCGGTGCAAATGCCCCTGAAGGCTGCCAGGTTGGGGGAAGGCTGCTCAATTCCTCAGCCCTGAACTAGGCCTGCAGGTAGGAAGATGTATTTCAATGTATTTTATCATGTTGTAAGCCGCCCCGAGGTTTCGGCAAGGGGCGGCATAGAAATGTTTAATAATAATAATAATAATAATAATAATAATAATAATAATAATAATAATAGATGCAGGTAGGAAGATGCAGTGCTGTCAATTGCCAAGCCCTTGCAGAGCCAATTCGGCTTTTTAAACTCGGGCACCAAAACAGCACTTCTCTGTTTCGCCAGCTTTCTGCCCTATCAAGGCGGCTTGTATGATAAACGCTGCAATGCAATCCGTGCTTATTTGACTGCAGGCCCCGCTGAGGTCGATGGGACTTGCTTCCAGCTAGTTGTGTGCACTTTGCATCGCAAAACAAGAGCCAGTGTCGCAAAACAAGAGCCAGGGGCCTCAACAGCAGGCCCCGACAGGGCTGCTGAGGCCTTTTCAGCCGGAGTGAGGGATCCCATTCCCAAGCATGGGATTCATGCTTGCCCTTGGCGGGCAGAGCTGAAGGCAACTTGGGAAAAGGGAGGCGTCCGAAGAAGGACAAACTGCCAGCTTATTTTAGTTGAAAGCTTTGCCTGCTGGGAACTCACTCTTAGAAGAGGCATTTCAATGCTTTGCAAAAGTGGGGGTGTGGGGGGGGGCACACAAAAAGACGTGCAAGTCAGGAGGCCATCAAACGGCTGGTGATGGGGAGAAGGGGGCATGGCTGCTTGTGGAACCTGAAGGGGCTGCACTGAGCCCAGGAGGGCCAAGGATTACAGAGCTGGGCCTCGGATTCCTCACCCTTCCTGCCAATTAGGGGCAAACCAAGAGGAAAGAAAAGAAGCCCGCTAGCCACAAGCCTTCAAGCAGAACCCCCCACCTCTAACGCCTTACAGAGGCTGCGGTGCAGAGAGTGAGGTGCAAGCTGGCCATTCTCAGGGAGAACGTTCCAATGCCTGGGTGCAGCAACCAAGGAGATCTTATCCTGGATTTTCACCCGTCTTCTCTCCAATGATTAGGAATCATTCTTATTATCATTATTATCCCAGCTACAGCTTCTATGATCCGCAGTACCCAGGTTTACAAGGCAAATACGCACACGGGACCACAACTGGCAATGGCAGACTTTTCCCACATTAAAAATGGAAAGAAACTGCAGCAATCTCTTTCTAATCACCTTACTGAGGGATATCTGCCCCTTTGGACACGGGTAGGGCACTCACAATGGACGGGGCCAGCCATGTATGGAATGCGCTCCCCAGAGAGGTCCGCCTGGCGCCGTCGTTATTTGTTTTTCGGCGCCAGGCTAAGACCTTTTTATTTAAGCAACATTTTAAATGCTAAATACAATTGAATTTTATCTGGCCAGGGCGGCTTATTTTATAATGTGTGTTTTAATTAAGATTATTTTATATGGATATTTTAACTTATTGTTTTATCTATGTTGTAAGCCGCCCCGAGGCTTCGGCGAATGGGGCGGCATAAAAATGTTTTAATAAATAAATAAAATAAATGTATTTTGCTACAGGAGATGTGCGCTCTAGCTTCATGGGAAACACTGAGGACTTTGAGCGGAGAGCAAGAGAAGCTGACGACACCTAAGTCGGTAGCGTTCCTTATCCAATGCAGCTGTTATCCTGAGCTTTCCGCGGTGGTGAACCCATTCTGGGGATGGAGTTCAGCACTATGGATAGCTCTTATAAATGCCAAAGAGGCACTGCAATGGCTTAGGAAGCTTACTGACACTAGCCTCCCTGGCAAACAGTCATTCGCACTGCCTGGCTAAGGACTTCTCTTGAAGTTCTGCTTTGAGATGCCTTCAGTTTTCATTCCTGGGAGACTCCCTAGATTGGTGGGGCTGAGGCCAGTCTGACTTTTATGCTGAGTGCTTTGTTGAATTCGGGACTCCAGCATGCATATTATGGATGATAGAACCTGGTCGTGCTTGTCCCGCCTGCCACTGCTACTCACATGGGACATACGTTCTTGTTTGCAGTTCTGCAGGAAACAGGACCCTTTCGATAGCTCCGTCATCTTCTGATCTGTCCAGCCAACGACCACAAGGAAACTTCAGGCACAAGCCCTGGCTTGGAGCATCCACTTCTACCCACTCCAGAAACCAGCCCTGAGAATTTCCTGAGGAGGAATGGAAGACCTTTACTTGCCTCCAACACTGCCTAGAAGACTTGCAGAGTTATAAGGCAGCCACGGGTCTTCTTCTACGAAGGACAGACCCCCATCTGAAGGGCTGCCCATGGGCTGCCCTCTATTTTGAAAGTGCTCTTTGTGAATATCCTGGACTGACCAAAATAAAGGATCAACAAATGGGACCTGGATCGAATCAAGCCAGAGCTCTCCCTGGAAGCAAAAATGGCACAACAGAGGCTGTTGTACTTCAGGCATGTTATGAGAAGGCACGATTCCCTGCAGAAGACAATCATGCTAGGGGAAGAGGAAGGCAGACGAAGAGGAAGACCAACAGCCTTGAATTTACAAGAGCTAAGCAGGGCTGTGGAGGGCGGGACCTTCCCAAGGGCATTCATTCATAGGATCGCCATATCTGACAGACAACTTGGCGGCACACGACAGCAGCACCAACGTTTATTTGAAGGGCTGTCCAGTTCAAGCCTGGTATAAACTTAAAGAACTATCAGACGGAAGAGCTGGGCCTTGAAGTTACCTGGATAGAAGACCGAGCAGGACATCCTGGTCACCTGGTCACAGTCCTCCACACTACAGTGATGGCCTAGATTTCCAGCTCATACTAATTATTTCTAAATGTATGCATATAGATTAATATATATACAAATCAGTCCTTTTTATCTTCTTTGATGATGCATGCCTGATCTTTTCTCTGATAAGCTGACTTTGACAAAGATTATTCTCATTTCTCCTGCTGTCCTTCTCGTGATATTTCCACTTTTTTGCTAGGTCAAGTCGCTTGCAGCATAGTTAGCTCAAGCCTTGTATCTGCAGCGCATCTGGCGACCTATGGCGAGCAGAGCTCATCCACCTGGCGTTCCTCCCTTTGGACAACTGGGCCAGGCCCAGATCAACCTCTCTTGTGTCCAGATCAACCTCTTGGAAGGATGCACCGAGCACTTCCGCCAAGGCACAGGCCTTGCCCAGAATCCATACTGCTCTTGTTGTTGTTCTTTGGCCAACTTTAGCTCCCCACCACCCAAGGCCTTGTGCAAGTATTCACAAAAACGATCCACCACCTGTGAACCAATACCACGTCAACCTGGAGCCCTCCAGCCGTTTTGCACTACAGCTCTCATCATCCTCTGCCACTATGCTGGTGGCCATCCTGGCAGCAGTTCAGAGAGCAGACTGGGTTTATTTCATCATTCGAGTAAGCTATACTGCCCTAGTGTTTTAATCCTGAACTAAATGTGTATTTAAAAAAAGAACTTGCTTGGACAATTTTATATAGTATCATGTAAGCATACCTGAGTCATCATGGCCGATCTTGATTTTCTTCAGATCTCCAAGGTCCACACACTCCACTGTGAATACATCCCTCTTCCTTCGCTCAAATTTGTTCTTGTTTGTCTTGGAGGCCTTCAAGAAGATCGTCCCTGTTTCATTTTAATCACAGTTATTTCCCAAAAAGCAGAGCAGAGTTGGCACTGGCAGGTTCTCCATCTGGGCATCTGCCTCAGTGCTGGCCGCCTGGGGCCACCTCAAGAGCAGAACTTGGTGGGCATGAGAAGCCCAGGAAAGCTGAAGGTATTACCCAGAAAAGAGTCTGTGTCCTTAAGGACTCTGAGCATATTTTCTTGCTTGCTACACTTATTCTGGCCTCAAACAGGGCAATCTGGATATACAGTGCAGTGCTGGTCCATGTGGGGCCCTTGCCAACGATCCTAAGGACAATCATTTTAATTAGCATTGCATAATGCAATAATAAAAGCACTCCGCAGATATTGTGCTCATAGTCCTTAATGGCTAAGGGAGATGCTTATGCATTTTTATCCCCCTATAACAAGGGTGAAAAGTGGAGCAGAGCAGGCTGCAAGAAGCCATCAGGTAAATTCACTGAACTGAGCTTCATACTGAAACACCCAGATTGCATCTCTTTGCCATGGCAACATGCCATTTCGCAGTTGTGCATGTTATAGTGGACATCTTCAGTTTAGTGCGAATGTTGATAAACCCCGAGAAACTTGGCGATTGTCATTGTTTTAATGTATTTTGTATTCGATGTTGTAAGCCGCCCCGAGGCCTTGGCAAGGGGCGGCATAGAAATGTTTTAATAAATAAATAAATAAATAAATAAATAAATAAATAAATAAATAAAGTCAGAGAGACACTGAATACGGACAATGACCAAAATGTGATTGTTCAGGATTCAATGGTATATGAAGTCAGGAATTGACTATCTTCAGGCATTCAGATGAATGTTGGTATTGCCCATATTTTGTTCAATCACAACAGTTAGGAATGGGGGAATCTGCCAAGCTCCGTTCCACAAAGGCTTTCAGTATCCCACTGTTCAGTCTGTTCCATCCCATTTCCTCACCATAGCACAAAATAATTATACTGACAGTAAGGGTAATAATGACAACGATGACCCTTATTTTTGCACAAAAGGTCATCCATTCTTTCTTGTGCATTTTTCAAAATATACACGTTCTTTTAAAGCTGCACATTTTCCAAGCAGTTTTTCAAGTTCCCTTTCTCTTTTTCTTTGTCAACTGTATAATATACTTTAGAAAACTAAATGCATTTCACTTCATGTTTAATTTCGGAAAGTGCCGTTCTGTTAAATTTGCATAGAGATGAGATCCAAATTAGTTTTGTACCCAGCCCTACAAGATTCCTACCAGTGTGATACGTTCTGCAATGCAACCTGCCCTGCACTTAGTACTGGGACCAAGAAGAGCAATAAGGAAACTCTAGAAAGTTCAGGGGAATAGGAAGAACCCTGGACACTCAGCCAAAGGATTCGAAGAAAGGACAGGTTAGCTAGCCCTCACCAAGAAAAATCCTGATGGGATTCAGCTGCTCTAATGAGCACACTGTTTGCCATGGGAAGATAAAGGCCTTAACAAAAAGAGTGGATGAAATGGTCATGGCATTTTTCTTGAGCCC
Source organism: Varanus komodoensis (assembly GCF_004798865.1). Taxonomy (NCBI): domain Eukaryota; kingdom Metazoa; phylum Chordata; class Lepidosauria; order Squamata; family Varanidae; genus Varanus; species Varanus komodoensis. The sequence goes on from NW_025335606.1 coordinate 5,625,761, forward strand.
TGGCAACCAATTTTACAAGTGGCCAAAGGCCAACCGTGTTTCTTTCTTGCTTTCCAGGACTGCACTGTGTTCTTACCTGTATCATCTTTAGTTCCATAAAGAACAATGAAGACATTGGCATCCGTCCCGCCGTGTTTCTTGTCCCCCGTTTGCACGGACACAGTGTATGTAGTAGATTTGTCTGTCAAAAAGAAACACCTCCGTTGGGCAGGGTGACTTCAGGGCCGCTGTGCATTTTACCACCTCTCTTGTTCCATTTCGTGTGGTGGGGAAAATCTGCAAAGTCATCTCAGGTCTAGGAGGTAGGGATTAAGGATAGACAAATTGTGGAGCTCTCATTTTCCAGTGACAACACACTCTGACTTCTCTCCACACTGGGCTGTGACTCTTTTTTCCTGCACAGACATGCATGCATATTCCCCTGTGCACAATGTGCAGACTTGGTATTCAAAATGTGCAGATTTGGTACATCTAAAGTGTCAGCTGACACATTTGTGAAAGAGGGATGCTCTTTTGAAAGAGGTGCTGCCACTGAGTACTGGCTCCTACCCTGTGTGTCATTAGAAGTGGAGGTGGCTGCACCTTTTTCTGAAACACACCATTGGATCAGTGGTCCAGCAAGGTGAGCCTGCATCTGGGTGATGGAAAGTGAAAAAGGAAGGCCTCTCACAATGCTACTGTGGCCAAACACAGTTTGACAAAGGGTGGCCATGGTATTTTAGGGCAACAGGTAGGTGGGCTTGGTCTCCATAAGGCTGATGGATCTTGGGAAGCCTGGGAGATGCCCAGAAAGTATTTCTTTGCTAATAAAGACACAGAAAAATTATAAAGGGTCCAGCAGAGGGCAATAAAAATGATCCAGGGTTTGGAAACCCTTCTCTATGAGGAGAGTCAGAGAAGTGGACATGTTCAGCCTTGAGAAGAGAAGACCGAGGGGGGACATGAGATCCCTCCATAAGTACCTCAGAGGCTGTCACAAAGAGGAAGGTCAAGATCTCTTCTGGCTGATGCCAGAATGTAGGACACAGAATAATCAGTTCAAGTTGTGACAACCCAGATTCAGGCTGGACATCCGGAAAAGCTTCCTCACCACCAGAGCAATGCGACAGTGGAACCAGCTGCCTGGGGAGGTGGTGGGCTCTCCCACAGTGGGGACATTCAGGAGGAATTGGACAGCCATCTGAGTGGGATGCTGTGATTTGGTATCCTGCAACAGCAGGGGGTTGGACCTGATGGCCTTCATGGCATCTTCCAACTCTACTATCATATGATTCTGTGATTCTACATGTATAGCTCCTCTTTCCTCCAAGAAGCCCAAGGCAGCTCATCTGCTCTTCCCCCTCTCCATTTTATCTTCACCACAACACTGTGATACAAGCTGGGCTGAGAGGCAGGGACTGGAATTTTGTGGCCATCCGGAGATAGAACATGGATCTCCCGAGTCCCAGATCAGCACCTGAACCAGTAGGGTGCATGGGAGGGTTATATCAAAGCTCAGTGCAGTCCATCCCTTGGGTGCATGAGGATTTCCTTTCATGCTCAGCCCTGTATCGAAGAGTGAATCAAGCTGAGAGGAAGGCTGCAGATGCGGGCAGAATGAAGCCCACACCACTGGCAACCTTCTTGCGTATCATGTGCGGCAGTGCAAGCAAAGGCTGCTGCAGGAGGCAAGCGAAAAAGGAAGCTGCTTGTGCAGGGCTGCTCTGTTTCTGGCAAGCAAGTGCGAGCAGTGGGCGAGCTTGCTGGAACCTGGGCTCATGGCCACTTCAAAGCAGAAAGGAGTCTGGAGAGCCAAGCCCAGGGAATCCAACAGATTCCCAGCCCCAAAACGGATCCCTCGCACAGCCCTTGTGCACGGATGCTGCAGCTCTTCCAGATGCCAAGGGAAGTGCAGCCTGGCAGCTCAGAATGGGAAACAAGGACGAGTCCAAAGAAGAGACGAAGCAACACGAGGCTTTATGAGTTCCTTTGTCCCCCTTCTGCGGCTGCTGAAACCCCAGGAGTCCAGTTAGCACGCCTGATCCTGTATTATATTACACACGAGACATAATTAACTTACTGGATCCATTGTCACAGCAATCGGATGGCTGCCAGCACCCATCTGCTGCCTCCAAGGGTTCGGGGAGCAGACGGCCGCCCCATCCCTTGGCCATACCCTTTGGCCTGGCTACCAACCTCTTGGTGGCTTCGAGGCTTCTGTGAAGTGCCTTCCTCATTTTGAAAGGGTGAAATGCCTCCCTGAGGCTTAGTTAGGAGCACTCAGGGCTTTAGGTTAAACCATGCTGATATTTTTAATCATTTGGCCTCACCCCCTTTGCTTCCAGTTGAACCCCTTTGCTTTGGCCAACAGCAGAATGCAACTCCCAGGTTCTTCTCCAAAAGAGAATTCAGCCCTTGGGCTGAAAACAATTCTGCACCTCCAATACGTAGGCCAAAACTCAGTGGGAGGGTTTCTTTGCATGTCTAGTTATCTTTGGGTGGGGGAACCCCCCCCCCCCCACACACACACTTTGATTACAGCAACCCCTGTAGTTTGGGTCCTTCCGTTGTGACCCCTTGCGCCTCAAGAGCCATAGTAGAAAGATAAATATGAATATATCAGTACGTCTATGGACGATCTTTGTACTGGTGTGTACTGGTGTACTGGTGACAACTACAGCATGGAAGATAAGGACAGAAAATGGTTCTCTCATGCTCGCTGGACCTCTTCCCATGCTTTGCCCTGACCTGGAAGTAAGCAAAGCTGGGATCAAGTCCATGCACACGCAGGAATGCTAGCAGTTCCTTTGCACAAAACATGCAAAGTGTGTAATTCTTTGCACAAAGCATGCAAAGCCTGCAAGTCACGTGCTTGAAAATGTGGCCTTCCTCCCTGCCAGATGCCCGCATGAACGCTCAGCATGAGGCAGACTCAGGGAGGAGAGAAAGTGGGCCAGACTCCAGGGGGCTCCGCCAAAGAAGCCCGACGGATTCTCACCCGCAAACTGGGTTCCTCACACGCCTAGTGACAATGTCCAGTCACTGCATTTAGAAACCGTCTGCCTCTGGCTTCCAGATTCCACAGACACCTAGCAAGACATGATATTCTCCTTCTGGCCAACTCACTGGCTCCCCGTCATTTCAAAAATCTGCAGAAAGCCAGCTTTGTGCATTGTTACAGCAGCCACTGGGTACTCCTGGACAGTGTTTTGAGATGTTGTTCAGTGCGGAAATCAAAGGAGGCTTGCTTCCAAATCTTCCAAAGTGTGGGATGCAGCTGCCTTTGCGCTTCCAATGATAGCACAGGGAGGATTTAGGCTGGAACAGGAGGCAGACGCTGCTCCAGAATCCTGTATCTAAGCATATTCCAAGACAGTTGCCTTGGGCAGCAGACAGGGCCAAGGAGTAAAACGGTTGCCAGGGCTGCACCGATTCTCCCCTGCTCTGAGCCAGGGAAGCTCACCTGGCCTGCATGATCACAAGGCGTGATAATGGTGGAATGGCCTCATGCAGGTCCCGTTTGAGAAGAACCACAGGGGCATCCACATGCCTGCACAGAGGCTGGGGTGGTGCCTGCAGGCATTATTCTGACCCGCTCCCCCAGACACACAGTGTGCCAATTAACCGTGGGAAGAGGGCCAGCAGGGGGGCCAGTGCTTGAGGTCGAGTTCCCACCTGCAGAAGGCCTTCCGTGCTCGGTTGTGCTGTTCACAGCATGAGACTCATGGCAGGGATCACCACCTCCTCTCGCCCCGCCTGAGATACTGGCCGTCTCAGGAAGAATGAGTTGCAGCTCGGTGCAAAGCACTTGCTGTGCATGCCAGAGGCCCCGGGTTCAGGCCGTGGCCTCTCTGGGTGGAGCTGGGAAAGACTCTCTGTCTGAAAACATGGAGACCTGTTGCTAGGGATGCACGAGCAATTCCTTTGTTCGGTTTTGATCCAGATTTTGCCCAGCACGCACTAGGGATGCAGAGATATGCCTGGGATCTGCTTCTCTCGTGCTCTCTGGACGTCTTCCCTGCACTTGGTCCAGAGCTGAGATCAAGTCCACACATGCTCAGGGACACGACTGGGCCGCTTCATGGCACCGCGTCTCGTTCAGGCCCATTCCCCCACGGAGCACGCAATCCGCACAGGCTGAGCAAGACATGCACAGCCCATGGCCAGCGCTAGGATGAGCCCTGATGTGCCAAGGTCTCCCTCTCCCACAGGCAGCCTCTGCCCTACGCAAAAACCCGTGCTTTGCCCCCTGCTCCACCGAGCTGCTCTCAACAGATGCGTCTCTGCCAGGGGTGGCTGGATGCAAGAGTTACGTTTTTGCAAACTCACGAAGTGCAAACTGGCCTTCTGAGTAAAGCTTGCATATCTGATAGCGGAATGTAAAGTGCAATGGTGAACTCACTTCCCACTGGCACCTGCACAGAAACTCAGTAACAAAGCACATCAAGTCGGACTGAGGCAGAGAGAAACTGGGCAAAATCCAGGGACCCAGCTGAGAAAATCGAAATGACTCCTACCCCCAGTGGGGTTCTTCACACTTCGCTAATGTGGACCTTCCGGACTAACCACAGACTCGGCTGCAATCTGCAGTCAACGTCTGTTCAGTTCTGAGCTTGCAATGTGACTTTGCAGAGCAGAACAAATGCATTGGACAACGTGTGTGTATCTGAAAAAGGCATATTAAAAACGAATGTTTGAAAAATATGCACAAACATACTTTAATCAATGGGAGAAGAAGGCATACATTTCAAAACATTCCACAGCGGATGCTATTTAAAGTGCTTCGTTTCATCCCTGGGATTATTGTGGAAGGGTTTTGTAAAGGTGACCACAAACCTTTCTGTTCCAGGCCAAGTGTTGCAAGTGCACCTGCGTTGTCTGAACCCTTCTTCACAAATGCCTCGGCCACGGGTACCAGCTCTCTGGCAATTTGTCCGTCATCTTCTTCCACAGCTAACCACCTCTGGCATGGAAAATAGTAACTGCAAGAAGAACACTTCTTAGCACTTTCTCTGTGGCCTGCTCCAGATGATTAAATTTGTCTCTGAGAGGAACAGAGTTAAAAGGTACCCCACTATGAAGCCAGAACAAGAGCACGGACTTGTAATGCCAGAAGTGTCCAGAAAGGAACAGAAAGAATTAAGTTCCTTAACTTTTCTTCTCAGGGCCACCTACTCCACCCTGTAAATAGCCTTTTGGTACCAGAATTGTAGATGTCATTCCATCCTCTGCCTAAAACAGGATTTTCTTGGGCGTCCAAGATTTCCTAGCAATATAATCTTTACTGTTAATCATAACAAGCATATTAGAAAACATGACATAAAACTGATGTTAAAAAACAAACAGAATTATTCATGCTGGTCCATGAAACCAGAAATGTCCAAAGGCCACAGTTTGGCAGTACTTGCATTAGGACCAACCAAAATTTCACAAAAATGAGCAGTTTCATGTTCTCCAGAACTCCACCTTGGGTTAGGTGGCTCAGCAAAGCAGGGGATGAGGGAAGAAAAGGCTGGTCATGTGGACTGCAGTATAGAAACGTAGAAACAGAGCGAGTCAGAAGGGCTCTCCCGGGGCATCTAGTCTGACCCCTGGCTCAGCTGGCTCCGCTCATGACATGCCTACCAGGTGCATGTCTAGCCTATCCTTGAACATCCTCTTCGACAGGGCTTCAGCCACTCCCATGGAAAGGAAGTATAGACAGAGCAAGTATAGAGAGGACCAGTCTCAAAATTTGCAGATTTGCTTCCTGAATGAATTAGTCATTGCCTGATAAATGATCCAGGTTTCTGACTGTGCCTACAATGCATTTTGGAATAGAGAAGCAATCAATTTTCTCCATTTCTGAAAAGACAAGGCCCAGCTGTAACTCAGATCTACCTGTTGGACAAAACACCCAGGTTCCTAAATCAACACAGAACAGAAGTTCAAAGAAATAGGTTGGTCATTCCAGGATCGAAGGAAGAGATTAATTTTAGGTGGTGCACTAAGCACATCAGCACAGTCGTATTTGCACGCATCTTTGTTAATGTGCTCTTTAAAATGCTGGATATACGAAGGGCTTTTTTTGTCATAGAACGCACCGGAACGGCGTTCTGGCACCATTTTTTCCAATGGATTTTACGAAGTGATTTTGAATCACCTGCCGGCGTAGCAGGTCAGCAGCAAACATCATTAACATAGTGCCTGCGGGCTGCTTTGGTGTCCACGCTGCCCGGCTTGGGACGCTGCTCGGCTTGGGACTGGTGTGTGCGGTCGCACGCTCAGTGCTTACTGCCGGCGGCGACGTGAGTTCCGGCACCCTTTTTCTTTTTTACAAAAAAAGCACTGGATATAGGCATCCAGTGCAGTTTCTACAACCAAAGCAAGATGGCTTTGTACCACCTTAACAGGGACTTACCAGCTTTGTTAACCTTATACACTGAGGCTGTGAGCTTAGATACACCTACCAGGGAGTACGATCCACTGAAAACAGGTTCACATCTGAATACACATGAGGAGGTTTGTACTGTAAAATACCCAAGGGAAAGCCAAATGTGGCTTCATTCTTAAACTGTGCTTTTAGGATCCACCAAGTGTTTACCCTACTTAAACATCTCCAGTCTTCCCCTCCCCCCTCCAACTTATGTTCTTTCATTGTGTAGCGCTACCCTTGGGTATTTTGGTAATATCCAAAACTGAAATAGCTCATTAATTTCCTCAAATTGTATTTCCCTTGGCTTGGGATTGCTTTGGACAGAACCCTAATTGCTGCATTAGTGGGGGGGGGGGGTTTAAACTCATTGCTTACGTGCTTTCCTCCTTGGTGTCAATAATCTCAATTCTTTCCAGAAACCAGGCTGGATTGGGTCCAGAGTTGTCCTGCCGGATTCGCACTTTCTTTAGCTCTCCCAGGTCAATGGCTTGGACAGTGAATATATCCACCTGCGGAACAAGAAAAGAGCTTGTTGGAATCCTGTACATTTTTAATTGTGAACATTTTAACATGTGCTTTTGAGAGCAATCCTGTACAGGTCTACTTTGGAGTAGGTCCCACTGGGTTCAATGTTATTTACTCCCATAGTCACAGGTATATAATTGCGGCTCAAATTTGCTCCCCAATTTCTCTGTAAAGTTCTCTTCTATGAATGTTGATACTGAATATTCACTGGATAGTCTGAATATTATTATTTGACTACTTTTATACCCTGCCTTCCTTCCTCTTGAAAGGCACCCAAGGCAGCTTACAAGATTCTCGTTCTTTTGCTTTAGTCTTTCAACAACAACCCTGCGAGGTAGGTTAGACTGAAATCTGTCAGAGGGCAGGCAAAGAAAACCCAGGAGAAGCAAAGATCCAAAAGAGCAAAGGGTCAAGACAGGGGAGATTCTAAACTAACCTTTCTGTGTTGATTACACCATTTAAAGCAGGGGTCCTCAAACTTTTTCAACAGGGGGCCAGTGAGGTGGCGGCGGGTGCATGTGCGGCGAGGCAGTGGCAGGGGCGTGCAGCAAGGCGGCAGCTTGCTTGCTTGGACATCTCCCAGCAAGCCCAAAACGATCTGCAAGTGAGCAAGCCGCCATCTCGGCACGCGTGTGGTGAGGCGGCAGCGCCGGCAGGCACGGGGAGTCCGAAACCACTGAGGCGGGCCAGATAAACGGGCATGGTGGGCCAGATCTGGCCTGCAGGCCATAGTTTGAGGACCCATGATTTAAAACATATAAAGGGGAGTTAAGAATGATTGAAATCACAGGAACTGGGGAGGGGAAGTGGACCGCTTTCCTTCCTGAGGCAACCTGGACAAAAAGGGCTTCTCCAAAGCCGATCGTGGCATCAGGAGGGAGAGCTGTTCACTCAAATTCATAGCAGCTAGAAATCCACTGGTACAGTGGTGTGCACCAGTCCAGATGTGTGGCACTCTGTTGACTGTTTCCAGTGCGCCGGGCTAGCTGGACAATTAGTCCTCATTTATTCCCCCACCACCTGGGCAACACTTAGGTTCTTACCTGACCCTTCTCAAATTTGTTTATGTGGTTTGAGCGCTTCAAATGTCTCTCCCCAGTGTCTCCTCTTTCACCATAGATGCTCAGGTAAACATTGGCATCAGTCCCAGCTCCCCAGACGATCCCAGTGATGACGTGGACCTCATAGCTGTTCGCTGGGGAAAGGAAGCCATAAGCCTTTAAAAGGGATACTCTTCAGACTTTCTTTCATGCCAGCCTTGTTCCTTGAGCGCGGTCACACCATGAATATCCTGCAACATAGCAACCGATCTAAATAGGCCCTTCTTAGAATCAAGCTCCACACTGAGTGGAGTTCCATGACGTTCTTTTAAAGTTTTAACCCAAAACAGGCTGTGCTTTCAAGGGTGAACAGGGCTGCCAAGCAAATCTTTCTTTTCCTGCCCACGCCTTGCTCAAAACAAGGTTGGTGTAACTTGTTGCCATTGCGGGGCCCCTGACAAAGGGCACACATGATCAGGGGCCCACTGCTCCTGGGGCCAGGACCTCCATGTCCTCCTCCTTGCTCTTTCTCTTGGCCTGTTCAAGCATGGGGGCAGTAACAAGGGAAGGGGGAAGAAACTCCTTGACATGTTCAAGGCATCTGTGCTGGATGTCCTTCCACCAGAGGGTCAAATTAAATTTCAGCAAAGTTCTCTGGGACCGCCAGAGGTGGACAGGGGGCAAAGGCAAAATGGCGTGAGCCCAAAACACAAAACAGTACTGGCAGCTCTTAGTTTTGAGCTCTTACTCCAAGTAAATAACCTTAGGAGACACAGTTTGACCTTTTTAGAATGGGGTAGGGAAAAGAAAACTCAGACCTGGGGAAAGACCGGACAGTGGGCAGTCGGAGAAAAGAGGGAGGGCTCCAAGGATGAGGGTGTGCCCTTCTGGAGATGCCCAGAATGACCCCAAACTTGGCCCTGTAGGTTCTTTGCACTTAGGTTCTGCATCAGCCTTGCGTTCTGTACCTGTCCTAATGTTAGATATAATGGAACACATTTGGAAATATGCAAGCCCAGTCCACCTTCAAGTTGAGATCCATCCTCCGGGATCAGTTCTGTGACCAGTTCCTTGTCTTCTTCGTCACTTGCCAGCCAGCGATGGGGTGTGAACTCATAAACCTCCATGACGCCTGGCTTGTTAGGGTCCTCCACTTCCTCCTCTTGAGTGGATTTCTTCTTCCTCCTCCTCTCCTTTATCTTCGTAGCCATCTTCTTGAGTGTGACACTTTCCAGGAACCAGCCGTCCCCAATGCCTGACCCATCATGGCCAATGCGGATCTTGTAGAGCTTGCCAACGTCTGCAGCTTCTATCTTTAATGTTGTCAGGAATAATCAGGCTTAACAATTAACATTCTAAAGATGTTGAACGCACTACGTGTACAGTACATCAAGGAAACAAACACAAACCCTGCAAGGTAGATCAGGACTTTTATCCCCATACTGCAGATCTGCACAATGAAAATGAGACGGTGGCTCACCCGCTGGGTCTGTGGCCTGGGAGACATAACCCAAGGCCTTCTCAGCTCACGTGATGAGCCAACACAATTAGCCAATTAGTTTTCAGATAACGGACTTACCCAAATTTTATGGCGTGGTACTAGGCTCTAAAAGGCATGTTTTAGAGATATGTACCAAGTTGCATATTTGCGGGGGAAGAAGCATAGAAAACAGTTTACTTTAGAGGGAAATGTGAATCTTTGTGCAATTTTTTAAAGACAATCACAGAAAATGTGACAGAAGAAACTTTTGATTGAAGAGAAGGCTATGTCGCTGTGACAACTTTGCCAAGCATTTTAAGGAGAAAATCGCTCAGATTTGTCACGAGCTGGACTCCACTAGTGACTCAGAGCCTTCAGGGGAGGAGCCAATGTTGCCGTCTGGTCCACAATTGATGGATGAATTTCAGTTATTGTGGCCTGATGATGTGGACAAGGTGCTTGGACAAGTATGTCCCACCACCTGCTTACTGGACCCTTGCCCATCTTGGCTACTTGACAAAGCCAAGCACGGGATAGGGACCTGGATCCTGGAAGTGGTCAACGCCTCTCTGAGGGGTGGCCGGGTACCTGCCCCTTTAAAGGAGGCAGTAGTCCGGCCTGTCCTAAAGAAGGCATCCCTGGATCCAGAGATGGCCCCAATTACAGACCGGTGGCCAACATCCCGTTTCTGGGCAAGGTGTTAGAGCAGGTGGTGGCAGGACAACTCCAAGCACTCTTGGATGAAACTGATTATCTGGACCCATTTCAGTCTGGCTTCAGACCCGGGTATGGTACTGAATCTGCCTTGGTCGCCCTGTATGATGACCTGTGCAGGGAGAGAGATGGGGGAGTGTGTCCCTGTTGGTCCTCCTGGTCCTCTCAGCGGCTTTCAATACCATCAACCATGGTATCCTTCTGGATAGGCTAGTGGGATTGGGGGTAGGGGGCACTGCTTTGCAGTGGTTCCGCTCCTATCTCAATGACCGGTTCCAGAAGGTGGTGCTAGGGGACTATGGCTCTGCACCATGGCAGCTATGCCATGGAGTACCGCAGGGGTCCATTTTGTCCCCCATGCTATTTAACATCTACATGCTGGGAGAGGTCATCAGGAGGTGTGGGCTGCGGAATCATCAGTACGCTGATGATACCCAGCTCTACCTCTCATTTTCAACCAATCCAGGTGAGGCAGTGGCTGTGCTGAACTGGTGCCTGGCCGAGGTAATGGGCTGGATGAGGGCCAATAAACTGAAGCTCAATCTAGACAAGACAGAGGTCCTGTTAGTAGGCGGGTCGGGCTTCGGGGTGGGGGACCTTGACCTTGTCCTGAATGGGGTTGCACTCCCTCTTAAGGACAGAGTCCGCAGCTTGGGAGTGCTCCTCGACCCAGAGCTATCATTGGAAGCTTAAGTGACAGCGGTGGCGAGGAGCGCTTTCCTTCAGCTTCAGCTGATCCATCAGCTGCGTCCCTACCTGGAGAACGACTGCCTGGTGACAGTGACACACACATTAGTCACTTCCCGATTAGACTTCTGTAACACGCTCTACGTGGGGCTGCCCTTGAAGACGGTCCGGATACTTCAGATGGTACAAAATAGAGCTGCCAGGTTGCTGACGGGGAGTGGGCATTATGTTCACATGACCCCAGTTCTCCGTCAGCTCCACTGGTTCCCCATTGAAGTTCGGGCCCAATTCAAGGTGCTGGTTATCACCTACAAAGCCCTGAACGGCTTGGGTCCTGGTTACCTAAAGGTCGCTTGCGTCCATATATGCCCTCCTGCTCCTTGAGATCGGCGACAGAGGCCCTTCTCCAAGAACCCTCCGTGACAGATATTAGGAGGGTGAGTACCCGGAGGAGGGCTTTCTCTGCGGTGGTGCCCAACTCATGGAACGCACTCCTCAGAGAGGTCTGCCTGGCGCCGTCATTATTTGTTTTTTGGCGCCAGGCCAAGATCTTTTTATTCAAACATTATTTTAATTGTTAAGGCTATGTATTGATTTTAACTTGCCAGGCTGTTTCCACTATTTTATGTATTTATATGCTGTTTTTATTTATGATTGTAAGCCACCCCGAGGCTTATGCGAAGGGGACAGCATATAAGTTGTTTTAATAAATAAATAAATTTCTCTCTCCAAGTTACACACCTAAATAATGGTTAGTTTTTAGCATTTTGAGGCCTTGTCTTTTTTCTCTTCGAGGGGTGGGGTTGGTGGGGAGTGTTGCATAATCTGTAATTTATATTTTGCACAAGGCTGGTTCTGCTACGTATGAGCAGGATCAAGAGCCATGCAAGGCTCTGAAGCATCCACCTCTGAGCACTGGGAGAATCTTATCCTCAGCTCTCAGGCTTGGGAACTGGGAAAGATCGGACCTGGGGTTAGCTGCCTTGTGCAGTCATGAAGCACAATCTGATGAGCTTGCCTAACGCCCAAGCCTCCCAATGCTCCAAAATGCAGTTCTCCAGTATCTTTGCTGGGTTCAAAGGGGGACAAGAGAGACACTTAAACAACCAGAACTCTGCCCGGTTAGGATGTTGGGAGGGGTGGGCAGGCCAAGGGAGAAAGGAGGCATGGGTCAACATTCCCTTTGAGGCATGAGCAGTGAAAATTCCAGACAGCTGAAGAAGGTTTGGCTTTCCAAAATCCAGATGAACTTGCATCTGTCTCTTTCTTTCTCAGCCAGACATTCTGAGCTTTCCCTTCCATCATGCCCGACATCCTTCTGTCGTAGGTCTCCTTCCAAGCGTAGGTGAAGGATCAGGCCACCCCCAAGGGTAGGGACCAAGCATGCACTGGGAAAACATGGAGGAACTGGGCTACTTGGCACAGTGCACAGCGCTCCAGCCCCAAAAGGTCTGGTCAGGCCCTTCTGCAGCTCACCGTACCTTGAAGGTTTCCGATGCTCCTCTCTCATAGTTATTTGACCTGTTTTTCAGAATCAGCACCTCTGTTTTGCCCAGGTCGCCATAGACCTGCATGAAAACGTTGGCGTTGGTGCCTGCGTTGCGCACGTCACCAGTCACGATGCACACCTCGTAATTTATCACTGCGTGCAAAGCGGAGAGGGTGATGGTAGGTCCTCAGAGCATGCCAAGGCTCTCGCAAGATCCCCGAAGCTGGGATGCAACATCCCAGTCAGCAAAATCAGGCATTTGCTTGGTGATTTTGGGACCCCCCCCCGCCACTCCATTCTGTATCCAGGCACATTCATGCAGGCAAAATGCTCCCCTCCCCTCCATTTTTCAAAGCGAATGCAGGATTCTACCTTATGCATAGGTACCTTAGACCTATATCTGCTCAATACAGTAGTTTTCATTCCTGGCTGAATGTGATGCCCTCCAGACCGTCTTGTCCTACAGTTCCCCTCGTCCCCAGTCAACCCTGGCTAGGGATGATGAGAGTGGTAGTCCAAGCCATGTGGAGAGCACTAGGTTGAAGTAGGCTGGTCCACTCGGGCTGCCATGCTGCCACGGAGTCTCGGGAATGCGGTGAGGTTGCTCCCTGTCCCTCTTAGCGAGAGATCCCCCAAATGTACTCCAGGAGCTTCTGCTTGCAAGGAAGTGGGGGGGGGGGGGGGGTGCCGAGTCAGGGCCCCTTCCTGTGAGGGGCAAGCGCGAAACCTAGACAGCTGGACCTTGGATGTAAGGTAGGGTGGGTGGGCAGCGAGACGATGGCACATAAAGGAGGGTGAGATCGATGCGCTGGTCCAGGAGCAGCAAGCAGCAAAGCCACGAGATGCTTTTGGAATGGTTTCCGTGCAGCGAGAGGCACTGGCTTCTCTCCTCCTCAGCCAGCCATTCTCCAAGCATTTCTTGCCATCCGGCCCCACACCCACACTGGCCAGCCCGAGTGGAGGGGAGCCTCTCGGACGGAGGCGTCTTCATGGAAGGAGCAGCCCAGCAGCCCATGATTAGGCCTCAGTTCCCGCTTTCGGAAGTCAGGCTGGGGACTCCCAAGCCCGGGGAACAAGCTGGGAAACCACGGGGAGAAATGGGACACTTTGCAGAGCGCATAAATCCTCTGCCGAACACCTTCTGGCTGGCAGGCCGGCCGCCTACCTGCCGCTGGACTGAACCTCTCCCCATGCAAGACATTCCCCACGGCCCCTCGGTCCCTGCAGGGCTGCCTTGATTCTGTGCCCTGCTCATTTGCCGCTGTCGCTGCAGCAACTACTACTGGCGCCAGGTGTCCTTTTATTTATTTCTGTATTTTACGGAGAGTAGTCCTCTGTTTGATGAGATCCTCTAGCGGAACAGCTGCCCAGTCTAAGCCCAGTATAAACCATCCACAGGAAGCGCTCAGCCTTGAAGTAGCTCGTTAGCAACGCCCAGACAGCGGGGTGACAGTGCACCATTTGCAGGTCACACATGATGGCAAGCAGCATTGTATTTCTATCGAAATCACAGCAATTGTTTCTAAATGCATGTGAATCAGCATATACAAATATTATGCAGATAGCACTTCCCTCTGTCCTGCTTTTTGGAGACTGAACACGACCACCCAACTGCTCCTGCTGATCTAAGCTACAGCCCTATAGAGAATTACATGAGAGTAACCCCAGAAGAAATCAATGGCACTTACTCCTGAGTATTCATGCTATGGCCTGCCTTGGTAATAGTTATTTAATATTGCACTGGCCCCTGCAGTTGGCTCAAGGGTTTTGGAATCTCAAGGAAGGCGGTACTGCAGCTCTAGCTTGGCTTACAAGAGGGAAAACAGATTGTTTGCGCACAAAATTCAGGCCGGCCCGCTTAGGAAAGGCTCAGCAGCTTGTCACTAACAACACACAGTCTGCGCTGGACTGCAAGGCGGGCTTCAGTCTGCTGGAACAGACTGTCAGCACAGGCTGCCTGGGAGATAGGTGTCTGAACAAAGGGGATTGGGTCGAACGCCTAGTTACACGCTCTTTGCTGCTGATGCCATGAAGCCTTGCAGTCTAAACAACAGGAGAGTTTCTCGCCCTAGCAAGTGCAGCTGTACCTCGGCAACTTACTGATAAGGGAAGACTGGCAGATTCCCGCAGGCATCGCATCCAGCTGAAATGGAAGCTAGTTAGCTCCTGGAATGCAGGGGCTGTTACGGCCTCTGATAGCAAACCCCTGGCCAACTGGGAGACATCGATCCTCTCTGCCGAGCTGGGCTTTTAGGAGAGCCAGAGAAGATGGAGGCTTTGCCCATAAAATGGAAGGCATCTGCAAGGCTCTGCATGCAATTAAAACTGTGTGCTAAATCAGGTATTCCTCAGGAAGCGGCCCTCCACAAGCAAAGACTTCAGGGAGTTTAATTTCCAAGCTTCTCCTTCTCTGCTTCCGACTGAGTGCAACCGAGAAGCCATGCTTTTCACCCCACAAACACTCCATCATCGGCGCCGCTTACATTTCTCGATCGTCATGATCTCACTGGGGTAGACCTCAATTTCTACCTTGCCATCAGCTTCATTTTTATCAAGCCACCGGTTGCAAGGGAAGTTGTACATCTTGCCATGCACTGGGATGTTGATCTGAACACTGGCCAGGTGCCAGCCAGCTCGGAGGCCAACATTGTCATGTCCAATGAGAAGCCGCTGGATCTTTGGAAGGCAAAATGGCCCACAATGGTGAAAAGAGCATAAGAACACAGGTACGAATTTACTTGGCATCTGGAGCAGCCATTTTGACCCCCTTTTGACCCAACCGAGCATCGTTGGGTACTTCAAAACCTCTCCAGATGCCTTGATTTTATTTAGTTATTTAAAACATTTGTATGCCACCCAATTGCGCCACAGCACCTCTGGGCAGCTCATAACATGAGATAAAAGCATAATAAAAACCATAATACATCACACATTAAAAACAACAATAAAATACACCAAAACATACAAAACAAAGGCCTACGGCAATTAGTTATTAAAATGCTTTTTAAAAAGGAAGGCCTTCACCTGGGGCCGAAAGAAAGTAAGGAAGGGGCCAGGAGAATCTCCTTGGGGGGGGGGGCATTCCAGATATGGGGAGCGGTGCAAGCCAGGGGATATAGGGGACACAATGGTTTCTGGACCTCCCAAAGTTTCTACCGCTAGCATAAAGGAAGAAGCTCAAGACAGACACTTATGTGAAAGGATGCTTCCCTGATGAGAGGTGGAAAACAAGCAGGAATGTTTATTATTTGCTTGGACATGTCAAGCATTTTTATGCCTCCCTTTAATAAAAAATGTCTCCTGGAGAGGTTCACAAATATCAGTAGTAAAATAATCTGTACCTGAAGGCTTATGGTTGAAGGCATGGATGCAAATGGAAAAGGGGATGAGGAGAGACGACCAAAAAGCAAGCTTGGCACCAGTTCCTAAAGTTACACAGACGCAACACATACACTCAAATGCCCAGCAGAGGGATGAGTCTCCTGTAAGCATCTGGGGCCATGCCCTGTCCAGAGTCAGCCACTTTACAGAATTAGGAAGAGCCTCCTGAGCCCCACTGCACCGGTAGTTGCAATACCACTTCTGGCCACCTGAAGTGGAGGCGCTGTGGCTCAAAAGAAAGCAATAAAATGCTCTTCCATCCAGGAAGATGTCGCAGTGGTTTCCCTCTGGCCCTTGATGTACCCTGAAACCAGTTTAGCAGAGGCAAATCTAATGAAGTCTATAGCTCTCCTCCTGCAGTCCATCTTCAGACTCCTGTGAGTCAAGATTTTGTAATTTTTTATATCATGCCCAATTTCCATTTTCTCCTTCTCCCTGCCCTCGTTTCTGCAAACCCACCCAGCATGAGGAAGTGTTCTGATGAAGAAACGCTGTGACTTGTCAGATACTTTCAAAACAATTTGAGAACTCCGCAATTGGCCTTCAACACGAAATCAGCCCTTATTGTGTAGCTCCAAGCTACACTGGCGCCCATTCTTACCTTCCCAATGTCCATCGTATCAAGCGTAAAGATATCTATCCGACCACGTTCAAAGTAGTTGCCTAAATCATTATCCGAAACCAAAAGAAACTCCTTTTTCGTGTCTCCTTTCTCTCCATAGAGCTTGATCAAAACCTTTGAGTCTGAGCTGGCTCCAGGGATGTCTCCTGTCTTTATGCTGATGTGGTAACCAACATCTACAGAGATATTAACATTTGCACACAAGAAATGTGAATGGAATGCACTGCTCCATCTTCCCACATCGCACTTCGTTATGGATGATCAAAGCAAAGAACTAGGTAGAAGTAAAACTGAGACACTAAAGATGGTTTAAGGCATCCTTCCCCAACTTAGCACCCCGCTAGATGCGTGCTTGTTTCTGGTAAGGGGAAAAGCAGAGATTTGCCACGATAATTCACTGGCAAACCACCCTTTTCCCCTTGGCCGTACTACCACTAATAGTGTTGTGCTAGTACTGGTTTATGCTGGTGAAGTGTCCAATGTGATTATGCTAAAGATACTCCTTACCTTCTGGCAGCAGCACTCAGTGGCACAGATTTGTGGAAGGGAAGTTTTCAGGATAATATTGACAGGCAAAGAGATAAATAGAGGGTGGGAAAAATGCAAAAATGGGGTTGTCATGGCCAGCCGCAGCCCCATCTTTCTGCCCCGTGACTATAAAAATTCTGCCCTGAGAGTTCTGAGGCCCAGCAGCCCTTGCCGGCATCCAGGCCTGCTGAACAGAGGGGGAAGGAAGAGACGTTTGAAGGAGACAGTGCGTAAAGCTGAGGGAAGAGGAACACCAGAGAGACACGTCCCATTCGCAGTTAGGAGGGGCCACAGAAGCGTCTGGCTCAGATAATGTGCTTCCCCGTGAACCGAAAAACAAGCAGCAGGACTCAGTGCATCACACGACAAGCAGGCAAACTCACTTTCCAGGAGAGACGATCTCCCATCTGGAACTAACTCCCGAACAATTTGTCCATCGTCCTCATTTTTGTCAAGCCATCTGGTTAGCAAATGAAAGTTTAAGTTATCTGCTATGACTGATCAAACGTCAGGAGGCTTATTAAAACCCCAGAAGCAGGAAGTACACTGGAAGACAAAGCTACATTGTTAGAGAGATGCTTTGCATGATTCTGGAATAGAGAGTCAGGTTATGAGAATATTTCGAAAGACGACAGCCTTCTTGTCAATATCCAAAGGTATTTTCATTCTTACTCTGTTGTCTTTCTAGCTTTCCCAGTGATGAGTCCTGATGGATCTAAGGGGTTTGTATGTGTTTTTAAAAGCAGAAGATGGAAGGAGCGTGGGCTTGTACCCAGCTAAACCTCTATTCACCAGTCCAATGACCCCCAGGTGTGGTGGACCACAATGCCTATCACTCCCATCCAGCATTGCCAGACTGAGCTGGCTGGAGAGTTGTATGCCTACACATCTGTAAGTTACCAGGCTGGGAAAAAACTCCTTACCACTGGTCCACAAACTTTTGATGATTTAGAGGTTAAATTAACTCCAACATGTACCAGAAAAAATGTTTAACATTCTTACCTTAACTTCTGCTATTTTATATTTTGTGTATTCTACCGCAATAATGAGGCTGAATCTTTTCTGGGGTTGTAGGCTCTATTTTTTTAATCTGAACATTTCATTAAAAAGGCCCAGTTTGAATGTATGGCAGAATGAAACGGTACAGCCAGTGGCCTCGTGGGAGAAATGGCCCCAATATCCAGAAAGTCTCATTTCGCAAGACCATCACTGCTGCGTGTTGATGCAGTGCTGAAAGTCACCATTCCACCAACCATCCAGTCTATCTTTGCCATCCAGGCCTCCAGAGATTTAATGTGTGACATGGTGTAGGCAAGTAGGGTGTTAAAGCAAGGCACCATCAAACGTTAGGGTCATTACAGATCCCAGTATAGCTCTGTCACTGCATGATGAAGAATAATCCTTTATCAAATTTCTTATTTTTAAATTAAAATGGAGCCATTGCCTATTCTATTAAATCTTTTCTTTTTTAAAAAATGGCCTTTGTCTGACTGACAAAGTGCTTTTTAAAATTGCAGGAGTGTTATCTATTTGAAAAGCAACCCTCAGTGCTAGATTTCAGACCTGAATTCTAAAACTCACACCCAGGTTTAAAATATATCAAAGAAACTTCATCCGTGTGTATTCTCCAGGGCCCTAGGCAGAGAGCAACGGAGACTTGCTAACTACCTGAGATGCTGCAAGTTGAGTCTTATACAAAACTTATGTCCTAGTTGTGAATCTTGCCCATTACTTCAATAAGGAGCCACAAGGGCCTGTGAAAAGCCACTTAACCGGTTACCCAGGGTGGATTTATTTCCAAAACTGGAGCAATGTTATCATACATAAAACAAAGTAGATCTTACAGTCCAGGACTGTCAGCTGTCCGGGCATAACTGCTCTTCATGTGCAGATGTTCCCACTGGGCTACACAGGAAGCGATGCGCCTAATGGAGCACACGCTCCACTCACCAGCTCATACAATGCAACATGTTCCAGGGTGCGGTGACCCACCTCCGTCTGACAACATCCTATATGTGCCATAAGGTGTCTGGGTCACACGTGCACTGCTCGCAACTTGGAGGGAACTGGCTATCTTGCAAGATGGATAATGGATGGCGCACCAGGCTCCAGAGAGGAAAGATTTCTTTTGCCTTGTCTGTTTGCAGCCACATTTCTCCATCTTCTACTGCTTGTTGCTGCTGTCATGTCGTCTTTAACTTATGGAGAGCCAATGAACGGAAGCCCTCCGATCTGCCCTGCCCTTCACAGCCCTGCTCAACTCTTGTAAATGCCAGACTGCGGGTTCTTCGATGGAATCAATCCATCTCCTGTTTGGGCTTCGTCTTCTGCCTTCCGCTTTCCCTCCATCCCAGTGGGCTCTACCGCTTGGCTGCCATGTTTTCTGTTTGCTTTTCACTTCCTCAGTCCACGAGTGCAGCCGATCAGGGACCACACATTGAGGATGAGGTGTCACAGCACCCTGGAAGCAGCTTTGCCTGTGCGACCACATCGCTGGGGGCAAACTAAGTCCGTCTATTGCCCTCTTTCTAGATGGGAAGGAACAGAAAAGGCATCCTGTGGCTAGGCTGCCACGCTGGCACCAGTGATCATGCATGGCAAGGCAAGACTCCCCATCATCCTCAGCGCTGGATGTGCGCATGTGTGAATGGCTGGGGGAAAGGGGATGCGTGCCTGAACACGGGTCCCGCTGAGAGCAATGCGGTGCGGCTAGCCATCTGCTTCCTGTACCGGCTCGCCAACTTGCTGCAATAACAGCAAGGCCCGGTTGCCTTGCCAATGAGGGTCTGTTCCCACTTCCATTCACACACATGCAGAGAGAGAGAGAGCAGTTTCACACTTTTTGCAAAAAGGTGAGAAAAATCATTGCAAGGGGTACCTTTTGTGAAAGATGGAAAATTTTCCATAAAGGCACTTCCTCTTCTATTTTACTTCAGCACGCATTGCAAAGTATTATAGCATTAGTAGCAGCAGTAGTAGTACATTGCATTTATAGTCCACCTTGTTTTCTTCTTGTGACGGGCAACCAGCCTCATGTCAGGGAAAGAGAAATCGGATGGAACCCACTCAGATTTAGGAGCTGGGAAGTGATGATGAGTTGGAGGTGACCTTGGAACCAGTCTGGTCCAACCTTCCGTTGCATGCGATGCAGTGGGAGCCAGAGAAAATGGGATATGTGGCCAACAGAACTATGAGCCTTACAAAGAGTCCTTACAGGAATGGCTTCCTTTCACCTCGCTGCAAACAGGGCCTTAGTACCTGTGAGTCAAGCAGTCCTCGGTGTTGGTTTTGGGTTCTCATCCCAGGACCAGGAAGCAACGTCTAGGATCAAGCTGCCACGATGGTAAAGATTATTTGGCTCTCTGAGAGAGTCCTTCTACCCCCCTGACCCTTGATCAGCATCTGCACGACGCTTTCAAGATGCTGGCAAAGCAATTCTGCTCAGTCAGTGAGTTATCATCAATGCCTACTATTTTTGCAAACCATCTGTCCCTTTGCGGGTAGATAGGCTGATATTTCTGATACCAGGTGGAGATAATTCCATGCCAAGAGGATGGCATCAAACTCTTCTTCGAGAGAAGGTGGACACGCTACGCAAAAAGAGTGGTATCTTTGGTTGGTATCTTTAACGGTCCTATGGACGAAGTGACCCTGGAAGCTTCAGTCAATGGGGAAGGGAGGCTGTGCCTTCCAGCCCAACCATCGCTGCTTTCCCATGAACGTAAGTTGAAAGCACAGAAGGCATTCCCCATGTTGAAGCTAAGCAGGTCTGGACCTGGCCCGAGCTTGGAGGGGAGACCACTTGGGAACCACCCGGAGCCACCTTGAATCCCACCTTGAATGGGAGAAAGGTGAGATACCAATATGCTGTGTTGTGCTATGCTATAAATCAGCTGCAGTAAAGCAGTGAATTGGATTGCTTTTCTCTACTGGGAACAGAGACAAGAAGAGGCAGTGCCACCAGAAATGGATCTGGCCAGCCACGGTTTGTGCCACGGTTTTGCCACAGGTACCACAGGATTTGCACCGCTGCAAGCCGACAAGCAGCCTTTGCCCATCATTGTTCTGTGATCCTGAAAGCCTAGT
Organism: Varanus komodoensis; assembly: GCF_004798865.1. Taxonomy (NCBI): domain Eukaryota; kingdom Metazoa; phylum Chordata; class Lepidosauria; order Squamata; family Varanidae; genus Varanus; species Varanus komodoensis. The sequence continues at coordinate 5,646,707 of NW_025335606.1, forward strand.
GAAGAGAGCAGTGGCAAAAGGTTTGGCTTTCGCTGGAGAGGAGGGCTGGCACACCGAACGGCTGATGGCCACTTATTGAATCAGAAACACGAAGATGCCAGCACATTTCCCACTAACTCTGTTCAAATCTCCTTATAGTGCCATTTAGTAGCATGGACATGAGCAAGGGCTTTTCCTCTCTTGGCCCCACAGCAGTCAGGATCAAATCTAGCAATGGAGTGACAGGCAGTGTGGTGTAGTGGTTAGGGTGTTGGACTGGGTTCAGGAGACCCAAGTTCTAGCCCTCACTTGGCCATGAAGCTCACTGGGAGACTGTGGGCCAGTCCCTGACTCTCAGCCTAACCTACCTCACAGGATTGTTGTTGTGAGGCTAAAATGTAGAGGAGGGGAATCTTGTAAGCTACCTTGGGGTCCTTGCAAGAGGAAAAAAGTGGGGTATAAATGCAAGTAACACAGTAACACAAGCACACAAGAAAGCTTCTTCTACAGGCCACCAGTTTTAACTGCAGGCATCTCCAGACAGAAGCAATGGGGCTTTGTCCTAGGACCGCCATGATTCTTTCTTCCTTGCTGCAAGAACCGGGATCAATTCCCTCCATGTAATCTAGTCTGTTTCTAGAACATTCCTGTGAGAGACTGGACAGAGATCCAGAGAAACAGCAGAGCAAACTAAATGTTCTGGTTGAATGTAAATTTACATTTACAAAATATACTCGACCATTTTTGGACATTCTGTGGCCATATCTGGCTTCAACATGGAGCGTGCCTCTAAATGCACATTCTGGGAGAACAGGAGGGGGACGGTGCGATCCTGCACGAGATCTGCTTGTGGATTTTCCACAGGCACCTGGCTGACCCTGGTGGGAAGAGAAGGCTGAACTAGAAAGGCTTTTCATCTGATCCAGCAGGACTTTCTTTAGGCATTTCAAACCGTCAATCCTGGTTAATCCCGGGTCCTAGAGAAATCCATACATGGATGAAAAAACAGAACAAAACATTCCATGATCTATTCCCCGGCCTCAGCCTGAACGACACCCCACAGTCCAAGAAGGGGTCCCTTGACCGTTCCAAGGAGGGGGCACTGCTACACTCTGGATTCCCAGCTGCAAGCCAGAGGCTGTGCTCTGACCTCAGAGCTGGGAATCGGGGCTTTGACCCTGCTCCCCTGACCCCTCTCAGAAAGGACCTTGGAGAGGGAGAAAAGGGGGCATTTCAGGGGCAGAGAAGGGAGGAGACTGGAGAGGCCAGGATAAGATACTATCCTGGCACCTTTCCAGCCTCTTTCCCGCCCACTCTGGGACACTGGCAGAGCAGGAGGATGGGGGGAGGCAAAGGCGGCCTCCGCCACTCCTCCTGCTCGGCTGTGGGGGCCCATCAGCCTTGGCGTTCAGGAGCCATTGCCGTGGGCCTGCACCCCAAGAAGAGGCCCTTCTCCTTCGGTCCTCGTTGGGCTGGACCACTCACTACAGGGAGACTGCTGCCAGCAGTCGCTTTGTGGTGAGGGCCACGTCCAAATCGGTCAGGCAGGCTTGGTTTCACAGAAGTCGGATCCAGACGGGATTCACTTCCCAGAACCACAAAGAAATCGGAAGCCTCCTTGATCAGCAGGCCTGGCTTGCTCTGAAGCCTGCGGGTCACGGAGAAGTCTGCTTTCCTTCACACGGGAGGATGCAGTTGGCAAGCACCTTTCCTTCCAGGCTCACCAGGGCCCATGACCCGGTCGCCGAGCGGAAGGCTGCCACGTCGGCACAGAAGACAGGCGCCAGCACTGAGCTGGCCATGTCCGCTGTGAGCCGACAGGTGGCTCTTTTTCCATCAGAAAGGAAGCGATAATGGAGGACGAGGACAGCAAAGGACGTTTCTCCCAGAGGCAACCGTCTCACTTGGAGAAGAGCGCCCAGGAGGCAAAATAACGGGGGCTCTCTTAGTGGCATGCGTGTGGGACTCACCCAGGAAATTCCATGGGTTAGATTATACGTCATGTGCATATTTTGGTATGGTAAACAGAGTAGAAGCTGGCTGAGAACTAGCTCTTTTACCCTCAGCTCTTCAGAAGGTGGATTGGGAGGCTTTAGAAGAAACAAAAAGCTGAACCCATGTTGCACAAGTCCTTAGTCGAATACAATACTTCCCAAGGCAAGTGCATTTCTCATGGACAGCTTTGCACCCACCATGAGAAATTACTGTTCTTGCTCCAGTGCAATGCTATTTTTCATGTTTGATTATGGAGGAAAGGAACGGTGGGGAAATGATGCCTGTGACTTATTACTGCAGTGAAGTAATTAACACAGAAGTAAAATCTGACACAATTGGTTGTTTCATGCACATCTGGGGTCATAAATAACCCCAAAGTAAGATGCAGCTATATCATACTTGGCCACTCCTTCCAACCTGTGCCACTTGATTCTCCTACAATCAAAGGATTGATTATTCTGTGCTTCTTGGTTTTTTATATTTTGAAAAGTGATGCTTTCACAAATAAAGCCATGGGAACACTGAGGAAGAAATGCGAGTCCTTTTAGTGCCGCAGGCAATCTCAGCGGGAGCAAATGTATATCACTGCTTGCTCTGAAGACATAAAAGTGTGCCAAACATTTGGAAAGACTTTGAGCATGACTGAGGACGGGTGTGGGGTGTTTAATTACAACTGTTTCAGGGAGAATGAAAAGGCTTTAAGGTCTGAGCCTGTGTGTGGGGGTTGTGTTTGCTGAGTTCTCGGGGAGGTTTGGGGTGCTTCCAGTTGGAGGACTACCAACCCAAAAGGCATCCTGCCATTCTGACTTTTCCTCCTCCACGGGTTTTTTATTTTTTTCCTAGTTAAAAAAAGAAAGCCTGGAAGAGGCGGATTTAAAAGACAGGAAGGTTACAATAGCAGTTGGAATGAGAGTCTAGGCTGGACTCTTTGGAGCGGTAAGTCCTTTGAGGGCCAATACGGCGGATGGTTAAGAGCACGGGACTGGGACTCAGGCGATCTGGGTTCTAGTCTGCACTCAGCCAAGGGGCCAACTGGGCGACTTCAAGCCAGTCACAGACTCTCAGCCCAACCTGCCTCACAGGGTCGTTGTTGTGAGGATAAGATGGAGAAGAGGAGGAGATTGTGTGTCACCTTGTGTTCTTGGAAGGAAAAAAAGTGGGATATAAATAGGACACACAAGCAAACATACAGATGGACAGACAAAATGGGAAGGTGATGACTTCTGTAAGTTCCACCAGCATTGGCCCCAGCAAAATTCTGCGAGGCAGAAAGATCGCACGAGAAAAGCCTCACCTGGGAGCTCCCTTAGAAAGTTCAGGTTCTATCGTGTGGAGCAAAGGCGCTGGTGGACGCTCACAAGATAATGCAAGAAGTAGTACCAAAGGATGGCTTTATTTGCACAGAACCCACTTGCTTTTGCAAGGTGACTGAACTGGAAGGGAAAGGATTAAAAAATATAATTTTTAAAGTCACCTAGGGAGCTTGGGTGGACTCCAGGAGATGGTGGAGACAGGAGGGCCTGGAGGAATGTTGTCCATGGGGTTGCGATGGGTCAGACACAACTTTGTGACTAACAACAACAACAAGGAGGATAGTTCTAAATTCTTTAATTTAAGAACCATTCCTAGGAAGAATCTAAGGAAAAGCTTTAGGAAGTTTAAGGAGCAGGGTCCGGGTTGCAAGGTGCAATCATTAGGAACCAGTTCTATCCACTAACCAGGGTGATGCAGAAGTCCCATGCCACTGGGAATGAAAGAGGCAGGTGTGCTTGGTACAAGTTTCAAGATCAGGAAGAGCTGGACTCTTCAAATGGGGAGGATATGCCCTAGGAAACTGGGCCTCCAGAGATTGAGGTGGGGGAGGTGGGAGGAGCCTCTTCCCAAGTTCAGGAAGACTCTGAGAATAGCCACAATCTACAACTGCTGGGAGGAAATCAGGCCAGGAATGCTGGAGGCCAGACAGGCATGGTACAACCTTTGGCTCCATCATGCGGCGCTGGGACAGGAAGACTAGCCAGCTGATGGGTGGCATACAGCTGAGAGGTTCAACGAACCACTTTGTGCATGCTCAGAGACTCATTCTGAGGTGTTCATGCTTACTGCATGTACTCTGGAGAATAAAGAGCTTTTGCCAAAGAACGATGTGCTGCTTGAAAGTATCAAGGGGGAAAGCTAGCTCCTGATGCCTGCACTTCAAGAGGATTTATGCATGTTTTGAGAATTCATGCATGGCTATAAACTCACTAGGTATTTACTCCAAGTAGGTGTACATGTAATTGCAGCCTTACAGCTTGATCCTATGAATGCTGACTCAGAAAATGCTTATTCCTAGGTAATTTAGCATGGCACTGCAGCTTTAGGTTGCAATCCTAATCACACTTGTCCAGGATTTAAAAACATGGAAAACCACTAAAAACTGAGCTTGCTTCTGCATAAACACGGATGAGATTATGCTGTTAATGCCTGTCTTTTCTGCCACCCCAAAATATATGTGGATACACCTTATGGAGGATTGCAAAATTCACATGGATGCTGCAAAGGAGATGAACAAGGACCACTATACTTTGTCCGTGGCCTTGCCAGATTTTTCCTGACAAATCCATGGCAAGTTGGGATTCCAGCTCCGTGTTTCCCATGTGTATTCCCTGCCTGCCCGCCCCACTCAACACAGCTGCGTTTTGCTTTGGCATTATATTTCTATTTCCCTTGTAACACAACTCGGTAATTGTTGCGAGCCATCCAGAGACTCAGTGTGATTGGATGGCCTAGAAATATCACAAATAAACAAACAAATAATAGTTCCCTCTGGTGCAGCAATCCGGAGTGTTCAGGCGTGTTCGCCCTGACCTCTCCTGCCAGTCGTGCTAATCTGAGCTTCCATGGACTGCACCTAGAACAGGTTCACCATGTCATATTTTACAAGGTGAGGAGGCCGGAGATGCCAAAGGTAGGAGGAGGTTCTCACCGGGCTCCAGGGCCCACTTCACTTTGGACCTTCAAGGTTAAACTGTGGGGCAGGGGGGAAACAGTCATTTAAGAGCATTTCTTGTGGCAACTTTTTAAATGCCTCATTAAAAAGCATAATAATGTTACCTGCACAAGAGAGACAGTCACTCTACTTTCTCTTTGCAGGAAAAGGGAGGTCCTTGAGTCACTGGCACGGAGAACTGGAATGTGGGGCCCTTTATTTCCCTGGAATGTCTCAACACGATGCCAGGGAAGTGGCCCTTACAGCCATTCACTGGCATCTGTTTCAGAGCCGCGGGTGCAAATTCAAGCCCTGCAGCATCATAGAGTTGGGAGGGATCTCAGAATTCACCCAGGCCAGGGATGCTCAGTGTCTTAGCCTGACAGTGAAATCCCTTTTCAGAGAAGCTTTTGGAGGCCACACTCCAGAGTGGGTGGGGCTAAAGGAAAAGGAGGCGGGGCCAAAATACCAGAAATACCCACACACCAGCATATTTCACTTAAAGCTCTCAGTGCCCGTCGTTAAGCCTCAGGGAGGCATTTTGGCCTTCTCGGATGGGGCAAATTGTGCAAAAACCAGGAAAGCACCAAATGATCAGCAACTGCAGGAAACGGGGGCATTTGGGGAAGCCCAGAGCGAGATGCCAGGAAAGCCCATTGGGCCTGCCTGCTTGAGCTCCAGCATGCCTGGACAAGGAGATCTCCAGCTACAGGGCCCCGAATAGGCAGCCATCCAACCTCCACTCAAAAACCTCAGATGAAGGAAAGACCGCCAAATTCCGCTGCAGTAGGGATACAAATTTCAGGCCGGGCCCTCTTGTGCTTGCCGGGCTTCTTCCCCACATGCAGGCCCTGAGCAAGAAGCAAGCTGAACCGAGATCGAGTCTGCAAATGCTCCTGAAACCTAGCAATTCTTTGTGTAAAGTAAGCAAAGCGTGTAGCTGTGCAAAGCTTGCAAGCAATGTGTGTGGAAGCAGAATTCTGATTGAAATCTCTTCCTTACCTGCTACATAAGTTTGGGGAGCCAAGCTGAGGAAATCCGACAGATTCTGACCCCAAACTGGATTCCCCACACATCACTAGCAGTCTGTGCCACTCTTGATTACCTCATACTGCCATTTAAAATACTTTTTTCCTAGTCGCATTTTAACTATATACAGTCACATTATTAATATCCACAATAATTCAATTAATAGAATCAATTATTAATTGGTCAGTTTCTCTGCCATTAAAACCTACTAGACCAGTAATTAAACGGGTGGTCCACCCACTCCATCAAACCCTCAGAAATGCATCAAAAATGGACACCAGATTCTAACAGAATCATCTCTATGTCTTGCCCGCAAAAGTGGGTGGTCAGTTTTCCCATCAACAGCACTGATCCGATTCTGTTGGGATGTTTCCTCAGAGCCCTAATCCTTGGGCATCTTTCCAGAACCTTACAGTTCCAGTTGGTGCAGTTCCTAAAAGTATCGCTGACTGTTCTTTACCATTCGGTTCCTCATTCTCCCCATAAAAAAGTATAGCGTTTCATTAGGAATTTTTGTTTGTTGAGTTAGCTTCTTCAATTCCTCTATTACTTCTTTCCAAAAAGACTTGATTTTTGGACAAAACAACCACATATGTTCAATTGAACCCCGTAAACTGGTTTTTCCAGCAAAGTAATTGAGTAGGGGCAGGTTGGTAATTTGGTGATACACAATTGCCATCTATGGACTGTCTTTAAACCCTTTTCTTTGGCTTTAGCTGATATTGACTTACAGAGTTTTGAGAATCATATTTTTGCTCATGACTTTTCCGATATAGTAATATTGATTTTTCCCAAGTCATTTTAGCTTTCATATTACTATTGTATTCATTCTTATAGATAAGTGAGACTGACCCTTTTTAAAAACTAAATTCTTTGCTACAATACTCTTCAAATGTAGTGAGTACTCTTATATCAGTTGTATTATGCAACCACATTGTAATGGTTTTTATTTGCATTGATTCCTATTTGGGGAGTTTTATCTTCTAATTGTTGTATTGAAATTGGCTTTCAATTTAGAAATAAGTCTCTTATCCTATAAATTCCAATTTATTTCCATAACTTAAATTGTGTATCTTTATCTTCACAGATAAATTTAGGATGATCCAAAATAGGGCATAATGGAGCCATATGTGGAGCTAAAAAAACATATAATTATGCCATATTAGAACCAATTTATTAATGAGAGGATTATGTTTATTTTATTTTATTTCTTTAAAAATCTGGTTAAAGAGAGAGACTACCAAGTTAGTGTCCTCTGATCCCTAGGTCTGAGTCCAGTCAGGGGCATCATTTATTTTTATATGTTTACCAGCCTGTGCTATTTGAAAAGCTTCATAGTATTTTATTAAATTTGGAACTGCCAATTCACCTGTTGAAGCAGGTCTATAATTAACACTGCTTATAAATTTTAACCTTTTATAATTTCCAGATATAAACTTCTCCCCTTTCCTGCCAAAATTATATTTCTCTATAACATCTAGATACAAAGATATATTTTGAAACAAAAATAAGAATGTTATATAAGCTTTCACTATTGCATGTCTGCCCAGTATCAACAAATATAATTGGGTCCATTAATTTTTTTCTTTATACAATTATATATATATATTCATTCTTATAATTTCTATTAATTAATTGATTAGTATTTTTTGTTAACTAGATTCCTAAACTTTTTAAACTAAAAAAGCATGTCTAAATTAGATATTATTGTTTTTCCTAAAAGGATATTTATACACAATAATATAGAGTTTTCATAATTAAGTTTTAAACCCATATACCATTTAAAATTTTCTATTATTCTTTTTAGAAACTCTATACTTTTAAATGAATTTTAAAGAAAAAGAAGTATATCATCCACATAATAATTAAATATTTTTTCTCTTAGTTGCCAGGGGCTCTATGGCTAAAGGAAATATCATAGAAGCATAGAAACAGAGCGAGTCAGAAGGGGTCTCCCAGGTCATCTAGTCTGGCCTCCGGCACCAGCCGGCTCCACTCACGACATGCCCACCATGTGGACGTCCAGCCTGTCCTTGAACACTCGCACCGATGGGGCCTCAACGACCTCCTGTGGAAGCTGATTCCACACCCTCAGGTCCTAACTGTCAGGAAGTGCTTCCTGGCATATCAATTGTGATAAAGGATCACCCTGCCTTGTACCTCTACAAAGTACATTTTTTTCAGAATCCACACCATGAATTGTTATTACTGAACATGCCCCTTCATTTAATTTTTACAAGTATAATAAATGTCTCCCCCATATTCATCATTTTTATAAGTTCAAATATGTACTTCTATTGCACATGATCAAACGCTTTAAGCGCATCAACTGGAAGACTTGCTACTTCTTGTTTCTTCCATTAAGCCTTACAGAAAATATATAACACTCAATGTATTGCATTGGACATATGCCTCCCTGGCATAAATCCATATTGATCTATATGTGAATATTTTGTTATAAAAGTATTTAATCTTTGGGCTAAAAGAGATGAAAAAAAAAAGATCACAATTTTGCAAGGTACTTGGGTGAAACACAGAAGGGATGTAGCTCATCATTTCCTGATTTTGAAATAGCTAATATTCTCACTGATTTCCAAAATGCAGGCACTTCATTTCTACCTAATCTTGAATTAGGCATTTTTAAAAGATGTGGAATAACATGAGACCCACATATATAGAAATCAGCTGCAAAACCATCAAAACCTGAGGTTTTCTATTTTAAATTTTTTTAAGTAACTGTTTGCATTCCAACAGATGTTATCAGAGAATTAAGATGTTGTTTATGTTCCTCCAAAATTGGGATAATTGATAATGATTTTTTATAACTGCATCTGGTGCTACTTCTGATTTGTATAATTGCTCATAATAATCTTTAAACGCTTTAGATATCTTTTGTTGTGAAGTTACCAATATGCCACGTTTCACCATAATAGAATTAATAGTGCTTTCAGCAGCTTTCTTCTCTAAGGGATAATTTGTGTGTGTGTAAACCATCATGAGATTTTTAATGAATGACAGTATAGAATTTGTTTAAATAAAATAAATAAATAAATAACCATTTAGAATTTTAGTTTTGGAGACCCCAGACCATTTGTAGTAAAGAAAATTATATTTAAACTCTCTGACATATTGTCTGCTAGGTTTGCAGCTCAGCCTTCTAATCTTTTTGAGGTAGCATTTACACAAATATTGATATCTGTAGGATAAGGTTATAATTGTATGTTTTATATTATATATTTGTATTTTAATGTATATATTTTAAAATGTTATTTTAATTTTATTGTTGTAAGCCGCCCCGAGGCTTCGGCGAATGGGGCGGCATAAAAATGTTTTAATAAATAAATAAATAAATAAGTGACTGTATTGCAACCAGGAAAAAATGCATCTGCAAAGCCTTCCACCCCCGCTCTACTCTCCATCCTCCTTCATTCCCTCCGTCCTCCTCGCCTGACACTTGGGAAAGAGGGCAGCATGCCTCTGGCTTTCAACGGGAAGCTGTCCCATTGCAGATGTTCAAAGCACGGGTTCCACCATTCAGACAGAGACTCCTGGACATCCTGTGATTCAGTTTTATTTATGTTTGGTTGCCATGTCCTCCCTTGTGAGGTTAAGATAGCCCTGGAGGCCTTTGTCCAGAGGCATTCACCTGACCAGGTGCTGAGGTTTTTATGGTCCAGGCCTTGATGCTACTTCTCCTGACAGATGTGTGCTGCCATCCAAGTTGCTTCATCATTTTCTCTCTCTTGGGAGAAAGTCTAGACAGAAGGGAGGATTTGGGTTTTAAAGCCCCGGGGCCCCTCTTGTGTCGAAAGGAAAGGGCGGCCTGAGGGCTTGAAACGCCCGGCCGGTAGACAGAGCACCACAGATCCCTGAGTCTGATTTTAGTACCTGTAGCAGGGGAATTCTTGGGCCTCACATTCTGGCTGTCCGTCTTCCTTCACTATCACTTTGCCAAGGTACCAGCCGCTGCTTCCTCCTTTGCCATCGTGCCCTATTCTCACCCTCCTCACCTGCTTCAGGTTGACTGCTTCAATGATGAACTCATCAGCCTTTGGCAGGCAGGCAGGCAGGCAGGCAGGCAGGCAGGCAGGCAGGCAGGCAGGCAGGC
>NW_025335606.1:5656885-5779349 GCF_004798865.1 Varanus komodoensis
AGAGAGAGAGAGAGAGAGAGAGAGAGAGAGAGAGAAAGAAGCAGAGTTAAAATGCATGACACCAGGATCAAGACATTAAGGCTTATTTCAGACTGCTGGATATGAAGACTAGAACCTCACAGAAAGGGATCCATGTCCCCCCTTGTCCCTAATTCTGTTGTGTGGTTTTAAGCAAGTGAGCGCTCCTTCGTTACACCATCTGTAAAATGGCAAGAATGATGGCCTGCCTCAAAGGGATGTTGTGAGGGCAAGCATTAGAAAATCAAAACATGTTCCCTTTATATTCACAGAAATCAAATTGAATGAAGTTAGGACTGGGGGAAAATCCTCTGTGAATTGAAAACTAATGATTAAGGAAGGTCATTGATGAAGATCTTTAGATTAGTATTAATGATGCATGAGGAAGGACAGGCAAGGTCTACGGACTATTGCTTCATTTTACATCCTCCTTCTCCACCTGAGCACCTGGCTGGCTGGCTGGCTGGGGATGATGGAAGTTGTAGTCCAACACTTCTGGAGGGCCTCCTGCCAGGAAAAGTCATTCCGCATCATTTAATTGACAAATGTGCCGCAGGGAGGGATAGATATTTATATTCTGCCTTTGTAGGTACTAATCATCTGCTTTCAGCATAAATCAGTAGAGAAATGGCTTGTGAAATATTCAAGTGCAGATCTAAACTATGCAAATGGTAGTGTGTGAGGAGATCTCTCTGCACAAATGCAAAATGGATGGAGATTGCCTCCAGTGAACAAGATGGTGGGCCTCTTAAATGGCAGGGTTTATTAGCACATTAGCAGTAATTGGTTTTCCATCAGAAAGCTCCACACTGGCCCATAATAAGGAAGACCGGGTCTTTTGGTTTTCCTCAGTGGTAAAGCCCACATGGAGCAAACCCAGCCATCGACTTAGATCCGTATCTAGCAGCTTTGTCTTTTGCCCAGCTTTAATCTGGGCAGATCTTTAATCTTTAATATGGATCTGCTTTGGCTGAGGCAGACTCCCATGTGTGATGCAATCCCAAAATCCAGGCCAAAAACCAGACAAGCAATCAAAGCCACGGTTTCTGTTCAGTAAGTGTCAAGGCATGGCTCAGTTACAGTTCAGGAGAGAGGCAAGCAGGAGGCCAAGGTTGTGTAGCATGGACCATCCATCATCAAGGGATGGCAAAGCTGAAGAACATCCTTGTTTCTGCACCAGCTGGGTGGACCTTGAAGGCTTATTTTGCCAGAGCCTGTTGAGCTCGACTCCAGGCTCAGCCACAGCTCTCCAGCCAGAGCTCTGTTCCTGAAGGAACATTTTCTCCTGAGCTGTCCCTCTCTGCAGGCAAGCATCCCTTCCCACAGGAGCCCTATCTGCCGGCTACTTGAGATGATGGCCCTCCTGGGGCAGGGTCCAGCCTGCTCCTGACAGAGGTGGATCTACACCAGAGGTGGACCTTTGTTGAGGGCTCAGGTTCTGCCTGATCTTCTGACATGGGTGGTATAAAGGGATCCAGATCTGGGAGCTCTGCTTCCTCCTCCTCCTTCTCCTCCTCCTCAGAGGAATCCACCAGCAGAAAAATGACAGTGCGAAAACTTCAAGCAGGACCACCTCATGTGGTGATAGGTAGAGGACTTTTGAGATCCTGTTTGTGTCTCCTTATCTCTCTAGAGTATAAGAAAATGCTGTAGCTGCTAGATATGGATTTAAAGTACCATCTGGTTTTGACCCATGGTTCTGTATGTCTGCGTTTGCTTATTTGAACGCAAAGATAGAAATTTTTTAAAACATAGCACCTGCTCTTTCTTTAATGACATTGGGCAATACTTGCAGAAATACATAATTCTGTTGTTCTTACAATAGGTGTATTTAAAAGCATTTTGAGCTGTTCTAATAAGATATCTGTGATAAACAGCAACAAGAATACTTAGGGCTTTTGGAAATACACATGGCAGAGCATTCTGACAACAGCTTCTGTTCATGTGAAAAATCCTGCTTCAGAGCTGGTCTGCTGGGGTGCTTCCAAGCTGGTTTCTGCTTTATAACCCACCAAAAAGGGGACAGCAACCTAAGTGGTGCATATAAATAACTTTAATATTCCCCTTCTTTGCGTGTCCAACAGGTTGAGAGCTGCCATGCATTCTTCTTTGAGGAATTGGGAGAAGGAGAACTCATTTCCCTTTCTGTCTACAACTTCCTGAATTGCTCTGCTAAGGAAAGGGTGTGTTACAGTTATTCATATGCAGCTGGGGACATTCCCTGTTGTGTGTTTTTGGAGCATAAAAACTCAGACCTCTTTGTCTTACAGCCACTGCAGAGAAGCCACATTAAACGCCCGCAAAATGCTGTACCACCTGCTTAGAGAAAACTGACTCTGAAATTTGGGGTGCATGATGCTGAAAAGCTAAGCAGTGCCACCTGTTCCTTCATTTCACCCACTTCTTTGCGGTTCACTTCCTTTCCATCACATGCAACCTCCAACAAGGCTCTGCTCTCCATCTCTGGGACCAACAAAACGGCCACCAGCAACTGCAGGCAAACAAGGGGTAAAACCAAAAGCTGGCCGGTTCCTCGAGAAGGCCATTGATGCCTGTGTCAGCGGGGCCCTTCATCCATGGCAGCTTTTATCCTGAGCTATGCACTGTGCTCCATGGTGATGAACCTATCTGGGGATGGACCTGAGTTCCATGGGTAGCTCTTATGAAGCTCCCGCTGCCCCAGGGCTCACCAGCCTCGTGTGCTACCACCTAGGTTCTGCAGCAAGAAAAGCAGTTTGTATCAGCATATCGGCACTGTGTCAAGAAGACAATGGCTTGGCTGCAGTGCAGCTTCCCGTTGCAGCTTGGGGGGGAGGGGTTAGAAGCTGCAACTGGTCCCAAAGAAGGCTGCTAGATTGCCAACTCAGATGGGATGCTGTGAGCATCTTATACCTGTGCTTAGCTCACTGTACTGGCTCCCGGGCCATTTCCAGCTGCAATGAAAACCCTGCATGGCTTGAGAACAGGTTCCATGACTGGTCCCCTCCTCCCAGCTCAGCCTCTTTGCAAATACTGATGCCCCTGGGACCACCAGACCCATGAGAGCGCCCCGCCTCTCTCTCTGCCTTTCTCCGCAGCTAGTTTACCGCCACGGATGTTCCTCCAGCCACACAGACGCACTCTGACTTACGCTGCCCTTCTCAAACTTATTGACGGTGTTCACGCTGTTCTGTAGGACGCGGTCCCCCGTGTCTCCCTGTTCCCCGATGAGACAAGCGAAGACATTGGCATCTGTCCCACTTCCACTCACTGTCCCTGTGTAGACCGTCACCCGGTACTTAATCACTGCAAAGGAACAGATTAATAAAATGAAATAAAACTGCCGCCATTGAGCCGCATGGCTTTCGCCCACATGGCAGAGGGCAGTCCCCTGGCCGCTTCTCGGCTCGTGGTTCCCATAGGCAATTCTACAGCTGTGCGCTTGTTTTGTATGCTTCTAGCACTCTATATTCGGTTGCCTTCCCAGAAACATAAAACCTTCCACAGGCCCCGAGCAACACTAAAGCATCGTGTTGTTGGGCGCCAAGCACACCTCATAAAAAGCATGCGGGTTTTTGCCCACCCACTGCTACTTCTGTTAGGCAAAATGCTGGGAATGCCCACAACCCCGTTGTGCCGTCCATGCGGTGGGAGCCCAAATGTGGATTCTATTCCAGCAGCCCTCTGCCCATGCTCCGTGTTCTGTGCTCAGTGGTGAACATACATGAAACGAACACAATAATAGCTCGGTAAAAGCGCACCATTCCATTCGAACTGGAGCTGCTTTAGTGGCAGGAGGAAAGGGAGAGGGACAGAAATGATTTTCCTCCTCTTACACTATCATTATGTAGATGTAATCCTGCTATTTGAAAACCATGTTTAGGAGCAAAACTTGAGTTCACGTGCTTTTTCTCTCCCTCCTCACCTGTCCAACAAAAATCCCCCTTTCCCGTCCCTTACAGCAATGCCAGTTGCAGAGAATGGGAGAGCCAAGATTGAGGCCCGTCACCTTGCATTCCCACAACGTGCGGATCCTCCAGTGCCAAGGTCTGCAAATTCAGCCTGAGCGGGAACTCAGGTCACCTGGTCACAGGGCAAGAGAGGAAAAGGAGTGGCGGGAATTGGCGCCGGAGAGGGAAAGAGCGAGTGGGAGGCCCTTGTGCTGGCCCCTGGTTGCCGAGTGCTGCTTGCCGAGATCCACCGTTGGGCCAAGAGGATGCGCTCGTAAAGGGGAGGCCCGAGCACTGCGGCACTCGCTCCCGATGGCCTCCTGCGCTCGGCAAACAGCACCCAGCCAGGGATGTGCTCAGTCCCTGGTAGCCAACCACTTCACACATGGATTAAAAATAAACTTCATCAAAGGTTTGTTGACATTTTAATCATAGCATTTGCAAGTCTAATCGTCCCTGTAATGTCTCGGGAACTGCTCCTCTCTGCATACTGATCAATGAGCAGGTTGGGGCTGTGGGGAGGGGGGTCGGTATCTCTCATCCCAAATCCCAGTGTCAGCTCCCTGCCTCCTGGAAGCGGTGCCAGATCAGCAACACACACGGGTGTGAGGTTACCACTCTTAGACAGCTCAGCTGTGTAGACCGAGGAGGGCTGATCCGTGCTTGGCCCAACCTCGGCCCCCAGTGTTTGCTGGTCCGAGTGAGCGCACACACCTGCCTGGGGACACAGATCAGGGAGGTGCACCCAGGTTCCGAGGGGAAGGGCTGGAGAAGGAAACCCTGCGATAAAAGGACGTTGTGAGCGAACTGCGGGAGGTGGTGCAGATAATGTGGAGGTGAAAGAGTGGAACAGTCCGTCTTCTGTCCCAAGCTCCCTTACAAGATAGTCAGGGCTATGTGTGTTTCATATGTTTCTAACAGCAGAGTCTGCATGTGCAGAGCAATAAACGTGCGAAGAATTCAGTATTGTAAGACCTTTCACTTTAAAAAAAGATGCCAGTTTTTCTCCTGATTGGAGACAGATATAGGCCTGGTGAAGTGCCTGGATCAAGCATGGAATGGGACCTGCTCCAAATGGAATGGCTGGAACAGTTGAAGCCTCTTTGGGGAGGGTGTTCAAGGATAGGCTGGACGTCCACATAGTAAGGCATGTCATGAGCAGAGCCGGCTGGAGCCAGGGGTCAGACTAGATGGCCCAGGAGACCCCTTCTGACTCGCTCTGTTTCTTTTTCTAAATCTAGCCTCCTTCACTGTTTCTACACTATCTCAATGGACAGCAGGCACCTTAAGAAACATCCTTTTTGGAATGAAGGCAGGACAAGATTAAGTACAAGGATGCCCATAATGAGTTAATTATGACATTTGCAACCCAGCCTTCTTGAAGGCACCCATGATAGCAAGAAGGTGTCACCCAGGAGCGCAGAAACTCAGGCCCGGAGGCCCAGACTAACCTAGGTGGGGGGCAAATATGGACATTGCCCCCAGTAAACCCACCTCTATTGCTCTAAGCACACCTTGGTGGCTTCCCCGCTTTGTGCAGTTCCCCCTCTAAGAACGTCCTTTCTCAGGCTTAGTTATTGGGAGCCAGAACTTGCCCAGCTCGGATTCTTGGCATTTTGGACTGCAGTCCTTTTGCCTTCAGCTCCACACAGCAAGAGCTTCCCATGAAATGGGATTCATCCCTCAAGCTGCAAGAGGTTCCCTTAGTTCGCCCGAATGGCCCTGGCATTCCAGACCTGTTGTCTTTTCCGCTGATGTCTCAGCACAATCACTGGATGTCTGATAAAAGCCAGTGAAGAGATGCTCTGCGAATCATCCCACCACAGGTGCCTGCAAATGCATCAGTGCCAGTAAAGCTGAGCAAAGCATGCAAGGGCCCCTGTTCCCCTGCCTGTCTAGGAGAACTGCTTCCAGTTCGCAGGCTGGGTTCCATTTTGGAGAAACCCCCGTGAGCATCATTCCAATGGCAGGCAGGACTGAAAGCAGAAGGGAGTAAGGCAAAGGCAGTGAGGCCGAAATGCCAGCATATTTTAACTTTCTAAATGTTAGAATAGGGAAAAGCTGCAGCAAAGCTAGGGGACAACCAGACGGTTGGTGGCTGGAGAACGGGGGTGGGAGCAGGGGAAGGAGGAAGGCCGAGTCGGAGCAACCTGGAATGCTAGACTGGGACCCCCAAAGGGACAGGCGTGGGCCCCAGGTTGAGGGGGT
The DNA here is from genome assembly GCF_004798865.1 of Varanus komodoensis. Taxonomy (NCBI): domain Eukaryota; kingdom Metazoa; phylum Chordata; class Lepidosauria; order Squamata; family Varanidae; genus Varanus; species Varanus komodoensis. The sequence continues at coordinate 5,663,041 of NW_025335606.1, forward strand.
GCACGCCTGCTCTCGGCAACGCTTGCACGAACTTACCGTTCATTGCTATAGAATCCTCTTTCTTCTTACCTGGTTCCACTTCAGTGACCAGGGGGCCTTCAGCAGCGAGTTCCCGCACAATCTCGTTATCATCTTCATTTATATCCAGCCAACGGCCGCAGTTGAACGTGTACTTCTCTTTGGTCAGGGTTTTCAAAAGAGTCACCTTTCATCAAACCAAAATGGCACCAGAATTCACAAAGTTAAAAGTGAATGAAAGAGGCTGGGGGGGGGGGGCGGATGAGGAGCCCAGACACAGGGCAAGTTACCAAACAAGTGTAGGCTCAGTTAGATCACCAGGGGAAAATGACAGTGACGGGGTTAGATCACAAGGATGGATCACAAGAGGCAAGATCCCCTGGCTGGGCCACCCGCAGAGAAAAACCGTTGGTCAAAATGGTATTTACTTCTATTTCCTCTCCTCAGTTAACTGGACTTTCAACTAAATATGTTTTCAACATCCTTGTTTTCAAGAAGAGCCAGGGTGTTCCAGAGGAAACAACACATGCCATAAATCTATTTTAGTGTCATTAATAGCAGAGCTGCAGGATATGTCTGGCCCGGGGATCAAATCCAGCCTCTAGGGATTCCTCAAGTGGCCACCTCTAGGGTTCTGTGAGGAAGCCCCCGAGGGGTGGGGATCCATCAGGTTTCCTGCGCTCTGCGGATCCCAGTCTGCTTTGCAGAACCCAAGTTCCTGGCAAGCACAGGTATGTGAGGGGGTGTCACATGGAGGGGGGTAGAGAGCTGTTTTTCCCTGCAGAGGAAGGCAGGATGTGCTCCAATGGAGCCAAGCTCAGGGAGCCAAGGTTCAATTTGGATGCCAGGAAGCACTGCCTGACAGTCAGGACCCCAAGGGTGTGGAATGGGCTTCCACAGGCAGAGGTTGAGGCCCCATCGGTGCAGGTGTTCAAGGATAGGCTGGACGTGCACATGGTGGGCATGTCATGAGCAGAGCCGGCTGGAGCCGGAGGTCAGACTAGATGGCCCAGGAGACCCCTTCTGGCTCGCTCTGCTCCTCTGTTCCTATGTCCTTCAGCTGCCCTTTGGGTTGCTGCACTTGGTGGGGAAGATTGCCAGTTGCACAGTGGGGGATTTGTGAGTATTTGTGGACTTCCTCTCAGCTGAGCTTGCTTTACAGGGCTGGAGCCGGCACGAGAAGATAGATGTGGATGGCGGAGGGAGCGATTCTGATCAGGCTCATCCCAACCCTGGCCACATCCCCTTTCCTTGGTCCCAATCCTTTCCCACTACTGGAACACAGTCTCCAAAGGCTTCTCCAAAACCAAATCAGCCCTTGAACTGAGAGCGGTCCAACACACTGGTTTACACTGAGAATGCCTAAGCCAGTCTAGCCACCTTCCAGATGGGTTGGACTGGGACATGCTGACTGGGAATGATAACTTTGGTATTAAAGTCCAAAACATCTGGAGAGCAACGTGTTGAGGGAGGCTGATTTAAGCAATCAAAGACACCTGGATCCCCAAAGAAAGGGTTAGGGTTAGGGTTGAAATAGCTTGAGGAGTGGGGAGATGAAAATGCAGGCTACCCTGCCCAGTTTCTGCTCCTGACTGCCCCCTCCAAAGTTGTCTTCCTTGGAAGAACAGACTGTTGCAATTTTGCTGCGGGCATTTACCTTTGTAGCATGGCCCTGTGAGGTTTAAATAACAACCCAAAGTATTCATCAGCTGCATCAGCGCTGGAATAAATGACTGGAATTCTGAAATAAGCAATGACATTCGTCCACTTAAAGTATAATTTTGAATACAAATCTATCATGCGCAAAACCACATCGGCCACTATTCTGTCTAAAATAGCACACAGCAAGGTGGTCCAAACATAAATCAAATATTAGTGGAAAAAAGTGGAAAAAATCTTTGGTACCTCTCCTAAGTAAAAAAAAAAATCTGGGAAAAGAGCATTGGTCAGAATTCCAGCTCTTGGGATTGAGAATAAAATTTTGACCCATTTCAAAATTCTACAGGAAGACCAACATACATGAACAATGCCTAATGAATTTTGTCAAAGGTCTTTTTAGCAACCAAAGAAGCAATAGCAGAATGTTTTTAAATAAAGAATGTGAGAGAAAAACAGACCTGACAGATGTATCCATCCAGGGCTAGGCTTTAAGAGTTTTTAAAGCTCTGGGTTTGAATCCCTGTGTTTTCAACAGAAAATGGGATTGCCACCTCCCTGCTCAGAGATGCGTGAGGAATCCATCCATTGGATTCCCTGGTTCGGCTTCCCGGACGCTGGTCCACTTGCAGCGGCCCCATGTGCAAGTTCCTAGAGAAGGCTCCCAGCATCTCTTCTCTGCAAATGAGGCTCACGCATCGCACAAGCAGTGCGCCTCTTCCATGCCGGGGGGAGCCACCACTGGCTGCCCATGCAGGGAAGAAGGTTGGTCACCTGGAAAGGGGCTTGGCACACCTGCTCACTGTGCCCCTGCTCTGCTCCCAAAACCAGCCAGTCGGGAAGACAGTGGGCTGCCAGGAAGAGCACCTGGCCTGCCCGTTCACAGTGCCCAGTGCTGCCCCTAGTGGGAAAGCAGGGAATGGCACCCGGCCCGCCCACTTACAGCACCCCATTCTGCATCCTGCAGCTGCTCTCTGGGAAACTGCACCTGATAGGGAAGGCTGCTGCTTATGGGTCCACGAGCACCTGCAGAGTTCCTCCTGGCTCAGCTCGCTTGGCAGGGCTGGGAAGTGCATGTGAGGAAGTCCAGGGATGCTGGAGGGACAGACCCCAAAGGGGTTTGCCCTCAACCCCCGGCAGGCTCCTCCTTTTGGAAAGCTGCGTATTTGACACCCACCCACTAAGAGCAGCTCAGGAGGCCCTTCTGCAAGAGTCGCTCCTCAGGGAGACGAGACGGGTGGCAACCAGGTGAAGCGCTGCTGCTCCCCATCTTTGGAACTCCCCCCCCCCCGGGGAAATTCACCTGGAGCCATCTTTATTTTCTTTTTGGCACCAGGCAAAAACATACCTTAAAAAATACTTAGCCCTATGAATGCTGGTAGTATTTTTATATTATTGTTTATTATTGATGTTTTAATTGTCTGTTGCTTTTAAGAGTTTTTAATATGTTGTTATTTATATACATGTTTAATGTGTTGCTTCACTATGTTTAATATGTAGTTCTAAGCTGCTTAGGAAAGCATTTCAGCAGTTAATAGGCGGCATATAAATATGTACATAAATACATACATAAATGTTACATAGCAGGCAAGTACAAGATGTGACAACTGAATTCGGCCAGGGCAGATGGGTGAGAATTTTGTTTCGGCTTTTTTGTGATACGAATTTACCAAAGAACCCGAAGTGGCTTACCTGGCTCCATTTTATTCTCACAACAACAACCCCGTGAGGCTGGTTAGGCTCAGAGGGAGTGCCTGGCCCAAAGTCACTCAGGGAACCTCATGGCCAAATAGGGACGAGAGCCTGGTTCTCCCAGGTCCCCAGTCCAGCACTCCTGCCCTCACTGCCCCTCACGCAGAAGAAGAGAAAGACTGACAGAACCATATCATAGAGCAGTAGAGCCAGAAGGGGCCAGTGCAGGACTCCCAGCTCAACCATCCCTCTGAGATGGCTGCCCAGCTGCCTCCTGAATGCCTCCAGTGTGGGAGAGCCCACCGCCTCCCTAGGCATGGGCTCCATTGTCGTGCTGTTCTAACACTCGGGACGTTTTTCCAGATATCTAGCTGGAATTCTGCAACTCAAGCCCCTTGTTCTGCACCCCACACTCTGGGATGACGGAGAAGATATCCTGGCCTTCCTTTTTGTGACAGACTTTTCAGTACTCCCAGAGTGCTAATCTATCTCCCTTCAGGCTTCTCTTCTCGTGGCAGACAAGAAAACCATTTATCCAGTCAGGACACTCTTATAATTGGTTCAGGCTGCAATTCTGTTCTTAAGTAAACACATAGGGTTACACAGTAAGGCTGCAATCCTAAACTGAATTACTACTGAACTCTGAGGGACTTGCTTCTAAGCAATTATGTTTAGGACCATGCTGCAAAAGATCTGTATCTGAATAACTGGCAAAACACTGCAGTCCTATTAAAGTCTTTGATAAGAGAATGAATGGAGAATCCTTTGCAGCAGGACTTTCCTCCAGGAGTGGAAGTGGCAGCAAACCAAAACTAATGAGCTAAGAATGAGTGCCTGGAACCAGTCTGCCTCCGCAAGGTCTCAGGGTTTACTAACCTCCAACAGGATCCTCTACACTTCCACGTAGCACAAAAAGTGGGCAGAAACCTATCAAATCAGAGACCCAGAACCAAGCTCGATGAACAATTTGACCTGATTTAAAAAGGTCATTTGTCTTTGCTGTTGCAAATGGTTCTGTAGCAAAAGGAGTATCTTCCTGTTCCATGACTATCTGAAGCAGAGTTTATAAATAGCCTGCTATTCCACTGTGCAGCAAAAACACTTGATAATGGGAACACAATCAATCATCTTGAGGCTCTGTCCTTACTGAAACAAAATAAGTTTCTAGTCCTCATGTTTAGCATGCCTGTGCAACGCCTGTCGATCTTGGATAGTAGAATATGCACTTAAGCACCTTGCCTCTCCCTAGAAATGGCAGAAATGGTCATGAGCTAGTTCCCTTTCCTGTCTCCTTCTGGTTATCAAACTCAAGATAATGATATGAAGTGCAGTTCTTTTACTGAAACTTAAAAGATTATAGAACAGTATCAGTTCTAAATATCCTTTTACCATAGCTGAGGGAGAAGCCTCTGCCCATGTAAAGAGTAGAATCTAAACTGGAAGGCTCCCCTTGGTCCCTCTGGCTGCACCACCAGGGGGGCTTTGACTGCTGGAGAGCAAGAGGGCAAGAATAGCAGAGATGCTGTGCCTGGGCAGCTTGTTTCTCCCATCGCTTCCTGGGTCAAGGATTGGGCCTCACATCTGCTCCCGCTTCCACCATGAAAACCTTTGTGCACCTTCCAAAGCAAGCTGATTCTGCCTGAGAAGCGTCACTAAGCAGCTTTAAAACTCCCAAGCCCTCGCCCTCCACCCGGCAGCTCAGAATCAGACAAATCTACCTGAATGGATTGCAATGAGCAGGAGATAAACCTACTTTTTACCAAGCAATATCTGTGATAAGCATATGTAAGCAACAGGCCACAAACACTAGAGCAATCTACGCCTTTTCTTTCATCCAAATAATTTATACAATTCAGTTATTTCTAGAGCACAAGCTTTGATTCCATCTGAGACTTTGGGACAGGACTTTTGTTGGCTCTTACTGATTCAAACCTGAGTCCACATTCAGAAACCAAATGCTCAGACCCTCCACGGAAAGGGTTCCCTGAACATGCGAGTACGAAAACCAACACCACATCTTGGCTTCAGTGTTAGACATGGGTGTGAATTCATGGGAACAAGCATAAACAGTGGTGCCTTTCACACATTGCCCAGAGCTCAAGCGACCTTTACCTTGTGCAGGTGCCAACCAGCAAACGGGCTCCGTTTCTCATGCCATATCCGGATTTTGTACATTGCTCCTAGGTCTGGGAGCTCAATCTGTGTGAACAAGGAGAAAACGTTTTTGTGGGAGGTTCTTACTAGGCTGGGCACAGTCTGCTGGGAAGTTGTCCTGCTAAGCAAACTCTGCTCCTGCCCCCACATCCCAAAACATCTTGCTTTCAGCTGTGAAGTGGTGAGATTAGTATTTATTTATTTAAGGCTTTATAGACTGTCCATCTACTAGAGTCTTGGGACGGTTTACAACAAAACAACAGATAAAATAGAGCACAGCATCCAGTAGTTCAATATTATAAAAACCACATTGAAACCGATTCAACATTAAAATGATGGGAAAATAAAAAGGGGTTTGCCTGGCGCCGAAAAGAAAAATGCGTTGGCACCAGGCGAACCTCCCTGGTGCTTGCTATGATGGTCCCCACAGTCCCACCCACAAGGAGAATCTAGAATTACAGGTAGGTATGTTGATCTGGAACAGTAAACCCATTTCAGTTCTTGTCACCTCTAGGAAAAGCAGCTCTTTTCTAAAGCTACCAGGTCACAATTGCCAGTGCCAGACCAAGCCACCCAACAAAAGATTGTTGCAAGAAAAATATATCCTTCCTCCTCTGCTACTGTGAGGATTGTAGCTAAGGGAAGAGAGGGGAAGGAAGCCTCCTGGGCCATCTAGTCTGACCCCTGGCTCCAGCTGGCTCTGTTCATGACATGCCTACCATGTGCATGTCCAGCCTATCCTTGAACACCCTCACCGATGGGGCCTCAACCACCTCCCGGGGCAGCCCATTCCATAACCTCGGGGTCCTAACTGTCAGGAAGTACTTCCTGGCATCCAAATTGAACCTTGGTTCCCTTAACTTCACTCCATTGGAACGTATCCTGCCCACCTGTGCAGGGGAGAACAGGTCTCTACCCACCTCTGTGTGACACTCCCTCACATATCTATATGTCGCCAACAGATCCCCTTGGAGTCTCTTCCTCTCGAGGCTGAAAAGACCCAGCTCCCTCAGTCTCGCTTCATACGGCTTTCCCTGCAATCCGGCCACCATTCTTGTGGCCCTGTGCTGCACCGCTTCCAACTGGAAATATCCTTCCTGTAATGAGGAGCTCAGAACTGAACACAATACTCCAGTTGTGGGCACACCAGAGTCATACAGAGTGGCAGTGATACCTCTCTCGATCTAGAAGCCACGCTTCTGGCTATGCAACCAAAGGTGGCCTTTGCCCTCTTAAGATCCAATGGGAAGCAAGGAGTACATATGCAAGCTAAGAAACCATACCATGAATTTGTCAATTTGTCCAGCTTCAAAGTTATCAGAATTATTGTCCAGTTTCATCTCGTCCGACTTTCCTTTTTTACCATAAATCTGGAGGAAGATGGGGGCGTCAGTCCCTGCACCCTTAATGTCACTTGTCCAGATCCACAGAGACCAAGGATTTTCTGCACAGTCACGCAAAATAAATAAATAAAAATTAAGGAAGAGCACTGATGCGGGGGAAAGGCATCACCCAAACTAAGAAACACCAGCTGCCAATGAAACAAGTGTCCTTCCTTTTCCTGGCAGCCCTCTCTGCGCCTTTAATGGCTGTACGGTGTGCAGGTGTTCAACAGGTGCACCTTTCCATGTCCTCACTCTCAGTCAGGAAGGCCATTGCACCATAATGGCCGAAAAGCACCTGGTGTGGGGAGTTTGGGATGGTCTGACGGGAGCCTGGACCAGAGAAAGTGAAACTCAGGCCGTGGCTAAGCCAGGCACATGCTGGTGCCCAGTCCTCACCAGTCCTCTTCTGGCCTGGACCACTTTGGACTGCAAACAGGGGCTCAAAAAGAAAAAAATGGGTGGAGTGGAGTCTTGCACATGAAAACAAGGCGTGTCAGGCCGGAGACAAGCTTTTCTCCCTGGCATGCTTGCTTTCTCTGCAGAAGTGCTTTTTGAGGAGAGGGTCGTCGGGAAGAATGTTGATCCCTGAGAGCACCCGCCTCCCGTCTGCAGTGGCACAACCCAGACGGAGGGGAGAAGGACTCAGTCGAACCTACTTCTTGAAGCTGTCATGGGGACAAAATGGGGGAGCCCAATATCCGCTGCTGGGAGGTTGCCGGGAATGTTGTGTGAGCACAGCCTGGCTGAAGTGAGTCCCGTGGCTTCCACGGGAAGCCTTGGCAAGGGGCGCAGCTGAGAGGCCTTCGGGCGGACGTCTCGCAAAGGGCCGGGAAGGCGTGTGCCAGGCCAGGCGGCCAGGAGGGTAAGACGACAATGCAAGCCGACCCATTGTTTGCCAGCAAAAGGTCAGCAATTACTCGGGGCCACTGCTTCCTGCTCGTTTAATATACAACGGCCACGGAGGAATTGCACCGTCAATAGCAGGCAGGGTTGCTAATACGGCTGTTTAAAGGTCATAAATGCTTTGGCTGAATGGACTGTGCCGCTGAGATAAAGTGCTTGTAACATTAAGAAATGTTTGCAGGAACGAGCCTGGTTCTTGTGGAATCGCTTCTTAAGCAGGGTGGACAATGCACTGCAGGGGCATCTCGGCTTGACAAAGCTCCGGCCGATTTTAGAAAGCATCTGTTGTACAAAGGTGATAACCGGGGAGTGAGGCAGGCAGGCAGTATGCATTTCCCCACCAGTTGCAAACCGCATGCAACTTTTCATTCCTGAAGAAAACATTGCTTCTGGGGAGAACAAACATTTTGATGCTGCTGGGTACGTAGAATGCTTCTAGATCCTTCCATAGCAGGTCGAAGAGCCGCTAGGAAGCAGTTCTGTGCACGGTTAGCCACTGAGAGCCACTGTGGTGTAGTGGTTAAGAGCACAGGAACAGGCTCAGGAGCCTTGAGTTCTCCTCCCCACTCAGTCATGGGGCCCACTGGGTGACTTTGGGCCAGTCACGGTCTCTTGGCCTGACCTCCCTCACAAGGTTGTTGTTGTGAGAATAAGACTGAGAGCAGGAGGAGAATTATGGCAGCCTCCATGAGTTCCTTGAAAGGAAAAAAGGCAGGATTTTTAATTAAAAATATTTATTTCTACAAAATTAAAAAGTCCCACAACTCCCAACATCCTCTATCCAGCATGCACTTTCCCCCTAGCTAAAGAAACATAAGATAGTGCCCTTAGACAACTCAAAATTAATGATACATCATCTTTAACAAACATCGTCAGAAGTGACAAGGCTTTTGCATGAGAGAAGACCCAGGTGATATACAGGGCTCAGTCCTGGGCCCGGACACAATTTAGCTGCCTTTTGGATCACACTTAAAAAAGTAAACATAAGATAGTTCTTAGTGCACAATCCTAGGACTGCTAGACCAATTCCAGATGGCCATAGGAAAATTTGGAGAAATGCAGAAATGTGCTGAACTGTTGGCGTTCGGATGCTGAAACCAGAGAGTTGGCATTGTGGAGGCGTTCCAGGGGATGGGTATGGGAGGAAGGGGGCTCAGCTGGGTTCTGGTGAGTTCTGGTAGCCCCTCAGCCTGTGCTCCTCAGAAGACTTAAAGGTAAAGGTTTCCCCATAACATTGAAGTCCAGTCATGCCTGACTCTAGGGGGCGGTGCTCATCTCTGTTTCCTAGCTGGGGGAGCCAGCATTTGTCCACAGACAGTTTCCGTGGTCATGCGGCCAGCGTGGCTAAACACCGAGGTGTATGGAATGCTGTTACCTTCCCACCAAGGTGGTACCTATTTATTTACTTGCATTTATATGGTCCTGCAAGGTTGCCAGGAGCTGGGACAAAGAATGGGCGCTCACCCCATGTGCAGATTCAAACTGTCAACCTTTCGATCAACCAGCCCAGCAGCTCAGCAGTTTAAACCACTGCGCCACCTGCAGTCCCTCTCAGAAGACTCAGAATTGGGCCAGATGAGTGAGCAGAAAGACTTTGCTACCATGGTCCTTGTGCCAGCTATAGGATGCCAGCAACTCTCTGGATAACACTGAAGAGGATTTTGGAACGTTACGCTTATTGCAGCCAGTTAGCAACTCACAGGTCCCCCTGGTTTGTCTTGTATATTGTTTTTTGGCCTTTCTCGGCCCCTTTAGTAATGGCTGAACATCGCTGTGGTGAGTAGATAGTGGGGAGAGCACCAAAATCTTTCCCACTTTTTTTAACAGCAAGAAACAGTTATTATGATCTCTGCACTGTATCATTTTCCATTCACTTTTAAAGACTGATTTTAAAGTGACCAGGCCTGAGGGTAAGATGGAGGGTCAGTTGGGGAAAGTAGACAATTATGTTCATGAGGATCTATACATGATAGGAGAGGAGAAAACTGAATTGCAGTAGAACCAGGGTAGTAGGGTTGAGGATAGAGGACCTTCTGTGCAAAGTAGAGACATGTGGGAATTTTGTTCTCGCACGCAAAATATGTGAGCATGCCCCATTCGATGCTTGCAGCGTGAAGACATCTGCCAAGAATATTTGTAAATGTTTGAGTCCATGCTTGCATTTATCTCATTCCTGATTCCCGAGTCTATTTGTACTAATGTTCCAATTTGCAAAGATTTCCTCAGACCTACTTTAGCCTAGGATATTTGAAACCTCAGCAAATTAGGAAAACTGCACTCATTGGGAAACTAGAATAAATCTCCCATTGGATCATGGTTTGATTTGTGTATGGTTTCCATTGTACTGTTCCTTAGCCCATTCCTAGCACATCATGTGCCCTGATCCAGATGCATAGGTTGATTTTCTGTATTCCCCCAGCATATTTCAAAAGCCTCCCCCCACCAAAATTCTATTCTTCCTTAACACAAAAAGGAGTATAAATCTAAACAAAAGTCCGTAGAAAGTGCTTAAGTGAGATGAGGACAAGAGCACACCGTTAGCAAGCACTGAAGCCTTCCGCTCTCGGATACCTACTTTTCAGTCTCTTCTGACGCAGCGAGACCATTTCATAGAGTTCCCGTTCAACCAGTCCGTCTCCTTCATCCTCATCTAGCCACTTCCCACAGGGGAAGGTTTGTTCAATCCCTGTAAATGGACAATACACCACCACCTGGCAGGGGGAGACGAGCCAGAAAAGAACAGTGTCAGGGGAGGTTATTTATGTTTATCTTTGTCCTTTCCATCTAGATGAGACCTAATGCGTGATCATCGTGAGTACAAGCAAAGTTCCGAAATTAGAGGAAGGGAAGGGCTGACGCAGGGTTATTAGGGAACTGAGTTACAGAACCTTGACTGTTAATTTTTAAATTAAGGCTTTTAATTAGCTATATCCACAGATCTGAGGAACTCACAACCCTGGGTTTAACCAGGAGTTTGTGCCATTCCAACTCCATACCAATTAATGCAAATCTGGTCCAAATTGACAGTTTTGTCCTTGCTGCACAGTCCCAAGGGTGCCTTAAACCTCCTTTCTGAGACCGCAGACGATCCAGTGACTTCATGGGCGCACAACTGATTTCTGCTTAAGACTGGATGTCCCAGGGCATGTATGGGTGAAATCAGATTTGCAACACGTGTTCTTTCATTAGATGGATCCCATTAGCATTAAATGGCTCGCCCGATGGCATCGTATCCAACACGGCCAGCAGGAGTTTTTCTCAAGTGCTCCAGGTCACGCTGGCCACACTGCGAATGGGAAAAACAGTCGCACAGCCCTCTGGGGCTCTCCTCACCTTCTCGCAATACCAGCCAGAGCTGACGCCCGCGTTATCATGCCCGATGGAGACGCGACTCAGGGGACTAAGAAGAGCAGCGATCTCGACGTTGAAAAGGTCTGACCGGGCACGCTCGAATTCGCCGCCTTCCAGGAATATTTTCCCACTGTTTTTCAGCCCTTTGGAGCCATGCATGACGATGTGGATCTTGGAGTTTGTACCAGCTCCTCTGATGTCTCCTGTTACAACAGCAACGTTATAAACGATCCCTGGATGGTGGGAGGTGGGTCAGACACAGACAGTGCAATGAGGAACGAGTTGTTTATGAGACTTGCATGCCGCTTCCTACTCCAAGTGAGTCTCTGGGAGGCTCACAACACTTAAAGTTACACACACATTAAGACGAGAAAGCTAATAAGAACAATCCATGCCATTAAAAACCATGAGCTGTCAGCAAAAGCACAATAAACAAATAGGCCATTGTGTGTTCTCACTGGGGGGAAACCACAAAATGATACCTTGTTACAGCCATTAAAATCAGTTATTAAAATTTATTGTTAAAGTGCTCCGACAAGAGAAATGTTTTCACTTGGAGCCAGAAAGAGATTAATGTCAGCGACAGGTGAATTTATCTGGGGAACTCATTCCACAAGTGGCGGGCGGCCACCAAGAAGGCCCTTCTGCTATTTGCTATCCTTCTATCTCTTTGAGGGATGGCTCCTTTAGAAGGAGCTCCTGACCAGATCTTAGTCATCAGGTAGGTATATACGAGAGAAGGTGGACCTTTAAGTAGCCAGGTCTTAAGGTAGCTAGAGTTTTATAGGTCAAAACAAGCACTTTAAATTGGGCCGAACTGGTAACCAATGTAAATTGTAAAGAATTGGTCCCACATGGGCTTGCAAGGTACTGCCAGTTATCAAACACACAGCCTGATCCTGAACCAGTTGAATTTGCTGGACTGTCTTCAAAGGCTGCCCCACACAGAGTGCATTACAGTAATCTAACCTAGATTTTACCAGTGCTTGCATAACTGTAGCAAGACTCTGTCTGCCCAGGTAGCGGCAAAGTTGGTAAATTCACTGCAGCTGAAGAAAGGTGCTGCTGGTCACCGAGTCTACCTGTGCTTCCAAAGACAGTCCTGGGTCCAGGAGCACCCCCAAACTGCAGACGCTGTCCTTTAGGGGGGATACAACCCCATCCAGGATGGGGTGATGGCCCTCCAAGCTGCCACCAATGGCACACTTCGCATTTCCTCTTTTGTAACTCTGCACAAGTTCCTCACCACTCGGTTTCATGTTTATAACTTGCTATATGTCATGGGATCCGACAAACACAGGTTTATCATTCAGTGGCCTAATCAATTAAGGAAATGGCCTTTTTTCTATCGATGAAGATATATCTAAAGGCTTTTAACAGCAAAATGATTCTGGCCTAAATGAAGCTTGATGGCTTTCGACCATTCCTCTCTTCTAGCCGCTGCACGTGTCCCGCCTGTTTGGGTTGGGAATGGAGGCGAGCACTGACCGAATGCAGCCCCAAAGGGGACAAAACTCAGATTTGTTCTGTTGGGCTTGGCCACCAGCTTGGAGTCTTCAGGGCCAGGATGTGGGCCGCAAGAGACAAGACAGAGACACCGGGCCAGTCAACAGAACCTGGGCAAAGCAGAGTGCCAAGTCCCATGGTGAGGTTCAGTAGCAAAGTCCAAGGTGTAATCAGAGCAGGCCAGGGTCAGGCACCAGCCGGCCCATGGAGGTGCAGGGAGGAATGAGAGACAGCCGGAATGCAAGCTTCGGCCTTGTTTCCTGAACCGTGCCTTGAGGATCAGTGTTCCATCTCGCTGCCCCTTGGACTCCCGTTTGCCTCTGCCTGGACAGCATCTGGCTGCATAGCCACACTTCGTCCATGGCTTGTTCTTTGACCGCTCCTGCCTGCTGGATTCCTGAATGGATGGCATCGTCATGACTTTGTCTGTCCATCTTGCGAGTGTGCTTTCGGAATTGTCACACAATGCAGAGTCCGATTCAGCCAAAGCAGGGCAGTGCTGAGGCTCAAGGAAGTGCAAAATAATGCAGCAACGGCAAAGAGTCTGGGGGCAGAATGGTATTTTGCAGGAGGGAAAAATGCTTCTGTATGTGACTTCAGAAGCAAAGGGAAAGTCTTGCTTAGTTTCCACCTAGCGCAAGCCAAGAGCGCTGGACAGGGGGTCCTTATTCCGCTGTCTCCTCAGCGGCTTCAGCGCATGGCACAGGCAGCTCATCTGTATTTATTCAATGGTTCATCTATCATTGCCTGTTCAATAAGCGTGCCAAGAATTGTGACCTGATCCCATGCTTGCCTCTAGATTGCCCTAGACAGCCACATGGTGTGGTGGTGAGATGCTGGACTGGGGACCCAGGGGATCTGGGTTCAAGTCCCCACTCAGCCATGGAGCTCACTGGGTGACTTTGGGCCAGTCACGGACTCTCAGTCCAGCCTGCCTCACAGGGGTGTTGTGAGGACCTTGGGTTCCTTGCAAGAGGGAAAAGGTGGGGTATAAATACAGTGTAATAATAAATAATAACGATACGATGAGGATGAAGCACACATACAAATGATGCCTCCAAGCTGTGAAATGGGTACAACCCGGTACAACTTTTTGTTTGGGTTGGGGGTTTTTATTTTTAAGCCTCGCGGGGATGACCTGGGGAAGGAGAGCGCCAAAGCTGCCCTTCACCTGGGGTACCGTGTCAGTCAAGGCCTGGCCCTGCTCAGGACTCAGGGCTGCAGGACAGCCACCTGCCCCTCCAAAGGCTGCTTGGACTTCAAGGCAGGCAAGGCAGCAAAATTCCAGGTGAGCTGTGGCAGCTGGTTTTTCCTGCAGCAACATAATTTTAAGTAAAGCACACATGTCAGCTTGTCCTTGCAAGCGCATCACTTCTCTTAATGCTGCCCGTGGCAGATTGTAAATATGGTAGTTTTCATTCTGTGGAGATTTCACCTTGTTAAATTGTGTATAACTCCGAAAAGGAACCAGCAGGGGTCTTCCCACAGTGATAGCCTCTACCTTGCGCTGGGGAAGAGGAGCGGGAGTGAGCAGCGGGTCGACTATGCCAGATGCTGCACGCAGCAACACCAGCAGCATGAATGAGCAAGTGCTTCATGCGGAGCTGTGCCGATGTTCGTCTTCAGCAGTCTCAGACGGGAGGAAAGCGGAGCATCCCTGCGCCGTCCCGAAGGAAGCCAACACACACATACACACGCCGCTATTTCCAGACCAGGCATTCAGTGTTGGGAAAATTAGACATCCACAATCTAATGTTTAGCTCTATTACCTAGCAGAAGCGAAAACCTTTCGAGGGCTGACCACAGGAGAAAGGAGAGATGAGTAGGTTACAAGGACCGATAACATCCTTGCCATGGAACCGCCAGGTGGCTTAATCCAGAATGGACCTTAGAAGCAACCCTATTTCTTCTAGCTGAGGGGAAGAGGGAGGGGGTCTCTGGAAAGACCATCCAAGGTGCACAGTGGTGGTGGGGGGGGGGGTGGATCACTGCCCACCAGTCCTCCATGGGCCACGTGGCACTACATAGCTCATCTTGCCTGGATCCATACTGGGCGGAGAGACATGGATTTCTATGCCTCTCCCAGTTCACAGGAACACATTTAACTGGTGCTGGAGCTTTCCTGTTTGGGCCAAGAGCCGCCTGGCCAGTGCTGGGAAGAGCAGCTGCTCCTTCCAGCACCAACCAGCCCTCCTGGTGATCCGTTCAAGGGGGAAACCATGCCCCTCTCCCCAGACCAGCTCTGCCGCCTGGGTGTGGAAGCGCCAAGCGTTCGACGAGGCCCATGGCTTAGAGGTTCTGCACTTCAGCTGCACATCATCTTCACAATGTATCTTGCTCAGGTCCAAGGTGAGGCTCTTCTCTGTGTTCTTCCCGCTGCAGAAGCCACTTGGCCAGGATGAGGGAGAAGGCCCTTGGTAGCTTCACGCTAACTGTGGAACATTTTGTCCCAGGAGGAACTCGGAATCTAGAACTGCGTTGAATGGGAAGGAACTGGCAGTGTGATACTGTTAAAAGCGTTAACACCTCCGACTCTACTGTTCTATGATTCCGTGATTCTATGAGAGAACTGGGCATGTTCAGCCTTGAGAAGAGAAGGCTGAGGGGGACATGATATCCCTCTATCAGTACCTCAAAGGCTGCCACAAAGAGGAAGGACGAGATCTCTTCTTGCTGATGCCGGAGTGTAGGACATGGAATAATCAATTCAGCAACCCAGATTCAGGCTGGACATCAGGAAAAGCTTCCTCACTGTCAGAGCAAAACGACAGTGGAAACAGGTGCCTGGAGAGGTGCTGGGCTCTCCCACACTGGAGACATTCAGGAAGAAACTGGGCAGCCCTCTGAGCGGGATGGTGTGACTTGGTGTCCTGCAACAGCAGGGGGTTGGACCCAATGGCCTTGATGGCCCCTTCCAACTCTACTGGTCTATGATTCTATGACTTCAACCTATCATCCATCTGGAGAAATCACCTTAGAGCCACATTCTGCAACACAGGACCATTCAGGTCTCTTGGACTATAAGCCCCATCCTCCCCTGCCAGCATAGCCTGCACAAGGTCCCAGATTCAATTCTCGGCATGTTACGGTGCCTTCAGCTGCTGAAGACCACTCTAAGCTGGATGGACCCCCGAGCTGCTCCACTATGAGAGCAATTCCTATGCTCCCATCAAGGAAATTCCCACAGAAATACAAGATTACCTTAGTTCTATGTTTTCTCCTGGAGATGCTGAACCACTTTCAACTCAAGAATCAAATTCAATTTCTGCGAAGCTACGGCATTTAAGTCTTTCTTGGGTCAACGGATGCATTGATGAAGAAGGCTCTAATTAAAGCAGACAACTGGACCAGTGTTGAGTTTGGAACTATGGAAGCACCCCATATGTTGGAGAAGGAAAGTACAGCTTCTTTTCTCCAGCCAATATTCTAAAGCATAAAACTGATCAGTGTGGAACTAAAGGGCAGCTTTTCCATCAGCTGCCAAAATAAATAATTGAGCCACTCTGAAAGGGCAACACGCACCCTGGCAGCTGCAGTTTCGAGGACAGAAGCCAGGAGGAAGCACACTTCCCAGCAGGCCTGCGGCTTGCCCAGATGCCTCCAGGCCCAGAATAGCTTCAGGTATTCATACACGGCCTCCTTCCCCAGGGGGCAGGAAGCTCAGGCAGCCTTTGGTGTCCTTTGGAGGAAAATACATTGGCGGCCTAGGTCATGAGGACGCCGTTCTAAAGCAGGCAGCCGTATCCCGTTGGGCAGTCCAGTGCCGGACATTTTGGGCAGCTTGCAGGTACGCTGCTTCTCTCCTCACCTAACTCCCCCCCCCCCAAATACAGCGTGGCCATCTAAGCAGCACCAAGGGTGGGGGCTGAATCCACCATATTTAATTAGCATGGCCAAAGGTCAAGGATTCTGGTGTGCTCTCATCCCCAAACTGCAAAAGAGAAATTCAGACAAAAAACTGCATCTAGGGCGGCTGATTGGAAACCCCTTTTATACTTTTAGTACTCTAGAGCTAGGACCCCACAGCTGCTCTGGACTGCATTTTTATCCCCCCCCCCTTTTTTTTTTAATCCTCTTTTTATTGTTCAGTGCCCCAGGGAGAATTCCAGTCCATGTTAGGACCTGTGGGACAAAAATCACACAGACCTCTCAGATTTTCCTACCCTTGGACCGTAACTGCAGTCCAAAACATCTGGACGGGAATTGTAGTTGGAAGCCCTGGTTTCTACTAACTAGAGTGGATTTACTACAGGGTAGAATTCAGGTGCAAAGCTAAACTAATCTAAATCAAAGATGAAGAAAGCTTCTATCTACCTCAGGATCATGCCCTGTCAGTTCTGCAGCTCATCATGCTAAACCATAATAGTATAACTGTCCAAAATTCCCTTCTCTGGGTTCCCATTTTACCTCTCAGGATGTTTGCATTGTATCTTCCTTTAAGAATGTGACATGCTATACTGCAGGGGTGCAGAAAAGTGATCCTGGAAAACTTTTCCTGTTTGAGCTCGACAGATTTGTAACACATTTCTGACTTGACAGCCAACGGAGTGCTAAGTCAGGGCTTTGCTTCTAGCTTCCCCAGAATGGCCCAAAATATTTGCACAAACTTGGAGCCAAGAACAGCATCTCTCTAGTGGGATTTGCACAAATTGCCATAACTTGCATTAACTGGACCTGGCTCATTTGCTTTGACTTGTTCTTCTTGTAGCATGGAAGAAGCCCCTTCTTCTCACAGTGGGAGCAGTCACCCCACTGTGAACACCTCGATTTTTTTCATTATTTTTTACTATCCAGTTTGCACAAATTTGCACAAATGATATCAAGTGTATATGAGTATTTTTTGGAATTGCAGAGGTCTCCTCAGATAATAATGTCCAGCTGTTCAGTCATGTCTGACTATCTCATGGGCCAAATCTCGCCACACTTTCTGATCCCCTGCCATCTCTTCCAGCTGAACTGTGCTCTGGCCCGCATCCTCTTCGATGGAGTCGAACCACCTCGCTCTTCAGCAACCTGGTTTTCTCTTGCCACTGAGTGTTCCAAGCGTTATATCTTTGCTAATGAGCTTGATCACATAATGTGGCCAAAATACATAAGTCTCAGCTTTGTTATCTTGTCAGTAGTAGTAGTAATTAGCTTGCTTTCAAAATGGAAGACCGTGTGCTGGTTCGACTTACCTTAGATCAGGGGTGTCCAACCTGCGGCCCATGGACCACACGCGGCCCAGAATGGCTATGAATGCAGCCCAACATAAAAGTGTAAACTTACTTAAAACATTTTTGCGATTTTTGGGGGGTAACTTGATTATGCAGTTCTCAAGCATGAACTTCGTAGACAACAACGTTCAACAACAACAACTTCGTAGTCGTGTTGCAAGGTCACGTAAAATAAATGTACATGTTATTTGTATGCATGGCGGTGGCAGATATCACAAAAACTATGCACAGACTTTTTTCCTCATCAGCTTTTGTTAGCGTTTATGCATTTAATGTGCACCCCAAGACCATTTTTCTTCTTCCAATGTGGCCCCGAGAAGCCAAAAGGTTGGGCACCCCTGCCTTAGATCAAGCCGGCATCAGCTCAGGGCTGACAGAAGGGAATGCACATGGCCATGTAGAGAAAATCTCTCAGGATTTTATCCCCCTTCGGGATTCTTCACACATCTATAGATGGAAATCTCGTTCCCCAGCTGGTCGGCAGCCCCTTTCCCTGCATCCATGCCATTTACCCCAACCCTAATCCACTGATGGCTCCCAGCTGCAAAATGCTCTCCCCATCCAAAGGATGAAATGTTTTTCCCAACATGTCCATTACTGCCAATAAAAGCTTTTAACGAAATCATGCTCGTATGTAAATAGTCCCCAGTTATGCAATTCTATTGAGTTTTTAGAGGGTTGTTCTTTGTAAACCATCCAGAGAGCTTTATCTATTGGGCAGTGCAGAAGCACAGTATATGAAAAGAATGACTATGCTGGTAGTTTTGACGTTTGTGGCCCTGCCACCATCGGACAACCCACTGCTAGAATGAGGCCCTCGAGAGCTTCCGACATGGAATTTGCCACGTGGCTGAAAGAGGTCCTTCACCCCTGCTATACCGCATGTATCTGACATCTACAGTATGCAGAATACAATCTAATTCTAGCCACAGAAGCTCTACGTTTTTGCCCTGCATACTGGAAGAAGAAACCCTTTGCTACAAAAAAGATCCCTTCAGGAAGAGAGAAGTTGCTTTGTGTTTTAACACAAACAAACGAACAAAAAACCTAAACAAAGCAAAGACAACTCGGATGTGTGCTTCAGCCAGGGAGCAGAGACTGAGTTTTTCCTATGCAAGAAGAAGTCTCTAAAATTCCAAAGTATTGCGGCAGAGGGAAAACAATGGCTTTGTTCTCATTTCCCTGTGTTAGTTGTCCTGTGATTGAATGATCTATCATTAACCTTGGCTCCTGGTCACCTGCAGCCTCAAACGCACTTACCTGTCGCTTCTGTTCCTCCCACCAAAATGTCTCGCTGGATTTTGCCATCATCTTCGTCCAGCGCAAACCAACGGCCACACGGGAATTCGTACATGCACTTGTTTCCAATGTCTTCAATGACCACCTAGGGCAAAAGCATCGGAGATGCTTGAGCATTTAAACAAGGATCTAACCACCAAATTATTATCATCCTACCTTTATACTCTGACTTTCCTCTCCTGCAAGGAATTCAAGGCTGCTTATGAGATGCTCCATTTTATCTGCACAACAACTTCCCTGCATGAATTAAAATCTGGCCAGGTTCCTACTAGTATGGTACACAGTTTAATGCAGCAGGTGGCAAACTCTTTCAGCCCAGGGGTTGAATTCTATTTTGGAGAAGCTCTTGGGGTAGGCGGGACCAAGGGCAAAAAGAAGGGTGAAAAAAATACCAGTCTATTTTGGCTTAAAGCTCTTGGGGTCAGTCACCAAGCCTAAGGAGAGCCATTGTGGCACAGTGGTTAGAGCGCTGGGCTGCGGATCCAGGAGTTCCAGGTTCTAGTCCCAGCTCAGCCATGCAGCAGCTTGGGCCAGCCACAGATTCTCAGCCCAACCTACCTCACAGGGCTGTTCTTGTGGGGATAACGTTGAGAGCAGCAGGAGGAGAAGGATGCAAGCCACTTAGAATTTGTAAGAAAAAAGGGGGATATAAATCAAATAAATAAGCCTTAGAAGGGCCAGAGGTTACAGTGTTAGAGGGCATCTGGGGGCACCTGTGAGAATATTTTCTTTTTTTACTTAAAGGTAAGTGGGAAAGGGCACTTCAGGTGTTAAAGATGTTAAAGGGTGCAATTGTGCCCACAAGTGCCAAATTGCCTGCCTCTGGCATAGCCAGTCCCAAACCAAGTGGACCTGTGGGCAGTTTCCCCTCTTCCTGGAGAGAAATGAGCACACCTGTACAAACCTTGGCCAGGAACCAGCCGGCTGAGCCTCCCTTGTTATTGTGTCCGATGGTGATTTTCCTTAACTTGCCCAGATTGGGCGCATCAAGGGTGAACTTGTCTTCTGCACCCTTTTCAAAATTGTCCTTGTCATTGTCCAGCTTCCGCTCCCCTAAGCCACATTTAAGTGGCATTAAAGGAAAAGGCAAACAACGAGGAGAAATTAGATGCAGGTGGTACATGTGCAATTAATTTACTCTGAGGCATGGAAACCGCTTTAAGTGAGCGTGTGCCTTAGATTTCAGCCGGGAACCCGAGAGACTTGAACGTCATGGATACCCTTGTTAGGGTTCTTAGAAAGGTTTATAGGCTGCCGTTTAAGGGAAATCTTCCCAAGAGAGCGTGCAGTATCAAAACTCCAGAACACAATGAAACATTGATAAAACAATGCTAAGAAAATATCCAAATACTACCAATTAAAACTAGGCAGCACCAGACAAACTAGCTCAAGTACAAGTCAAGATGAAAAGTGAAGTTTTCAGGAGCTCCTTGAAGGCGGGTGAAGATGGGACGGGCGGACGTCTAGGTCCTTCTGTGTGGCCAGGAGCTGCCTTCAGGCACAGCCGTGATCGGGAGTATGTGGAATCCATCCCTGTGCGTGTCTGGCAGTGTGAAATGTTCGGCCTGGCCATGCCTTGCATAAATACTATGCTGTGGGGAAATGTGGAAAAAACACCATCCTGACCTAGATTCGGGTACCTTAGCTGCTCCCCCAACAACACAAATATAAGGGCATCACAAATAAGAATTTGAGAATTTCTCTTCCAAGACTGGAAACAGAATATATTATGACAGCTGAAGATTGCCTTGTTTTCTGTGCTGTACACACACACACACACACACACACACACACGTCTCATTGAGTCCCCTGGTGACAAAAAGCTTTTTCTGGATTTTGTTTTGCTTGTCTGTCTTGTTTTTCAAAGCACTACAAATGCCTGCAAAACCTGTGAACAGAGATCATAGATTAGTAGAGTTGTAAAGGGCCAGAAGGTCATTGGGACCAACCCCCTGCTGTTGTGAGACACCAATTTACACCATCCCATTCAGGTGGCTGTCCAGTTTCTTTTTGAAAGTCTCCAGTGTGGGAGTTATGTGCCCACAACTTCCCCAGGTAGTAGGTTCCACTGTTGCACTGCTCTGACAGTCAGGAAATTCTTCCTGGTCTAAATCTGGTTTCTTTTGACGTAAGTCCATTATTCCATGTCCTGCACTCTGGAATGAATGAGAAGAGACCTTGTCCTTCACCTTTCTTTCAGGTACTTGAAGAGTGCGATCACATCTCCCCTCAGTCTTCTCCTCCTGAGGCTGAACATGCCCAGTTCTCTCAGTTTTTCCTCATGGGGTTTGGCCTCCAGTCCCTCAATCATCTTTGTTGCCCTCTTCTGTACCCTTTCTATCTCTCCGGCTTCTCTTTTAACCTTAAGTGCCCAGAACTGGACACAGGACTCCAAGGAAAGTCTGAGTAGTGCTGAATAAAGGGGAACTACCACTTCGTGTGTTTTGGAAGTGATGCTTCTGTCAATGCAGCCCAAACTAGCGTTTGCCCGTTACGCAGCTGTATCACATTGCTGCCTCATGCTAGCCAAGCAGCCTGCACAGCAAGGAAGCAAGCCAGCCTCTCCCAGAGCACCTCTGACTCTCTGGAAAAGCCGTTGGATCGTGCCGTTCATAGACCAAGAGCAAACAAGCTGCAAGAGGTCAACTGTATCAAAACATCCAACTGCTTCAGATAACCAAAGCTGCTCTGTATGCTTGATTTTGCCAGTCAGGAACATATACCGAGAGCATGCCAGGGGTGCGTAAATAACCACACAGACTAATCCTACCTCTCAGTTGGCCCTGAAACTAGAACCCAAAGGGGTCATTCTATGGAGGTGCCTGTTGGGAGATTTAGGATAGAGAAAAGGAAATACTTCTTCACACAACGCACAGTTAAACTACGGAATTCGCCACTGCAGGAAGCAAAGATGGCTGCCCATTTGGGGGGCTTTAAAAGGGAGGGTTCATGGAGGAGGGGGATATCCATGGCCTTGTTAGCTATGACAGAGTCAAGCATTTAATTGTATTTAGCCATAGGCCTTCACAAAATTTACAAAAGACATGACAGAATATTAAGAAAGTTCATAGACAGCAAATGTTAAAATTAATAAAATAATTATAAAAGTAAGATAAAAATTAATTTCATCATACTCAATTAGCTACTCCCTTCAGTACTACCTTCGATCTATTCTTCCTAGCTGCCAAAGCAAACGGAGACACTACATAAGCTTATACATCTAACAGAAAAACAATCTTCTTGATTTCTGCGTATGTGTCAACAGCAGATAAAACACCAGCTCAGAATGTATCTCTTGGAGCTCTAGAGAACAGACAGAACGTCACGTCACGGGGAAGGTTCTCTGTTACAGGTGAGCCACAAGCGCATCCACATGGCTCTATTGGAGTGTGAGGATAGTGAGCTGCTGAAAGGGCCGTTTGCGCGGCTGGAAAATGCAGAGCAGTGAAGGACCCTCAGAGCTTATATCTGGAGGGCCGGCTATGGGCCGCCACCTTCACCAGAGCTGGCATGCCTGCATTCGGCAGGTGCTGAGTTGCTCGGGCAGGAGGAGGTCTTGCACCCAACCTGCTCGAGGGATCCTGTGGACAGCTGGCTTGCCACTCTGCAAACCAAGTACTGGACTGGACAGACCTTTGGTCTAATCCAGTCTGGCTTTTCCTATGTTCTGACTTCCAGCACATTTCAACACAGTGAATGTACTCGCTTGCTTGCCGTTGTTAGGATCTGCGTGTAATTGTGAATTATTCTCTTCCTGGAAGTGCTCTCCACAGGAGGACGGAGTAAGATAAGTTGTCCCCTTTGAGCACATTAAAGCTGATGGAGCAGAGATGCCGTAAACATACGGGGTTGTTCCCTCCCAGCTTCTGAAAGGGAAGATCAGCTTATCACAGTGCAGTGTTACTGTCTCTTGCGACTGCACTTCTTGACCGAAAGCCTCTCCCAACCACAATCTATTCAGACACGGTGTGCAATATTGACCGCGTTGCTTCGAAATCCTTTTTGGAGGGACATTCGGATGGCAGCAACAAGGAAAAGGGCCTTATTTGTGGCAAGCCCCAAGAACATTTTGGAGGGCTTGGATCCACAGCGGCAATATAAGTCAGAGGCAACCTGATGGCACATCGCAACCACAATCCCACGGGGGCCCACCGGGAGGCAAAGCTACACGCCTTCTGGCCACAGGGGAAGCTGCCCTCTTGCTGGAGGCGTTTAAGGACTCCAAGTAGCACATGAAGGGGTGGGCCACATCTGCTGCTTTCTCAGCCTAGCTGTATTCACCTCACCTAGCGGTCTTAGTAATTTTAAAATTCAGTTTTTAAGCTTTTGCAGTGAACGTTTATGATGTTTTATTGTTATTTTTCTTTTATATTACATTTGATTGTGTTTTATGGATTTTTGTATACTATCCTGGGATGTTCAGCTACTGAGCAGTACAGGAATAAAATTCATCATCATCATCATCATCAACATCATCATCTTCATCTTCATTCCATGATGAAGGATGAAACTTGGAACGGATTATTTTGACTTTAGAAACTCGGAGGAAGAAAATCTGGGGCGTCGTGCTAGGGATGAAGGAATGAGCAATATTCCTTCATTCATCTACTCGTCCATCTAGGCCAGCACTGCCAACACAGATTGGTGGCCATCGCTCTCCAGGTTTCAGGCAGGATTCCTAGCCTTGCTGGAGATGCCAGCAGGAACCTCCATATGAAGAGCAGGTTCTCCACCACTGAGCAAACAGCACCATGCCATGAATTAACTTATGGATGACAGGAAGCTTTTGAGAAAGTCCAGATAACAGAACTTGTATTTAAATTTTTAGGAAGGAGTGGACGTCATTTATTCAGCATTGGAACTGTGTGACCCCAAGAAGAAGAGCAATTTGGTGTGTCTTTGCTATGGCATAAAGGCATAACTGGCTGGTCTTTAAGTATGATACATGGTTCCCCCCCCCCATTTTTCATTTGTTTTTCGTAATTACAATTCAATATACTATTTGTCAAAGAAAAAGCTTTGTAGTATTCCATACTTGAAGCTAAGCCCTACTGAGATTGTGACTACGTTCTCACAGAGAAGTTCTAAATAAGTTTTATGTAGGACTGCAATGTTGAGAGAGCTACAGCTATTGGGTAGTATACAGATGCAATAAAAAAGAACAGATCATGTAACCAAGCAATCCGGAGTAGGATGGGACGGAGAGAGAAGAAACAATGGGATGGATCTATTAATTCAGCAGCAGCCCTGCCAGTCAGGAAGAAAAAGCCAAGAAAGGCAGTGGCACTGTGGAGGAGAAATTCATGGGTTCTCTTCTTGCTTTTTTTTCCCAGTGGAATAGACTTTTTAGAGTTGTGAAGTGAATTTTCCTGCACATAGAAATTTGCTCCAAGTTACCCAAAGTAACCTTCCTGGAGCCCCTCTCCTGGCTGCCACTACTGGTCTGGATCCATCCATGCGTTCACATACCAGGACAAACAGCCTTCTGTGGCTTGCACAGTGCGGTGTTTTTGCCAAGTGGTTTCTGCAATAGTGTGGTGTCTACTTTCTTTCTGCTTTGGCACATATCCCATCAGCCCCCACACCCAAAATTCCCTCCCACACTGGATGGCTGGGGCAACTCCTGCAGTTGCCGCTCTTTCCAAGGACTCCGTGGTAGCTGCATACCAGGACTGTGGAAACCATGATGTGGGGTTTGCATGACCAGAAAACCCACGGTGAAGTGCAGAAACCATAGGGCAGGCCATTGCTGCTTATCATGGTTTCTAAAAACTAAATGTACGATGATGAAATGCGCAGGGTTCAAATGACATAACATACCACCCTGCGCAAGAAACGTCCTTGGTTTGACATGTCATGCGAACCTACCCACAGTGGCAGCCTTTGCCATTGCTGAGCACACAAACACACACCGCTGATGCTCTTCTCTTGAGACAGAGGTGGGCTGAGAGGGACCAGTACAGCATCCTACATCCTCCCTATGGCTGACATGAGGGTGGAGGCGGTCAGGCATGTAGGATTGCACCATTAATCAATGTAGATAAATGTACATTAATGTAGATTAATCAATCAACATTTGAGTTGGTGGGAGACAATTGTTTAATTGGAAAAAGCAAACTGCAAAGTGATAGTATCTTGAATTAATGGCAGACTTTTCTGATTTAAGGAGATAGAGTGGAGTGCATTCTGATTAGGGTGTGACTATAACTGAGTGTGAAATGGAACTATTAAAAATTACTTTTACATCTACTAATGAGCAGTCATTTTGGTTTATTAAATCATATGTTACCTCACTCTTCCTTCAGTACCTTGAGTAATGGTGGTATACAACTGTATGTAAATTCAGTTGATTCATATATTAATCAACCACTCTTTAAAAAGTACATGATTAATCAAGTAAAATTATCCTTAGCTGAGAGACTAAGTAATTTGTTAAACATATGACTGAAAATGTGCTTTGAAATGGTAATTTCTTGAAAAATTCCAGCAGGGCAGGCCAGCAGTATATGAAGGGTACAACTTCAACTACATTTTATTCTCACAATAACCTTGTGAGATAGGTAACACTAGAAGATTGTGACTGTGTTCAGACTTCATGATAAGCCGAAATGAAAGATTGAACATGAATTGCCACTGAATCATAGGCTGTTGTTGAAACATGGGTTACTGTAGTGTCTGAACCCAGCCACAGCTTGTGAATCAGGAACAACCCATGAAGAGAACCCAGGGTTTGTTGTTGAGTTATGAACCATGGGCTGTTCACTGTGGTTTATTATTTTGGCTGGGATCAGACAACACAACAGCCGATGTTTCAACAACAACCCACAGTCAATCTGTATTTAATTACTGCATTTATCTAACATCCCAACCGCTTCACCAGCACTTCCCAGATGAACGCATTCCTGAAGCGCTGAGCTGCAACTGCCTTCATTCCAGTCACCGTGGCCATGGGATTCACGGGAGCTGCCATCCAACACCTCTGGGGGACATGTGCTCAAGGAAGGCTGCAGTGCCTCGGGACAGCTCCAGAAGCACCTTCCCCCGGACGCCAGT
Organism: Varanus komodoensis; assembly: GCF_004798865.1. NCBI lineage: Eukaryota > Metazoa > Chordata > Lepidosauria > Squamata > Varanidae > Varanus > Varanus komodoensis. Next base: position 5,689,274 of record NW_025335606.1, read on the forward strand.
GGCCTCGGCTTTGCTCATTTCTCAGCCACTCTGTGTTGCAACCCCAAAGAAGACAGTTCACTGGGAAATACTACCTGTGTCTCCATACTGGCCAAAGATGTTAATGAAGACATCAGCATCTGTCCCGCTGCCACTTATATCTCCTGTGAACACGCTGACCACGTACTTGTTGACTGTGGAGGAAGACACAATCCCATTAGCCATGCTAGACAAAGACTGATACTAGTCACATGACACAGATAAGCCTGAAGCACCACAAACACATTTTCTTATGAGTGGCGACCTGGTGGACAATCCATCACCCACTCAGTGCTTCAAAATGGGCAAATCTGATGGAGAAATCCGTCGGTTTGGTGTTCTCCCACACTCTCCCACCACAGCCATCTAGAAGTGGCTGGCTGACAGATCGATGTGGGGTATATGTAAGCACTCTGCAGGAGTGTGTCTGTTCACATATGGGGCAAAAGCACATAAGCATGCCCCCACTGCAACTGAAAGTTTCGGAAATAGACTGGAATCACGGTAAATCAAGAGCAGGATTTCCACCACAGAAGCTCTGTAGTGTGTTCACCTGGACACACCTTCAGGGCTCTTTCCAGAGGTTTCTGGCATCTGGGCCCCCAGGGACATTTGGGGCAGGGCTCCTCTGTCCACCTATGCCTCCTTCCTCACTTTAGCCCTACATGTGAGCAGGGAAACACCTGCCCGGGACACTGCTGAATACAAGGTAAGGTTGCCTCTTGCACCTATCCTGGTGGAAGTGTCCTTGAGCGGCCGGTTTGCCCCCATGTCAATGGATTGCTGGTCTGGATGGACCACTGGCCGGATCCAGCGTGGCTGTCCTTACTTTCCTGCCACTGATGCGTCACCAAAGAGGTTTCAGAAGAGCTGAGCAGGGCTGCCGTGGGGAAGAAATTTTGGGGCACTGATTTGTCGCCGTGAGTCATAAAGCCATAAGACACAAGTCAGGGCTGACCTGACAGCACATCACCACAAAAACAGGACGGATTTCCTTGTCCTTGTGTGCATCTGCACAGGCTGATTTACATGCACAGGTGCCAATTTGAAAAGAATTATTATAATGACAGTCCCCACAGTAGGAAGAGTCTGTTCCAGTTCTGCTTGCCATCCAGTGTTGCTGAAAGTTGGTGGGCAACGCAAAGGCCACTGCTCTCCCTCCCGCTGGAGCTTTACTCTTAAGCTGAGCGTCCATTCCGAGAATGGACTGTACCGTCACACGCCGTCAAAGGGAGAAGCGGCACGTTTTCAGGGACACATGCCTGCGCTCAGTGTGGCACAGGGGGTCACGTGAGGCCCCCTCAAGGCGTCAGGGCAGCAACCCTCTTCGTTCTTTCCCAAACTGGCCCAAGGCAGCAGTGCCACAAAATGCAGCAGCATCTGCATGAGGGCACTGCCAAGGTGAGGCCGGGGCAGCGACTTCAGCCAAGCCACGGACACACCGACGGGAGCAGCCAATCAGGGGCAAGCAAGCGGGGCGAGCCCTCCCATGGGGCAGGATGAGGTGCCGCCTCAGGTGCAGAATAGGGGGAGTGGGGAACTGTGCATCCCCCACACAGGAGACCCAGCAAGGCAATGCTCCTGCAGCTGTGCTGGGTCTCCCCCCCAGCCCCTCTCCCGTCATGGAATCTGCCACAGTGGAGGGTGAGGGGGATCCGCAGAGCAGCTCTTTGCTTTGCAGACCCTCTGCATGAAACAGGAGGCAGGAATCTGCTCCCAGCCACCCACCCTCTGGGCCACACTGATTATTCTCTCCATAGGGGCCTTCCAGAGAGTGGCATCAGCCACAGGAAGCAGCCAGTGCGCCTTTGCAGAGAGCTGGCCAGGCCCAAATGCCCGGCTCAGAGGGACGAGGGCCCCAGCAGATGGCTGGGGACTCTGTTCCCACAAGGCCTAGCTCTGAGGAAGGACTCCCTCTGAGCCAGGCTGCTCAGTGCTCTGAGGAGCCTTGCTGGCCACCTTCTCTGGCTGAAATGGCTCTCCAGAAGGCTCACCCACCCATCCCCTGGCTTGCACTGGGAGGACCCCCAGCACGGCCCAGGGCAGGCTGCACTGTGCGCAAGGGGACAGCAGTGGGAGCCTCCGTGGGAATGGGAGGGGGGCAACATGGATGCGACGAGGTGGGCAGCAGCAACGCCACTGGGGAGCAGGGATGCGTGAGGAATCTGGTCGGATCTCCTCGGCTCGGCTGCCTGGACTCTAGCCTGCTTCTCTTCCCGCGCGTCTGCCTCACGTGGAGTGTTTGTGTGAGCATCCAGGAGGAAGCCGGCTCAAGTGGGAGTCTGTTTCTGCACACGTGACTTGTAGGTTTTGCACACTTTGCACAAAGAATTGTTTAGTTGTGAATTATACACGTTGCATATCTTGCACAAATACTTTGCGCAAAGAAGCCACCAGTGTTTCCAAGCATGCGCAGACTTGATCTCGGCTCCGCTTGCTTCCTGGCCAGGGCCAAGCGTGGAAAGAAGTCCATCGAGTGCAAGCAAAGCAGATTCTGACCCAAGCTTTGCACCCCTACCGGGGAGCACCAAGGCAGCTGCGCATGTGTGAACTCCTGCCTGAGATGACCGGAGACAAGACGCAGCAACCAAAGAAGCATGTCAGAGGTCAGGAAGGGGCTCTTGCACTAACGGTGCTTCAGTGAAGGTTCTCTTATACGCCATCCTGTCTAGGAGAAACCAATGGCCAGGCAGGTGGAGAGAATCAGTTGCAGTTCCATGGTGCACCACGTGGGGGAGCTGCACTCAGCTCCAGCAACTTGTGGCCAGAAGATGCTGTCCACATAATCCTACACCTGTCTATTCAGTCCAGATTGGGCTGCTAAGGACTGCAGCCTTGCTTCCTTTGCTTGCAACTAAAACCAGAGGCCATATTTTGAACTTCACCTGGAATAAAATTGGCTAAGCCACTGCTAAGGTTGCTTCGGGGGACTGATTCAGCCCGTAAGCTCGGACTGAACCTGATGGTTCCTGATCTGGATGGCTGAATTCTAGGCATGGCTCTTGGGGAAGCTGCTCACACTCCACAGGTTAAACTCTAGCCCTAAGCCGCTCTTGCAAAGAGAAAAACGAGGGGGGGGGGCATTTGCAATGCCAATGAAACATGGGAACAGAGTGGGTCAGAAGGGCCTCCTGGGCCATCTAGTCTGACCCCCGGCTCCAGCCGGCTCCGCTCACGACATGCCCACCTTGTGGATGTCCAGCCTATCTTTGAACACCCGCACCGATGGGGCCTCAACCACCTCCCGTGCAAGCCCATTCCACACCCTTAGGGTCCTAACTGTCAGGAAGTGCTTCCTGGCATCCAAATTGAACCTTGGTTCCTTGCGCTAGGCTCCGCTGGAGCACATCCTGTCTTCCTCGGTATGGGGCTTCTAGCCAGTTCAGCCTTGCCCTTGCCATTACAAAATGAAAACATGAGACGGGTCGAGAACTTCGGAAGTTCATTTAAAACACGCTTGTGCAGCAACAAAGCCCTTTGAACCATCCCTACTTTGCAGTGCGGTGCATTCGCTCCCTCTGCTGGTTCAACAAAAATCCAGTGTCCTTTTACTGAACATCTAGAACACAATTCCGAGCGGAAATCAGGCATTTCTGCTTTCATTTTGTTTCTTTTTTAAATCAGAGGATGGTGCGTAAAAGCTGTATCTAAAATAAATCAACCCTGCCTGATATGAAAAGCCTCAAGATGAGTCATTTTAAAAACCCAGCTTCAAGAGAAACTCATAATTAACATTTCTAAGCAAACTGAAGAGGTAGACAGTAAAAGGTCAATTTCCCATACATTATGTACCTGACAACACTGAGGGGAAACAGTTCCTCCTCTAATGCTGACAATTTAGGCTGCCTTTCTCTTTGGACTGAGGGATGCAGAGGGCAAGGGACACTGTGTTTTGTCACCTAAATGAGTCACCTGGGTTGATTTTTACAGTCAGTGTCTCTGGAGGAAGGACGTCTAATTCTGTCCTTTTGTAAGCTTCCAGAAGGCCCATCCTAGTCTGTGACAGAAAAATGCCTTCCAACCGCCTTCCCTCTGTATCCAAGTCGCTTTGGCTAGATGAGCAAAATTAGCTTCAGGTTGATTTTCAGGTCTGGAAGAGCAGGGAGGCAAAGATCCCCCAAGCGTTCCTCTTGTTCTGCATAGGATGCCTGAGGGCCTTCAAATTCAGGATCATAGACTCATAGGACCATAGAATAGTAATGTTGGAAGGGGCCATGAAGGCCAGCAGGTCCAGCCCCCCACTGCTGCAGGACACCATGTTACACTATCCCACTCAGAGGGCTGCCCAGTTTCTTCCTGAACGCCTCCAGTGTGGGAGAGCCCTCCACCTCCCCAGGCAGCCAGTCCCTCTGCCGTGTTACACTGACCGTGAGGAAGCTGCTCCTGATGTCCGGCCTGAATCTGGGTTGCCGCAACCTGAACTGAGTATCAGGAGCTTCTGGGCACCTCCCTGGGTCCCACCCTTGGTGAATTTATTATTCTCTTCTCTTCCATTTATGCCCCAGGTTCCTAACAAGCTAAAACTCAGAGTGATTTTAAGGAGAAGGATGAAATGAAGTATTCCAAGGAGGAAGAGTGACTTCACTTTTTCCCACACTGAATGCCAGTTCCAGTCGCCACAAAGAGATGACATTTTGTGATACCCAAAATGACCACACTTTAGCACAGTTGGCAGGGAAGTGGCCAGAGTGACGGGGACGTGGCCTGGCCAGAATCTTCAGCAGTGTTGCCCAGGACCTCTGGAAGATGTATTTTATTAATTTATTTATTTAAAACATTTAACCTGTGCATAGCCTCAGGATGGCTCACAAGAAGAGTGTTGTGTTGCTGAACCAGTTGAAAACAGTGACCAGAGGACTGGCAGATTTAATATAGGTTCACGTGGGCAATGGCCAGGATCCCCAGTGCAGTCGTATCAGACTTCAAAAGAGGAACCTTCCCTAAAATGAGGGGAGTGAAGCAGGTTGACTCTTTCCGAAAAGCTCTGAGGTAACTCAAAACCAGGCGTGGGCTCACCAGACCGCATACCACTGCTTTACAGGAAAGATAACACCAAGTCAGGAGGTCACCAGCATAGTTAATGAGCAGCGCTGAGGAAGATCTTAGAGGGGGAAATATAGCGAATATCAACATCTTCCCATAGAGCCCCTATTCTTCTCACTGCTGCACACAGTTCCGGCCTGCATACCTAAGATTTATATAGCCGAGAAGAACAGAACGAGCAGAACAATTAAGCAGCTGGCGCAACTGCCCTAGAAGGAAAGATTGGGACTCTTTCCTCTTTCCTGGATTAGAAAAACAATTGAGTAAGAGACATGATAGAGGTGTGCAAAGTTATGCATGAAGTGCAGGAAGCAGACAAGGAGACATTTCCCCTCTCTCTCATCCCCTCCAGAGTGAGGTCACTGCGTAAAGGTGAATGCTGAGAGATGCACGGCAGATTAAAGGAAGTACCTTTTCACATGGCACTTAAACCGTATGCAGGAAACCTTAGCTTGTCCTGTCCATAGTCCAGGGGTTCACCTGCTTGCAGGAGATGAGGGCACAAGGTGTTTCTCCAGCATCCCACAAGCCTGACACTCAGCTAGACCTTTGCATGCTGAATGCACTTACAGACCTTCATGCTCAAAGGGCGAAGGTACCTGGAGGCGGGACTTACGAGAGCACCCATGCTCCCCTCCATGAGCAGGTGCATAGTTAAGCTTTGGAACTCAGCACCACCAGATGTAGGAAGGGCCACCAACATTGACAGCCTTAAGGGGAGGGGCTTAGACCATCTCACGGTGAAGAGGGTGATCGATGTCCTCTACTCTGCATGATCATTTATTACCTCCAGTAGAAGAGGAAGCATCTCTCCATGGCAGTTGCTGGGGAACCCAAGCAAGAGGTTGCGATTGTGCTTGTGACTCATCTGCTGTGTGTCCAGAATGACTCTCCTTATGTTCTTATGTAGTGGGATGAAAAAGGGGAGATACAGGATAAAAGAGTGGAAAGGAGGAAGGCAAGAGGTGGCAGGGTGAAGAGACATAGAAACAGAGCGAGTCAGAAGGGGCCCTCCGGGCCATCCAGTCAGGCCCCCAGCTCCAGCCAGCTCTGCTCGTGACATGCGGAAAGTGCAGCAGTTTAGGTGAGGGGGGTGACAAAGCCCCACGCAGCCTGTCCCTCCGGTGTTTGCTCATCCCTGTCTCAGAAAGCAAGGAGACAGGGACGAGCTCCCTCCCGTGCTGGGAGGAAATCCTCGTGCTCATGAGACAAAGGCTGCACCAGTAGCTCCTTGTGCAGCCTTGCGCATATCAGGATGCTGCGTTTTGTTTTATTTTTTGTCTCACTGTTAAAGGGTCCTAAGACTTCAGTAAGGAATGGCCTAAAAAGTCTTAAATAAATAAATAAGCTCTAGTGCCAACTATTCCGGGAGCCGTGTGTGGCTGTCGAAGGGTATATACAAGCAATACGTGCATAAATAAGCCTTCCTCCGCATCATGTGCGCCAGTGCAACCAAGGCCACTGCAGGAGGCACGGAGGAGGGCTGCTGCTTGCGCGGCCGCTGCATGCGCTCAGTTCCCGGCAGGTGTCTGTGCAGATGTTTGCCAGGGGCTCACATGCATGACAGGGTGGACCAAAGCCCGGGGATATGAGCCCAGGGCGTCCAGCGGATTCCCATCCTTAAAATGGGTTCCTCCCACAGTCCTAGTCTAGATGACCAGAACTCTCCGAACATTCCTCCGGATCCTCAGTTCACAGTCTTCTTTCCGATATGCAGCTTAAACTGGCAGTCTTCTGCCTAATCCTTGCTTTTAGACCTCAGTGGCTCCTTCATCTCCCCCTGCCCAGCATTGTCCCCACAGAAGCAGAGTTCAGATTGCAAGAGGCAGATTCGGATATATCTGCACAGCTAAATACATGCTACTTTATCTGTACCATGTAGTTCTAGTGCACGTAGGTTAGCTATATTAACGGCAGGTATACTTCAGATGTTTTGGATTACAGTTCCCGTAATCCCTGATTACTGCCCATGCTGGCTGAGGCTGATGGGAGCTGCAGACGAAAACATCCAGAGGACAGTGGATTACCTAAGTCTGAGTTTCACCAGAATCACACGGTGATGTCCTTAATGAAATATACCCCTTCAGGTGGGAGGATTGTGTTCAAAGATAAAACAAAATCCCCGCATGATGAAAAGCAGCATGTCAGGGAAAAACTGAGCTGGAATGCTTTTCCTTGGCATGCTATCTTTCAACATAGGGAAATACAATCCAAATGGTAAGTTGATAGCCAGGCTTTGGGGTGTCCTTGAGCAAGATAGGAATCATCTTTCAATGCCCCCTGCCTCCTCAATTGTTACTGCGGCCCCTGTCTCTGTGGGCCTGATCCACACCACCTCCAGAGGGACCAGGGTGCTGCTCCTACACGCTGCCCTTCTCACAGCTCACCCACTCAGAGAAGCCAAGAAGTTGCTGCACCAGCACGGCGTGTCACTGGCAGCAGGGCCCCCTGTTGGCATGTGGGCCCTGACAGATGCTCCACCGTGCCAGCCCCTCATGTTGACCCTGCTCTGAGGGCGCTCCAAGACAATCTCGCCCCACACAGAACGCAAGGCAATTTCGACAAGGGCGCGGCCGGCCCTCCCATGAGGAAGCGTGAGGCAGCACCTCAGGGGGCAGACACTGGGACGTGGGCGCAGAAGATGCCAGCATGTTGGAGAGCAAGGCCCTGGGGCCATGTGCCCTGCCCTGGGCGCCCGCGGCCAGCCTGCTGTCCTCCGGAGTCATGGAAGATGCTGCACCATCTACAGTGCTGAAGAAAGAGGCCATTGCAGCCAGACAGGTCTCCTTCCGAATGTGGCGGAACGAGGAGCAAATCCCTTGAGCCAGTCCTGATACCGGGAAGCGGAAACCTCTCTGGAGAGGGAAAGGAGGAGGAGAGAGGCACAGGCTCTGCAGAGGCTGAACCCTAGTTTGCAAACCATGGAGAGCAGACCAAAGGCCTAGTTGCCTAAGGCTGACTCAGACATAGCAATGCTACTTGTCTGTAATAAATAACGGCACAGAAGCTTGTCCAGTGAGGCTTCCATCCCCACCCCTCCTGAAGGGCTGTGTGGGAGGTGTCTCTGGCCCTCCTTCTCTCAGGAGGCCCATTCAGTGATATCATGGACTAAATCTGGCAGGAAGAGAAAGCTAATTAGGCCCAGACAGACTCCGAGATTCAGACACACACTTGATACCTTGGCAACCAGCAAGAGGGGAAAAAGCAGAGAGTCGAAATTCAGACATATGGAAAAAATGGATTTGCCAGAAGCCTCACTGTAGTGCAAGTTGCCCATGTATTCAGGAAGGATTTCCTCCCATCCTTACCCCGCAGATTTGGGGGAGGTGGGGAGAGGGATTACTGCAATATTCAGAACAGGACCATCGTTGTCTCGCTAGGCTAGGGTCCCCTTTACTGCTGTTCCCCCTTTTAGCACCGCTGGTCGGGAACGCTAACCGCTCACCTGCACGACTGCATTCTGATCCTGCCTCCCCCAAAGCCTCTGCTGACTGTGTGCCCGTCTTCTCCCGCTGGCCCCAGTCTGCGCCCGTGACGGAGGGCGAGAAGCAGCAGCTGCTGTTGCTCCATGCCACTGGGCTGCTGCCCATCTTCTCAGCCACCCGCTCGTTACTGTGGGATGGCGGAGGAAGGAAGGCAGAGGAGGAGCGCCGTGGCTTGTCTGCCCTCGGCTGGCCCCGTGGGAGGAGAAGATGAGTGTGAGACGGCCGCTCACATTTGCAGGTGGCCACCGAGGGTCTCTTTCCAAAGGTCCTTCTGGAACCCGGCCCATAAGCTGTTAAGATCACCCCTCCCCTTTCCCCAAATGGCTAGCACTCCCCGGATAACTGGGGAGACTGAAATGAGACCCGTTCCGGGGAATGGACTGCTTGAGATAGCACTTTGGAGCAGAGGTGGGGCGTCCCAGTCCCTCTGGGGGTCCATAAACAAGCGTGCCCTTTCCCGCTGGCCGCCGCCACATTCCCCCAAGCACCGACCATTTGGTAGTTTCCTGGCTTTTACAGTTTTCCTCCCATTGTAAGGGAGAAACCCCTCTCCTGCTCACTCGTACTGGCACAGCTGGCCAGGGCATGCTGGGAGCTGAGGACCCCTTTTCCATCTCAACTTGCATTAAATTGTGCCTTTAAGCTGCAAGGAGCTGGTTCTCTGGCTCCACCCCTTTTGCCTCAGGCCCCTCCCCTAAGAGCTCCAAAACCGAATTCATGGCTCACACTGCAAGAAATCCGTCACCCCGCGTTAGAGGCCAAGAGCCCTGATGCATTGGAGCCAGGTGGCGCAAGCAGCCTCGGTCCCGTTCCACGCAGGCTCCACAACTCAGCTTCAGAGCAACAGGTTCTCTGCGTTACAGATTTGGGAACCTGAATTCAGTGCAAATCAGCAAGCCATGTGTAGACTAGATGGATGTAGACAGGCAACTGCCAAAGAAAATCAGAGCACACCGAGACGGATCTTGACGGTTTAGCCCACCCCACTGAAAAATCTTTGCCTAATCTGGATTGCGAAGCATGTGTTCCTGTCCACCACTTGGATGCTACCCTTTCCATAATAGTGCACCAGACATCAGCTGGCATGCTCAAACGCGGATTCTCGGAGATATCATTTGCCTACGTCAGGGAGCATGAACAGAAGTGACTTATTTAAAGCTACCCTCATGATCTCAGAGCCTAGGTATGTTCTCTCTGCAGTTCCCCTCTCTTAGGTAGCCCCCTTGTCCCCAACTCAGCCAGCTAGCAGTAGAAACTCAGACTAGCACTGCAGGCAGAAATCCAGCCTCTCAAGACTTTAAAATGCAACCATGATCATTCATAACAATGACTAGTGAGCAGCAAACTTATAATAATTTGGTTTGGATTTGGCTTTTAGAGTTGGCCAATGCTTGCTTGCATCTTTCTTTCTACCTTTCATCCTTTAAGAACAAACATTCGTGGGCAATCCTGCTCATACAATTGTTGCCAAAAGCTTCACCAGCACATTATATCCAGGAATCCGTCAATATTGATTTTAATTTTGAAATTATTTTATATTGTCCCTTGATAGTTGTTGCTTTTATTTTATTCTTTATCAGCTACTTTGGGTGCATGCCATATGAAAAGGCAGACTAATGGTAAGTGAGAGTGCAATCCCGTGAATGTTTACATAAGATTTTTAAAAATAAATTGAAGTCTTACAACTCCTGACATGCCCCAGTGAGCAACACTGGCTGGGACACACTAGGAGCTGTAAGAATTTTTCTGTCTAAACATGCCTAGGATTGCATCCTTAAGGAATAAATAATGGTTATAATTATTATCTGTCAATCAAGCTGCTGTCAAAGGCACAGGATCTGTCCAAACATGGCCTTTTTTGTAATCAAATATATTAATAGATGAAAAAACGCACTCATAACTCTCACTCTGAACGTTGCCCTTGTGAACAAGCACATTTAATCCACCGAATTTTTAAAAATGGAAAAACAGTCAGCAGGAGAAGAAACAAACCCCACTGGCTCTTCTGCCTCTGGATTGGCTGGCTCTGCAGTTGCTTCTGTCTCCCCTAGCAATGCGTTTCCTAAGAGACAGGAAGTGATCTTTTGCTTACAAAGGTCCAGCTTTGATCATAATAATACCACTTCAGAGCCAGGCATGCATTAGCCACTAGAAAGTTATTTTTATCTTTTTTAATTTATTATTTTATTTATACAGGCTTTTATATACCATCCTCCACAGCCAATTTGGCTCTCGGAACACTTAGGAAACAGGGTAGCCACTCATGTATTGCCGACAAAGAGAATATGCATCACCAAAAGAGAGGATAAAAGGGGAAGGATTTTCAGTAAATGAGTGGGTGCTCATTTATGGGTATAGACACTAATTTACAAATGATTACTCTGATGAACAGTGTAATGACAGAGTATCTTCCTCTTGCTGATGCCTTGCTGATGGACAGCTCCAATCCCTTTCCTGCCTCTCCCCTCTGATGGAACTAGCTGGTACTTCAGTGTGACCGTCCCTCGGATAAAGGACTCCTTCAGTTAGCAATTCTCCTCTCCGACCTGTTACTGATCAGAGAAAACTGGTTTCACCTGCAAAGTGAGCTCAGAAAAATTCCCTTCTCACTTGATATGTGTGAATCATCTTAAGAAGCATATGAGGGAGGTGGCAATGGAGAAAGAGAAAATTTTGTGAATGTGTCTGAGTGAATTATGTGTGACAGAGACAGGTAGCATGCCTACTTCGGGGTCTGACCACACCTGCATAGGTCAGGTATCCCTCGGGAGCTTTCTGGGTGGCAAGTCCCACTCTCAGGCCAGAGACATTTTCCACCCCTCCCCCCCATATGACCTCAAAGACATCTGTTCCTTACAGAAAAGGCATGCAAGGTGCAATTTTAAACCTGAAGACGAATAAAACAATGCCTACAGAATACAGCCGTGCAGCCTGCAGATCCAATCTGCCCTGCCTTGACCTTGGGTTTCCCCTGGGGACCCCACTTCTCCCTTTCCCAAGACCCTCATCTGCAAAATAAAACCACCCCTGGCCTGAATGGCTACCAGGGAGCTTTGGGAGGAGACAGAATCCCCCCCCACACCCCGCAATCTCCTATTTGTGAGCTGAGATAACCAAGGGGAGCAGCCGCAGTGCACACAGACCGTGCTTGTGGGGACTCTGCAAGCTGCAGACAGGTGGACCTCAGGTGTGGGGAACACAAGGGACGAGAGACACGTGCCCGAGCAGCTTCACCTGCCCTGCTTCGACTCCCCAGTGCAGAATGGGTCGGCCAGGCCAGGCGCTCGAGCTGCCTGTGGGCCTTCTCCAGTGAGACAGGTCTGCATGTGGCGAAGCCAAGTCACGGCCCAGGCGAAGCGCCAGTGATCCGTTGGCACAATCCAGCCTGTGGCGTGTGGGGGCAGGGAAGTCCTCCAGCCCCCTACCTGATTGTAGGCCACCCCGCTCTATAAAATGTAACGACCTCTCTAAATAACACTCTAAACCGGTTGTTTTCTTTCACTGCATTCCTGAGGGTTGCTAGAACGGCAAGGTGGGCCATCTGCTCCCACTTTGCTTGGTCATTTGGGAAAAACCTTCTTTGGGCACCCACATCTTGTAAGTAAAAGCACCACATAAAGACTGTTCAAGTCGCCCTAGTCATTTAATTCAAGAAACATGCTGCTAAATTCTTTCTCACTGTTTTCAGTCTCTGTTCTAGCTTCCCTGCGGCTGCTTAGTATTGTAATTATTATTGTTTAAATACTGCCTTTATTGTTCCGGCACCTTGAAATATTGTCATGTTTTATTTTAGCTACCTCAATGCTGATTGTGGTTGGCTGCTATAAAATTGTGCAGATAACATGAGGTATAAATATATCACTCCCTTTCATACCAAACTCAGGTGGCAAGAAGTGCTGAGAGAAATGGGACTACCAGGAGGAAAGATCTGGCATTTTCAGGAGCATGTTGAGCTTGGAAATAGATTATCAAAATTCTTTTAAAAATGAATACTTGAAGAGGGCAACCTTTATCCTCCCCGTCCCCCAAATTGCCAAGACTGAGTGGCAATGAAATGTTGAGCTTCAGCTGGAAAAGAGCAATGCAAAATGGACACAGGATGGAACGGTATTCTCCAAATGAATACATTCTAATTTACAGGAAATGCCACCATCCTTCTGCTTAGACCTCCTTTGTAATCATTTATAAAAATTATTAGTGCAGGGCAAATTTTACAAGATGGAAAGGAAGAGTTTCCTCATTCTGCTGACAGGAAGCTGATGCATCAGGTCACGTGGCAGCCGCAACCTGTTTCGAACAAACAGCCTTCTCTGTGGATTGACCCAGACTGTTCCCCAGACCCTTCGCTCTGTTGTGTTGCATCTTTACCCACCCTTTTTTGTGAATGGCCAGGCAGCCGGCTGGCACTTCAACCTCGGCACAGAACGCCTTGGCAACAGCCAAGCGGGAATGTGTGGGTTTACAGCACTGTTAGGAACTGAACTGCAGGCTTTAATGAGTTAAATCAACTCAAGATTGAGTTGATTAATCAGGGGGAGATGGCTTTAATTGGTGGGGATCTGAGCAAAGGTCACAACTGTTTTGAAGGCATTTTGCTTTTTCTGCATTAGCATGGGACTAAAGCAGCCAGACACTCTCCTAGTGCATTCCTCTATTTATTAATGCATTTTTATCCTACTTTTTCTCTGTATGGAAAGAAACCCAGGCTAAGTTATGCATCTTCCTCTTCATCATTTTAGCCTTGAAACAATCCTGTGTGGCCAGTTCGGCTGGCAGTCAGTGCTGACCCCAAGTCATCCAGAGAGGTTCACAGAGAGCAGGGTCCAGAACACCCCCCCCCCAAGTCCTAGTCCAATATGCCACACTGGCCTTTATAATGCTGGGTTCAACTCCCATCAGCCTCATCCACAATACTAACTGGAGTTGGAAGCTGTAGTCTAATACTCCTGGAGTGGGAATGTGTTTGCAGTCCATCTGGGGATGGGTATTGGTCAGATTTCCTGACTCGGCTGCCCAGACCCTGCCCCACTATCTTCTGGCCTTGAGCCCAACTTTCTGGCACCACACACGGGTGCCTGCCGGGCAGCAAGCCTGCATGGACACCGCACAAGCGGCACCCCCTCCCATGCACACAACTTGCAGCTTTTGTGCTGCAGAAGAAAGCTGTTGGTTGCACAGACAGAGTTCTGCGAGCATTTACGGACTTCTTCTCAGCTCAGTTTGCTTCCTAAGCAAGGACCAAGCAAGAGAAGACAGCTGGGTTCCAGGGAGGATTGTCACAATCTTATCCTGAAGGGGACCCAGTCAAGGAAGTCTGAGTGACATATCACAAGATGCATAAATGCCCCAAGTCTCTTCTCCAATCCTCCAGCGAACGCGCATTTCTAAGGCCTCCAACGGTTCCCACCTACTGGTACCTGCCAGCCTCCCCACCTAATCCTAATGTTATACCTTTAGCTCTTTTACTTGTTTTTCTGCTCACTGAGAGGCTGCCCTTCAAAGCCATCGTTATGTGGGTTGAAGAGGGTGCCATGGAGTTTGGGAGCTTAAGCCCCAGCACAGCATTATTCCTGGGTCCTTGACCAGGTGACTTCTCTTTTATCTACCTTCTGAGAAATGAGTGTTCTCAGATTGGCCACACCCACCTTGGCACAGCAGCCATTTTGTGGGAGTGCCCATGACACTCTTCTGAAATGCCCAATGTGCCCAAAAAGGTTGGAGGAAACCAAACGCAGATTTTTATGGCCACTGCCATGTCGTAAATTTCTCCACCATCATTTTTTGCCACTGGCTACCGGAGCTGTTGGGAGAGGATGAAAAGCACAATGATACCATCCTGCATTTCAACATGCTTCACGTTACCAAGAAGACTGGGAAAGAGGCCTAAAGCTGTAGCAACCGTGTACCTTTGAGAATATGCAATTCTGCCTAAGACTGCAAACATTGTCCATGAAAACATTGCTGAAAGCATGGAGGTTTGGGCAAGAGAAGAAAAAGCAGATCCGTGTGTTTCTGAACCCAATTTAAAGTGCTAGTTTTGACTTTTAGAGCCTTAAATGGTTTGGGGCCAAGTTAGGTAATGGACCAGCTTCCGTCTTATTTATTTATTTATTTAGTCTTGCCAGCCTGCTTGCACTTTGAGCTCAGGAAAGAAGCTCCTTCACACCTGTCCGCCCGTCAGGCTGCAAGGTAGATGAGTACAGAAGAGAGAGTCGTTCCCACAGCGTCTGCACACTGCCAGGATAACGTGCTGGTCGGCATCAACCGTGCCGTGTTACTGCAGTCCATTGAGGAGGACTTGACTTATTCCTGTGCGTGGAGTAAGAAACCTCCCATCAGTGGGAATACTTATTTCTGTACTCTGCCCTTCCCTATTTTATCAGACTGGGTTATAGCTACAGTAGCGCTGTGGTTGTTGTTGTCTTATATTGAAGTTATATCCCACCTTTTTTGCTTTGTGAGGAACCCAAGCGGGATGACACTGCTCCCACTTACCTTCACAACAACGACCTTGTGAGGCGGGTTCGGCTGAGAGTGAGTGACGGGCCCAAAGTCACAGTGCGATTCAGAGCCTGATGGGGACTCAAACCTGGATCTCCCGGGTCCACAGTGTCCCACCATGCCACACGTCATGAATTGTACTGTAGGCAGTTTAATGTTACCTGCCGGCTTGGGAAGGATCCTACACTGAAATGCAGCCTGCAGAGGGTTTAGATACGTGGCAAGAAGAAATAAGCTAGCAGGAATACTGGAGATGAGCCTTTGGGAACTTGTGGGTCTCCGTGGCTGGCCTGAAGCATCTGGATAAGGGCTGGTCCTCTCCCTTCCCTCTTAGCCAGCAGGAGGCCACAAGAGGTACCCTAAAATGCACAAGCCTGGTTCTGAGCTGGAGATGCAGGACCCATGAACACTGAACGGCAAATAACCCACTACAGGCTACCAAGTGGACTGATCTGCGTAAGGAGACAATGACGGGTCACTGGCGTGGCTTGTGGGGCCGCTGAGCCCAGCAAGAGCGAGTGGTTGGGTGGTTAACCAAATGCAGAGGAAGGAAAGAGGAGTCCCTGGACTGTGGAATCCAGCCTGCTCCAACCTGGTGCCCTCCAGATATTTAGAATGACAACTCTCACCCCAGTCTGAAAACTGCCCGGGCGTTTTTTTGCTGAGCCCTGGATGGATATAAGCAAGGAAAGAGCCATTTTATCTTCAGAACAACTGTTTCATGCATATGGACACAGATGGAGATTTAAAGCATTGCGGAGAGCAATGAGGACACTTTTATGAGGGAATGGCCCTGATAAAAGGCATCTTTGTTGATCTATTTCAGTTCCAGCAAGACCTTGACACAGCTCCTGTCTTGGAGTCATCTTGAAAATGTGACCTCGTCAATTGATTCATCAACTAGAAAAACAACTCGCTGGGTGATTAAGGACCATTTGGCTGGCAGCCATCAGTGTGTTCTTCTATGTATAGGCATACATATATATAAATGTATGCATGTGTGTAAATAATATATATAAATGCTTCTATCGGCAGCCATTTACAAACCCCAAAATTTTAGAAATGTTCTAAAATTCAGAGAACATTTCTAAAATGCATAGTTCTTCTACCCCAACCTTCCCCAAGCAGGTGCCTTCCAGATGTGTTGCACTACAGCTCCCATTGTCCCCAGCAAATTGACTGTTTATTTCTCTGGGAACTCAGTCTTTAATTCTCCTGGACACACACACACACACACGCACACACGAGAGAGAGAGAGAGAGAGAGAGAGAGAGAGAGAGAGAGAGAGAGAGAGAGAGAGAGATTCCGATTCCGATTCCGATTGGGAACAGTGCACATATTTTCCAGTGCCTTTCATGGGACAGAATCTGGAATTTGTTACCAAATAAAACTTATTCCTAGTCATCATGATTTCAAATATTCAATAATGTATAGTTTAACCAGTTTCATTTTGGGCTGAACAAGAACAGATCATCAAATGTAAGGCTGTTTCACTGCAAGACCGAGATCATTCGCACCGCAGTATTCCCTATCACGCTGCATGGGTGTGAAAATTGGGCAGCAAAGAAAGCTGACAGGAAGAAAATGGATGCATTTGAAACATGGTGCTGGAGGAGAGCTTTGTGAATACCCTGGGCTGACAGAGAGTAGAATAAATGGGCCTTAGATCAAATCAAGCCAGAGCTTTTCCTAGAAGCAAAAATGACAAAACCGAAGCTGTCCTACTTTGGACACATCATGAGAAGGGCAAGCTCCCTGGAGAAGACAATCATGCCAGGCAAAGTCGAAAGCGGAAGACCAAAGATGAGAGGAACGAACTCCATCTAGGAAGCCGCAGTCCTGAATTTAGAAGCACTGAACGGGGCTGTCACAGATAGGACATTTTGGAAGACTTTCATCCATAGGGTCGCCATAAGTCAGAGACGGCGTGATGGCACACACCAACAACAGAGTCGGCCTATAGAACCCACTAGCCCAAGAGCTGCAGGTGGCTGCAGCCAAATCTGATGGCTTTATAGCAGTTTTCACACATCACAGGGACCATCCAGCACCCGCTATTAGCCAGGCTCTTTCAGAAGATCCCAGGTCAGCGTGCATCCTTCTGCAACCAAAGTCCAGATGCAACAAGGCTGGTATTAGTGCGCTTGGAGGCACTCCCAAGATTTGCAGAAGCACAAAGGTGGGAAGAGCTATTAGGAAACATGCCCCAGGGGAAGCCCAACGAGTGCTGAGCCTGCTGGATTTTGTGGCGGTCAGGGACAGAACACCGGGTGGCACATGGACCATGCAGTAAAAAATCATAATACACCAGTGTGTCTGTCACCACAGAGCTATATCGCAGAGGACAGCATGGCTGGCTGGCGCACCGAAGGGAGGAGTGCGCCATTTTGTTACAGCTCCCACTTGTCAGCGGCTGTCAGGGCCTCCGTGTGGGACAGCCGTATCTCTGCGCGCTAGCCCAGTACAGTGCTGCCAGCCGCTGGCATCCGGGTGCCCTGGAGCAGGTCACCAGCTGTTGGCCCCCAGCGGCTGGGGCTCAGCTCCAAGCGTGGCTATCGTGGCCAGTGCTGCCACCGCGGTCCCCTGCCTCGCCCTTCCTCAGAGCACCTGGACCAGTGATGCAATATGCATCTGGTCCAAGGAATAACTCCCCATTCGCTAAGCAGCTTTGCGGGAAAAGATCAGCTGCTCTTCACGGCTGAGCCACCCAAACTTCAGGTTTATGAAAGGAAAGGCAGGAAAGAGAGCAAGGAAGCACATTATCCCCTTCCTTGTAATTAATAGCCACAATGCAAGTTAATACCGACTCCACACAGTGGCACTTAGGTAAATAAGAATCCACGGTGCCATAATTGCGAAAATAATCTCTGGCATATGGCGACCTGCAAGGATGATCTGGCAGCAGGAAGACCTCTTTGACCCTCGCTGGCAAACGCGGCATCCGCTGCATAAGAAGCAGGTGCCGCTTTAATTCAGGTCAGTTGCAGCAAATGCTGGGGCCCTTTTCACCATTGGTGTGAAGCCACACCGGCGCAGCAATGGCTGACTTAAGATCCCCCATGGAAGCCCACCTCTCCAAGCCACGAATCTTTGCAGCCATGAGTCAGAAGCAGAACTACAGGTTTGGAAGGGAACCCGGAGGCCTTCCAGTCCAATTCCCTGCTCAGCACAGGATGTAGCTACAGTCTCCCTTGCAGATGGCTGCACGGGCCCTGTCAAATCCTGGGAACGAGGGAGAACCCACCTGCTCCTGAGACAGCCTCTTTCTCTGCTGAACAGCCCCCCCCCCACAGGGAGTGTCCCCTAATGCAGCCTTCCCAGCCCATGCCCTTCTGATGCTGCGGACGTCAATCCTCCTCAGCCCAGCCATTATGACCATGGAATCCGGGGAGCCCGAGTCCAAAAGAGCCGGAGGGCTCCAGGCTCAGGAGGCTTGCCTGGCATGTGCCCAGATTTGCTCCTCTGCAACTTCCAGCCACTGGTTCTAGCACTGCCCTCTAGAGCAATGCCTTTAAGGCACCTTCTGCCTGGCAGCTGTTCAGATAGTTGACGGTCAGTATTGTGTCTCCCTGCATTTTTTCTTTTCCAGACTCAAGACAAGCTACTTCCTTCGATGGTTTCTTATAGGACCGGGTTTCCAGATCCCTCCCTGTCCTCCTTGGTTTGCTTTGCACATGTTCCAATGTGTCGATGACGTCCTCAAAATGTGGTGCCCACAGCTGGCACGGCACTCCAAATGTGGACTGAGCAGAGCAGAGCAACTACTTCTGCTGACATGGAGAGTCAATTTTGCAGAGGCAGCCTCCAGGTTCCCATCTGCAAGAGGGTTGCAGAGTTCACCATCTTCGAGTTGACCTTTAAGCCCCCAGACAGGCACTATGATTGAACTATGCACGGCAGGCTCCATTTCACAATCTGGACACCACGGGACTGATCCTCACTCGTGTTACACAGACTGTACTCCTCCTCCCGGTCGGAGTGGCCGGTGTCACATGTAGGGTACTTGCCTGGCTGGCAGGGAGCACTAGACACAAGTAATCATCATTAAGCTAATGACAGGTCTACAGTGTATAATTCAAATGATTGATTAGTCATCTCCTTTCCCCAGGGAATTCTGGAAGCTGCACTTCTGTGAGGGATAGGCTGGGGAGACCTTTCTGGCTGACTCAGCTATTCTTTGGGAGCAGCCATCTTGGCTGATGTCAAGGGTGAGCACGGCTGGGCCCCTGCTGAGGGACCCCACCCACGCCCTGTGCTAGAAGCCCCCTGGGATCGCTTCCTCTTGCAGCCTGCTTGTTCATGGTAGCGGTTCAACGATGGAGCAGGAGATGCCACAGTCTAATTCCTCCCAAGCTTTCTGCCTGTCAAGCAAGCCAGCAGTAGCAAGCATGAGGAAGAGGAAGAGGAGCAAGAAGGGCTGGTGCAACACCGATGAAAAGGCAGAATCACTGAAGGACCGAGAGACTGGCCACCAGGCCAGTTCAACAGGAATAAAAATAAGGCGTGTGCATGTGTCATGTCCAACAGCATACTGCAGAGAAGATGGTTGCTTCAAGATGGACCCCACAGTCCTCCAGAAAGCAGTGGAGATTAGGCAGTGTGAGGAAACTGCTTGGAGGTGGGAATCCACCAGGAATCCTCCCTGTGCTCGGGTCAGCTTTGTCACAGCCCCGAGTCCAAGTTCCTGGTGGGCGCGCCCAGGGTTCACCAGGAACGGAGACCCCCACAACCGTTGTGCAAGCCACGTCCCTCTCCTCCAGCACACACAGCAGCCTTTGTTTGTGCTGCTGCACAGAGGTGGAAGAAGGTTGCTGTTTGTGCCAACTTCATTCCACAAGTGCTGGCGGACGTCCTCTTGGCTCCGCTGGCCTTCCGAGACAGGGCCAAGCACGAGAAGAAGGCAGTGCACTCCAGAAGGACCAATTCTGCTGTTTTGCCCCAACCTTAGTGGAGACCCTGGCCTTCCATTCAAGTTGTTTGCAAAAAGGGGGTTGCACAGTCAAGAATACCAGTTTGGACGTGATGGATTTTTTCTGCCAATAGAGATGCAGGCCATTTCGACCAGGGATGGATGATCAAACAGGCCAAAAGGGCCAAGACTGAGGGCCTCTGTCTCTCCCAGGGTCGTACCTGCACAGTCTACCATGATGACCCAAAGGAGTTACCAAATAACTCCTTAGCAGGGCCTGGCCTAGTCTGCAGATTTCATAGGATGCCATTGGCTTTGATGACCATGCAGGTACTGAATAGGAATGTGTTCGCAGGTATGGCTCTTGGATGCACCTTGATTTGTAGAACAACACAAAGGTTTTCTAAATATGAAAAACCCTACAGTATGATGGTCTGTGGGAGTGCCTAAGAGGGGAGGCTGTGAATAACTGGTGCAGACCTTTGAAACTGAAGAGTTCACATCTCAGGTAAACCACTATGAACATCTTACAGCTGCCAAGGAAGGTCCCGGTTTTGCTGCTGTAAATAGCATTATTCTGTATGCTGTATTACATTCCTTTCATCCCATACACATCACCAACCTTGGCAGGCAGCCCGTTTTAGCAGTGATCCATTCAAACTTATATTCAGCACCTCACAGAACAATGTACCTTTGGGAACGTCCATGGGGTTGAGACTGCCAATCAGATCTCTGACATAAAGTCCGTCCCCATCATCCCTGCTCAGCCAATTGTTGCATGGGAAATAAAAGCGGAGGTGGGGCCTGTTCATGTCCGTCACTATCACGCGGTCCAGGAACCAGCTGGCATTCATCCCCGTGTTGTCATGTTCGATTCTGCAGCACACATAAGGAGTGGAACTCAAAATGAAACACGCACTCACGGAAAGGGCCGTTTGTGATTTCGTAACCTTTGCCAAGGCCTTTGCTTTCTGAATTCTGCTTTCTTTATTCACGCATTTGGGCTGAAGAGAGAAGCCATGCTGGCGCACAGCAGAGGTCCTAGCAGCCTAACAGTTCAGGGACTTTTTTCTAGGAAGCCTCTCAGCAGGACAGGACAGGAAAGGAAAGGCCACCTGCCTTGCCCCCCCCACACACACACCTGGCAAGCAAGGTGGATGGCCTTGGGATCAGGGGGCAGCACAGGTGGGACCTTGGAGTCAAAGGACAGAGCCCCCAGTCTCCACAAGGACCCAAATGACCACCCGTAAAGCATCAGCGACGACGGCATCAGAAACCACTTCCAATCTGTTCCTGATGTCAGAATGATGATATGATTCAAGGATGCATAAAAAAAAATGCACATGCTCAGAGCATTGTCCTTAATCATATTAATATTTTTCTGGGCCAGCTGGAAAGGGAGGAGGTGGCGGCAGAGGTGGCCTGAATGGGTGTGAGATGGAAAATTATCTCTGAGCAGCCTTTGGTTTTATTTAAGCAGTTGGTGACTTTCACAGTATCCTGCATCTCTGCCTGGCAGTGGGAGGGGAACGTTCTCACCCCCCCCACACACAGCCTTTGGCTCTGCCCCACCAACCCCAGGGCCCACTGGCTGCCACTGTGGGCGAGGGGCTGAAATCACGATTACCCCCAACTTCAAGACTTCAAAACAGCAGTAATCACAACCGTGCACTCACAGAGTGGCGCTCCACCCCCTATAATTCAAGCACGAATAAAGCGATCATTGGTAACATCAAGAGCAGGCCACAAATTTCCCAAATCTTCTTTTAAATCCCTCTGGATGAGGAAGATTCACCCAGAAAGACGCGAAGGAGACTATAGTTTATTGGTACACGCTATCCTTCCTATTATTTCAACCTGCCATGTTGCAATCAGCCAGCAATTATTTCATTCCAATACCTTATCTTCTTTATGGTGCCAACGTTGTTGGTTCGCACTCGAAAGACGTCTGTTTTGCTCCTTTCGAAGGCAGAGCTGCTCCTGAAACGTGAGCACACATGTAATGCTCCATACATAACAGACGTTTCCTCATGACACATGGCCATGCAAAAGCATATCTATACACATATTTACACATATGTTTCCTTCCAACACTTGGGTGATCTGCGAGATATCAGCATGCCTTGTTGTGATCATTCCTTCAAGAGCGTCAACCAGTGTGGTGGTGAAATGGACATGCAACGGGGATTTACCAGCGGGCAGCCCCCGAAAGGCAAAGAAACAGGAAGCCGTGTCGTGATGCTTACAAAGAAATGCCTTGGGAGAAATGCATGGCATTTTATCTTATCTTCCACATGGAGCCAACAGCCATACAAAATGCCATACATTTCGCAAGACTTTTCATCCGTGAATGCTCTGAAAACAGCTCGCAGGGAGATGCATGAGATCCCAACCTTTTGCCATATTCTGTGAACAGCCTGACCAACAGGGGGGTTGCCGTGTTCTCCAGCTCCTGTAGCTTATGGCATTTGCACAGGAGGTCAGCGGATCAGTGATTCCAGCCGGACACCCGCGAGCACTTGCAGGTGGGCATCATTTTCTCCTGGCTTAGCCTAATAAGTCTTTCAGATTTCTAGGAGACTGCAAGCAGGGAAAAGAGGAATCCGGAGCAAAATGCATGCATTGAAATAAATGGAAGGGCCTCATTGGAAAGAATGGCGAACTGCTGCCTGCTATTTGTGGGGGAGGGGTGTGTGCTGCTTCAGGCTTTAGTCAGGAGAAGAAAAATTTCAAAGGGCCAGCAAACTTTCCAGCAAAACTGAAAGGCAGAGTACACTGCAGAGCAAAATCCAGCCCAACCACAGTCCCAATATTGGGGGGGGGGGTCCCTGATGAATACCCCTCTTCTCCCAGGCATCATTGGGTGCAGTGTGGGCAGTTCCCCCTTTTCTAAAAGGCTGAAATGTTTCTCCTAAGGCACGTGGAAATTCCCAGGATTGGCTTCTAGCATCTCCAGGTAGCAGGGGGAGAGGCCCCTGTCTGGAACCCTGAGAAGTTCTTGCTATTATTATATTGCATTTATATCCCACCTGTCCTCCTCTTGCAAGGAACCCCAGGTCACTTTCAAGGGGCTCTTTCTCTCCAGTTTATCCTCACAATCACCACCTTGTTTCAGCTGAAAGTCCATGACTGGCCCAGCAGCCTTCTTGGCTAAGTGGGGGACTGGAACCTGGGTCGCCCGAATCCCAGCACAGTTAACCACTATACCTCTCTGCTCGCTGATGGCAACGGTCACTAGCAGCTTCTTACATCCCATAGAGGAATTTCTCCACTCCCATTTGCAAGAGAGAAGCAACACTTCCAACTTTCAGCAGCTCAGTCCTTTACATATCTACTCAGAAGAACGTCCAATTAAATTCAAGGACCAACTCCCAGTTATGGATTGGGCGAGGATTGGAGCCTCAGTCGGGGATTGCTTTTTTCCCTTTTTCTTTTCTTGTTCTTTGTAAGCCATCCAGAGACTTTTAGCAATGGGACAGCATAGAAAAACTTTGAATGAATGAATGAATGTGATAAGGTTCAGACTCTCTCCCTCAGCAACCCCATCCCCAAATATATAACTCGGAGCAATGGATGTTTTTGAGCTTTCCCAAACAGTCTCTGCCAAATCCACATTTTTTGTATGGAATATGGCAAACAGGTCTGAAATGTCATGCATTTCCTTTACCATTCCCATATTATTTGGCTTTACAAGATTTTCATGTTTGAGTTGCTTCAGTGGGGAAAGAAGCTCTTTGGAGGGCAAAATTTAAAATAGCTGCAGGTACCTCTTGTCGGAGCTGCAGAAATGGAAAAAATGTGGAGTTACGGCACAGAATTGGCATTTTCTGAGACACATTTGCATCCAAAGAAAAACAGGCAGGCACAGCAAAGAATGTGACTCTACAGGTAAACCTTAGGCTACAATCCTATGCCCACTTACCTGGCAGTAAGCCCCACTGAACTCGATAGGACAGGACTATGGAATTGAATTCAGACCGTGGGCGGCACTCCTTTTGGACAAACAATCCAGGTGTGCATCCCAGCAGTGGGTGGGGCCAAGGGCAAAAGGGGTGGGGCTGAAAAAGGCAAGCTTAGAACTCTTCTTGCCCATGAATCAGCCTCGGGGAGCCATTTCAGCCCTGCAGGATGGGGCAACGCTGCAGAGGGGCCAGGAATTCACCTATGGATGGTCAGAGGCAGAGATGCAGCCAGTAGAAGTATACATAGCCTTCTGGGGACCACCAGACCCAGAGGGCCAGGCTTGGTCTCCAGGCATAAGGTTCTGCAGGCCTGCTATATAACTTACTTCTGAGGAGACCTATAGGAGATTGTGCTTTTAATTGTTTTTTGTTAAGACTGTCTTTCTGTTAAGAAACTTCTTTGTAAAATGTGCTTTTCCAAGTGCACAGCAGTAAAGAAAAGAGCAGGATGGGGTTTTTGGATTCAGAAGACTGATTCAGACCACCCAAGTTATGGTTAACAACTGGCCTAAATATTCCTTGCGGATCAAGGGCATCCATGTTGGTAGCCTGGCAAAGAGGTCATCTAATTGTTCACACAGCCCAGTTTCCAATGCGGATCGTACATTTAAAAGCAAAACAAAACTTGCCTTGTTGCATTCTGAACCCATCTGTTCTTATTCCACTACCTTTCCCATGTGCATAACATCCTTCAAACAGGGTTATGCAAACATCCCCACCTACTGAAAACTAACCAACTAACCACACACTGCGTTCTAAAGCACTTTAGAGCAGTTCAATTCAACATAGCGCAGTTTGTAAAGCCACAGAAATTGGTGGACGATGGGTCAGATGAGGCGTGATGAGCACTTAAAGGGGATTTAAGGACATCTGAGCTCGCACTGCAAATCAGAGTGGCAGAAAGAGAGTTATGCATAGGTCTCTGTGCTTACGCATGCTGAAGTCATTCATGCAGGTGGAACTTGCTTCTTCGCACAGGCTCTGCATGCATTTCAGTGGAGCGTGTTCCGCCCAGCAGACTTGGAACACACTCCAGCGAGCCACAGAGTTAGTGGGATTCCAGTAATACTTACTTGCTGGTCAGATGGGCCTTTGGCGTGATGCCAAATTCACCAAAGAGAGTGACGAAAACGTTGGCATCCGTTCCAGCTCCTCGGACATCTCCTGTCACTGTCACCACTTCATAGACTATAGGAACAAGACACGGAAAGGTCATAAAAGCAGGCAGGCAGGCGGGCAGGGAAGATCTTACTGCTCTGAAAAAGGATCCCAGCATTCGGAGAAAAAGCAGCACTGAGTTAATCAAGGTTTCCCCTGAAAGTTCTTTTCAGCCTCAACATGTCCAACTTCTGCAAATGTAAAAAGAAAAAGATTTGGACTCTTCCTCTGACCGAGAACTAGAAGCACTGCTGGGCCCGTAAAAGATTCCAGGCACAGACCCATAAGGCATAAATCTGCATAAAATTTGTGTAGGTTCATTTAGATCTATCTATACCAATGTAGAAATAATTACTGGGAAACATTTACATGTCACAGGAGACAAAGGTCACCAATTATTTTTCATCCAAATAATTTCAACTCAAATAAGTTCTTTGATTAATTTGCACCCTGCCCCACATCATCCCAAGTTAATAGATTTTTTTCTAACCTTAATTGCCATGCAAGAAAAGACTGTGGGGACTGAGATGTTATATCATGCATAGAGGGGAAAGTTCACCCTGCCTTCCTCAGCTGTAATCCTCCTTGAAAATTGTCCCCTGCATGGCAATTAAGCTAATAAAAATAGCCCTTTGTTCATGATTTCCCAGCATTTGCAGTCTTTTCCCCATTCTGAAGGGCTGAAATGCCTTAATTACTGGCATTAAGAACTTGAAACAAAAATACATTGCTAGTTTTCTTCATTTTCGGCTCCACCCTATCTGCATTTGCTCCACCCACTTTGTCCTTGACTCCACCCGCCACTGGAATTGGTCCCCAGAGGTTCTGAAAATAGATGGTGTCTCTCAGGCTAAAAGAGGTTCAAGTCTCTTGTTGCGAATGGACAAGGCGGTTACTCCTGGCCTGCTTCCCAGGGTCCGGGTTGCACTGACTCTTCAGATGAGAACTGTGCTAGCTGGGAAACGGACTTGTGGGAATCAAGATGGCGGAGGAGCATGAGGTTATCTCAAGGCCTCCATCTCCAGGGGAGCAGGAAGACAATGGGAATAGACAGTGTTTGGAAGAGAAGGGATGGGACTGGGGAGAGGAGGAAGACGAGCCCATGCCCTGTCTGGTCCCTCACCCCATGTCACAGTGTCAGGTTAGAAGGCCTGCATAGATCTAGAAGGCCAGCCCTTCTCTCGAAGGACACATCCAGAGGGGCTGAGCCCAGGAAAGGAGGGGTTGTGGAAGTAGTTTCTAGTGTGGGGTCAACAAATCGCTTTGTTCATGCACAGAGGCTAGTTTTCCAGTGGCTATAGTTTGTTAGCTGTGAACTGGAAATAAAAATGATGTTGCAAAGAAACGTTTGCTTGGAACCAATGAGGGGAAACCCAGTTCCTGAGAGCTCTGTCAATTCATACGGAACATGCAGGCTCACAAGCATCCAATGCAAGGTACCCCTGAAGTCTTCCCTGCTAGCACTGCCCCTCTCACCCTGCATTTGAGTTAGACAGCTGTTTTCAGCCATCTAGGAGGAGGAGGAGACACAGATCAAAATGGTACAACTCCCCGGCACACCCCTTTCTCCCCCTTCCAAGGGCCAATGGGGACCTGGAGGTGCAGCCGAGGCAGCTCTTTTCCTCCAGGTGCAAGGGCTCTGAAAAATCCGAGACGTTGCAGTCCATGTCAAAAGATCTCTGCTTATTTTGCACAGGGCTCCTGAAATAGCAACAGCTCCATGGGACCAAGTTCTGAACGACCGGCAACCCGGAGTGTCCTGTGCATGCTGTAAGCCAGACTATAGTTCACAGGGAAGTAGAGCTATGGAATAGTAGCATTGGAAGGGGCCAAGAAGGCCATCGGGTCCAACCCCCTGCTCTTGCAGGTCACCTAAGAGGATCCAGCCAGTTCTCTGCTCTGATTGTTATGTCTTTGAAGGTGTGGGACTGCATAAGAGAACTGAGAGTCCTGGGGTTGGCTCACAATTGGCACCACACCATGGTGTGGCTTATTGAAATCTGGCTTGTCACTGTGCCTTTTCCTGCAAACAAGCCAGGTAGTGCCCGTCCTGCTGTTTCACCTCCTGGGGGCTTGCCTTTTTTCTAAGACAGTAGCTCCACTGTGTTACATTGTCCCATTGTGTACGTTTTTTCTAAGACAGTAGCTCCATTGTGTTACATTGTGTTGTTCACCCACAACACAAAAACATGATATCTTAAATTGAACTCTAGTTTCCTGTTGTGTCTGACTCCATTCTCACAAAGGTTTTTTAAGCCTATTTTTTATTTATTTTTATTCTTTTTGATTTACTCTGTCTATATCTAGCCTTTTTCCAGTAAGGATCCAAAAGCAATTTCGTAATTCCCCTCCTTTCCTTTTTATCTTCATAACAGCCCTATGAGGTAGGTTAGTCTGAGGGTCAGTGATTGTCCCCAGGCAACTGGTGAGCTTCTATAGC
This sequence comes from Varanus komodoensis, assembly GCF_004798865.1. Lineage (NCBI taxonomy): Eukaryota > Metazoa > Chordata > Lepidosauria > Squamata > Varanidae > Varanus > Varanus komodoensis. The sequence continues at coordinate 5,716,790 of NW_025335606.1, forward strand.
CATATGAAGACCAAAACCCCCGTGTTAGTCCTGGACCAGCATTGTAAACACTATGCCACCCTGGCAAATAGAAGCCATGGTTTGTTGTTATCTTATGAAGTCTTGCTTTTTTAAACCGTGGCTTGTCGTGAAGGCCAGCCCCAGGATCATGACTTACCACGGGCTTGTTTGTTCTTCTCACTGTAGTTCTCATTGTAACTGCATTTTTGCCCTGATTTCTGTAGTCAGCTCCTTGGCTCAGCCTCCTCTCCTCCCTGCCCCTCCAAGCCTGCCCCTTTTTCGCCCCTCGCAGGCATATTTCCAACCTTGTGGGGGGATCTTTCCCTGCCAGCTGCAAGGAAGGTTGTGGAATGTGAGATCACAGGCCCCTGGAGAACAACCTGTGCCCCCTGACCTCAGGCTCCATCAAGGGGCCATATCGTTTTGCCCTTTATTCCTTTAAAGATTTGCAGGTAAACATTTTATATTGTGATTTGCAATTTTTGTGAACCTCCCAGAGAGCTCTGGTGATTGGGTGGCTTAGAAATAAAATAAAATGTTTTTTGTGCGGCTATCGCCCATGGAATAGAGACACTCAGCACAAGTGGGTTAGGGTTAGGATTAGGGTCTCTGAAGACTAGGTAAATGGGCCGGAGATGAACCCAGGAGCAGGGAAGGCAAGCAACAATGGCTTTCTTCCTTTGCAAGACACAGGGAACACCTGGACCTCCAGGAGGCGGTGAACTGTGGCTTCCTTCGGGTTGTTTTGGTACGCTCCCTGTACCATATGGTGTGAGTACAAGTCCAGTCCCCAGGCTGGTCTGCAGAGTGCTGTTCCACGGTCCAGCCTGCGCTGAGGTTCTGGGGACCCCTGCTTTGCCTTCCCAGGATCCCAGACCATGGAAGGAGGCTAAGCATGCATTCTCCCATGTAGCCGATGGATTCCCCTTGTGCTGTTGGCAGCTAAAGGACTAATTATGACAATGGACAGACACACAGCCACCTGCTTCTGGCTCGGCACAATGGCTGAGATCTTGAGGAAGCTTTCCAAATTTGCATGGGTGGTTTTGGGCCATAATTTATGAATGGACACGACTATCAGGGCAGCCTGTTGCAATCAATGCATGATTTTCCCAAAGAATAGTCGAATATTTTTCCATATGTCAAATATATAGGAGCACATGGTATATGTATGTATTCCTGGCAAGAGGTTTACTCTAATTTCATGTTAGAAAACCAACATTTTCTTCCCCACGGGCGTGTATCTTGCTTTGAATCCCTGAATAGAAAGACTCTTTGCTGCTTGGCAAAACACAGCCCTAACCAGCAGCACCAATAGTGAACAAGAATGATGGGAGTTGTAGTCCAACAGCATTTGGAGGACTGCATGTTCCCTAGCTGCTGTAATCCATTATAGTGTGCAAAATAATTGGCAAATTGGAAGCACACAGCATGAAAAGCAAGAGAAAAGGGCAAGCAGGTATCTTGAACAGGTGTGGCTCTGAAAACAGGAGTATCAGCAAAGTGGCGCATCTCGCTCCAGGTACAGAAAGAGCTTGAGAGTTTTTGGTTGGGAAAAGCTACACCTAGATAGCTTTGTTGGCCTGTTTTTCTCCCCCGTGGAAGACTCTGTCACTTTATGATTTTTCATTTGCTAGGACAACCTTTCAGGTGGGGGTCACTGGGACATACCTCAGCTATATGTGCATAACCTTAATCAATTTTTTATCCCATGTTTCTTCCAAGGAGTTGAAGGCAGCTTGGATGGTCCAACCGCCAATCAGCCCCTGCGCCATCCAGTCCTCACACCAATCCTGTGAGGTAGGTCAAGCTCTAAAGCCACTGATTCAGGCCAAAGGCTGAGTTCGGGCCATGAATGGATGGCTCTCCATCTCGCACTCAGTCCACTGCCCCCACTGGTTCTGCCATATGGAGAAGACAATGCAGGAACTGGAGACAATTCCCTCAAACTGCCACACTCACCTTTTTTCTTGTTATATTCATCCTCAGTTTCATGGGAAGATTCAGAGTGATAATTCCGAAGTTCCTGTTCATACATCTCTGCAAAATTCTCCTCGTTCTTTTTCTTCTTCTTCTTGTCTTTGCTCTTGGACTTTTTCCCCTTCTTCTTCTTCTTTTTCTTCTTCTTCTTCTTTCGGTCATAGTCATCCTCTTCACTGTCACTGAACTCTTTCTTCTTTTTCTTCTTCTTCTTCTTTTTCCTCTCCTCACTGCTACCCTCACTGGTCTCTTCTGAGGAAGCCCTCCTCAATTTCCTCTTCTTTTTGTAGATTTCCTCTTCATCCTCTTCATCTTCCTCTACCTCCTCCTCTTCCTCCTCCTCCTCCTCCGATGATCTGCTCATCCTCTCCCTCTGCTTACCATCTATCCCTCCTGGTCTCTCTCATGTCATTGCTTGACCATCCACCACAGTTTCTCCCAAGCAATTCAGCTGGTGCACCTGACGCTTCCCTACACGAAGCTCTCCCCCCAATGCTTCTCTCTCCTTCCACTTCTCGAATGGTGTCAATTACCTCTAATGGCTCCGCATGGGATCCTCATCTTCAGAAGGGCCACGGATGCCCTTTCCTACCTTGATCAACAATTCCATCCATCAATTGCTTCTTTAACTTCTCCTTCCTTGAACTTCAGCCCTTCCTTCTTCCACCTGTTTGATCAAAACAGCTTTTCCGTTCACATCTTCTGTTGCCCCTTTTCTTCAACTTGGTCTGTTTTCCAGTCCCATTACTTATTCATTGCTCTGAGCACAGCACTTCCTTCTTCTCCACTGTATACTTGTTTTTTTAAAGAAGACCTTCCCCGTGCCTAGATTGCATCATGAAATGAGTTTCCTGTATCACCGCAGGCCAATGAAAGTCAGGAACCGTTGCAATGTAGGTCAGGCGGGGAGGTATCGTGAAATGCTACCTTGCGATCAGCACAGAGGTAGATTCTGGCAGAAGGAAAACCTTACCCTGTTTTTCTCAGAGCACCACCTGCGACTTCAGAAGCCTTAGGGATGCAAAGTTACCTGCTGCTGCTCCAGACAGGTGAGCCATAAGACAGACAGCCAGATGAAAAGAGAAAGAGTCAACCAGCTACCTAATCTGGCTGGGTTGCAGTTCCCTCTCCATTATTCATGGGTCTCAGGATTGTTTTACAGAAGGGGATCTCAAAACTTTGCTACAGAAAGCTTCCCTCAGCAATGGGAGGAAGAACGCCTGGCCTTTCCCTTCCCTTCGTCCTTTCACAGGAGACACCCTGGGGCGAGGGGGTATCCCTGAAGGGCCATATGCCCCCACACAGAGTGCCTCTGTGTGTGTATCAGTCAACGTTTCCCAGAAGCAACCGCCAAGCCCTGTAGGTGAAAGGCTCAACACAAACAACCTTACGCACCAACCCACAAACGTTGCCACTGCTTAAGGCTGAAAGTACGCATGCCACTAATGAGTGCATCTTCCCTGTAATGGGCCAGTAACAGAACCAGTAACGGTCCATTCTCCCACCCCAGCGGTGTCCTGGAACAGTTTGGTCCTGTTGGATGTAGCTCTGGCTTTGCTCCATTCCTCCTTGCATTGGTGGAGCTTGGGAGTGTCTCAGAACCTGCTCTGCTGCGCTTCCAAATGTTGTATTCGTAAAGGAGGAGGCTGTTGATCTCCCTCTGCATCTGCTGGGGGTCCATTGCGCCTCCTTCACAGGGGCCTGCACCTGAGGAGGACATGCAAGGGCAGATCTGTGCTTGGTCTTCCGGCTACTTGAACTTGAGGGCAGGATGATGGGGAAGGAGTTCCTCAGCCTTTTATCTGAGGGCCAGTTTTGCTACCAGCACTGCAAGGAGGGCCAGTGTCTTTTTTTAAATATTTTATTAAAATTTTTAGCTAACACTAAAACAACAACAAGAAGAACAACAACTCCGTGCTAGGACCTCACCCTCGGTCTGCAAAAATGCCTCAGGTTCAGTCCTCTGTATTTCTGGATAGGGCTGGAGGAGCTCCCGCCCGAAGCCCTGGAAAGCATGAGTGAAAATACTAGGATAGCATTTTTCTGACTCAGCCGGGCCCAAATAAAGGGTAGGCAAGTTTGGGCATCTGCCAAGGGCCCACAAGCCCAGCAGGGGCCCATTTACAGGACCCCCTGGAGTTGTCCCTCCCCTCCCCATTGCTACCTGCTCGTTCCTCAGGTTCTCAGTCAGGTCCAGCCTACAGTGGTGGTGGTGAAGAGAAGGGCGGCAGCAAGAAGGTAGACCCATGGAAGGAGCTGGACCAGTGGGGCCCTGGCCCAAGGGACTTCCAAAGCTCTGCACAGGGCAGCTTTCTGTGTTCTTCAAATGGCAAGGGGCAGATTCCCAAGCCTAGATGATGGAGGACCGGGCCACTTTGGACTAGCAACACAACTTACATGCTCCCCACAACCTTCCCCAGGTATCCTGACCAGGGAGGGTTCAGCCCACTCTTAGTGCCACAAGACTGGATGCACCCAAAGCTTCTGGTGTAGAGACTAGGCCTGCTTCAGCGCAGAGAGCATTCCCAGGTGGTCACCTTGGAATCTGTATCAGGCTTGGAGGATGAGGTGGGGCTGCAGTTCTTAGATGGAACGCCAAGGCAGGCCGGCCCAGTGACACGCCAAGAGGGTGGTGAGAAGTAGGCAGCACGTTCAAAGATGGGCTGGACGGGCACATGGCGGGCATGTCGTGAGCAGAGCTGGCTGGAGCCGGGGGTCAGACTAGATGGCCTGGGAGACCCCTTCTGACTCGCTCTGTTTCCATGTTTCTGCGTTTCTATGTTGCTGTGCAGGAAACTCTGTTGAATAGGTGGAATTGGATGGGGCAGACTTAACATGATTGATCCAATGATGCAGCATCATATCAAGGGTAGTAGCATCCAAAATTCCTGCTGCCTGGTACCCAGTGATCAGGAACCACCCTGAGGGTGGTCCTATCTCCTTTTGTTTGGGAAGAGTGGAGGGGGATTCCATTTGGAATCAACTGAGCTAGCTTCCCCTAATAGCTGGCTTTCTAACTTTGCTGGTGGCATCTTTGGTTAATGACTCCTGGAATACTCTGTTTGTATCACCAAGCCAGCCTTTCCGGACAGCTTTAACATAACAAAGACAGTAGTTAGAAGCCTCTTGTCCTGATCTGCTTAGAAGAAGAGTGTGGAAGGAGGTGGGGGAGGCCAGCCCCCCCCCCCCATCTGAAGGTATCTTTCTTGCCATCAAGGTCAAAGAAGCTGGGCTAATTGCTAGGTAAGGCACGGACAGCTTTCAGGTGCTCTTCTCCATGCTAAAAGATGGTGAAGTTCTATGGGTGACTGAGGAGCTGCAGGAATGGACAACTGTGCCAAAGTCAGTTTGCCTCAATTTCTCATTCCTCCATCCCGAAGTGTGGTTCATCCTGGATGTTGTGGGCTTTTCCCTCCAGTGATAAGTTCAGGTTGCCCTGACTGTCGGGATTTTGTAAAACATTTTACATGAACATCCGTACACTTTTTCCCTTTCCAAAACAGCATCAGATTGCAGCCTTGTTCATTTGTTTATGTCTCCGTCTGCAACACGTCCCCAGCACAGTTGTACGCGCTACATGTGAGCAGACAGCAAAGAAGGGCCTCGTTCCACAGCCAGAAATTCTATTGGTGCAGATTTGCATGTTACCTCCCTTCGAAGACTCTCTTTCCCAACCCTTAGGAATTATAAGGGTTGGGAAAGTTCCTCAGCAGGCAGAACTTACTTCCTGCAAATACAGCTTTGTTTATCCAGCATTAGCCATGGAAAAAACTTACATCTTGCTAGAATCCCTAGCAAAGGAAGGCAAGCACTACTGGCAGTCAGAGCTGAGGGTACAGAAATGGCGCTTTCCAAAGCCCAGCCTGGCCCCGACTGCCTTTTCGTCTTTTCCAGCCATCCCCATCATAGGGAAGAGCCAACATATCCTAGAACCCCTGGGAAGGCATCCCAGGAACCATATAGCGTTTCAGCCTAAAGGTAAAATCTTATGCATGCATATACATACAGTGGCTAGCTGGTATGTACTGGGTATTATAGTCCATTTTTCTGTATAAACATGTGTAGGGTTGCATCCAAAATTGTTTTTAATTTCAATATCCTTTAACCCATTTGCACTTGCGATTTGGAGGCTGCAAGGTTAATAGTTTGCAAATTAGCCCATGAAAACTCATGTGCTCAATCACGGTTTTCACATTTTCCCACTGGGAACAAGTCCATTAAATCAAAGATCACAGTTCTTTACCAAAGCCATTGTCTCCGTACCTGCCTTAATTAAATGAAAAGTAATACAGTGAAGAACACTCCGGCACCTTTTATTCCTTCTTTGAATAGCAAATGGGGAAAACTGCATGATGGGAGATCACTGATGCATACAGAATGGCTGGGGAAGCAACCAGGTTATTGGCAAGGAACGTTAGTTAAAGCTGTGGATGGGATTCATAATCATGTCAAGTTTTCCAAATGCTTTTTCTAAGAGTTTGTGAGCCAAACTCTGCTTCCAAGCATCACCCAAAAATACAGAGTACAAATTGCATAGAAATGATGGAGCAAAAAGGACAGCAGTGGAAAATGCTGGCTCCGATATTAGAGAGGTGGTATATCCTCCCCATATTTCAGTCTGAACTGAAGGAGCTGTCCGTGGTACTCAACGCTCGGTCTAAAACTGGGGTGCCCAACCCATGACCCATGAGCTGCATGCGGCCCAGGATGGCTATAAATGCGGCCCAACACAAATTTATCAACTTACTTAAAACACTGAGATTTTTTTGCAATTTTTTTGGTAACTCGATTGTGTGGTTCTCAAGCATGACCTTTGTAGACGACAATGTAGTGTCGCAAAGTCATGGAAAATAAACATGTATGCTTTCCTAGGATTATAATGTGAGGACTTTTTTGCTTCTCTGTGGTGACGGATATCAAGAAAATTATGCACAGAACTTTTTTTTGCTCATCTGTTTTGTTCGTGTTTGTGTATTTAATGTGCGGCCCAAGACAATTCTTCTTCTTCCAATGTGGCCCAGAGAAGCCAAAAGGTTGGACACTCCTGGTCTAAGACAACCACTGTGTTTGGATCGCTCCTTTAAGTTCAGGCTGAAACGCAGAGAGAGTACACAGCTACCGTTCAGAGCTCAGCTGTTGTGATTCTATGATTCTACCCATGCGAGCTCAGAAGAAAGCTCTTTAATAGAAAAGCAGTGTGCTCAGCTTTGCTTATGTGCATCTTGGGGGTGGCAGCTTGGAATCATCCCGCCCAGCAGGGAATCATAGAATAGTAGAGCTGGAAGGGGCCATAAAGGCCACCGGGTCCAACCTGCTGCTGTTGCTGTGAATCATGGTTCACCACATTACGTGCCCCCTGTTGACTGGCTGTTTTCATGAGACCTTCCTGGGTGATGATATCGGGGGAAGTTTATTTGCCATTGCTGCTATGAAGATAAACCTCACAGGGTACAAGCCTGTACATGTTTAGACAGGATGTCCTACAGTTCCCAGCATTCCCCAGACATCATAACTAAGGGAATGCTGGGAGCTGCAGGACTTTCTTTCTGTATAGCACGTAACGAATGTACCCCAAGCCTTTCCTCCTCCCTGGATAAGTACCATGGCAATAACAAAAGATGCATCAAAGCAGACTGCTTCAAGTAAACTTTTGGAAGGTGGGAGTAAGATGATAAAAATGTGAAGGGGAAAATCAGTATATGGCTTTGCCAAGCATGCGCTGAAGCCCATGATCTGTTCTGAGCTTCATAGTGAATGTGTAAAGCACCAATCCAGGCTCACCACCCAGTGAATGAGTTACGAATGAATGTGTTTCAGATGACCAGTCAGCGAACTCTGAAATTTGGCTGCATTGCACCAGCACAGAGATGATGTTCACGGCTGTGCAAAGTGTGAACTGATTCTTAGAATAACTTTAGGGCTGCTAACATTTTTGTTACAGAATTCCTATGGGTGGCCACTGCCCACAAGTTGCTTTTCAGTGGAGTAAACTGCTCCTGTTATGTTCCAAATGCTGCTATTCTATGATAGAGAACATATAGCATAACCTTAAGCTCAGTTGGCCAGCTCCACTAATGCTTTTTTATCAAGATCCTCCCTGTAAACCTGAGAGAACTTCTGGGGCAGGGAAAAGGGAAGGAAGGAAGGTCTCTAATCTTTTCCTGAAAATTAATTTGGTCATGGGCTCGTTTGTTGCCAAATCTAAGGGCAGAGTGCCCCCTGCTGGAAAAGAATTGAACTTTTAAAATGCACTTGAATGCTGCAGGTTATTTTCATGTGACAGCCGCTTTGCAATGCTACCAAATTGCCTATTCACAATTAGTTGGTAGCAAAGTGACTGATTCATTTCTCTTGGTTCTTTTATACATGAATAAAAATGAATGAATGAATAAAAAATAAAATGATATCTGCAAAATCCTACCCTCATTCACTGCCCACCGCAAGAAAGAGAAATTGACTAGTTAAGAGAAAATAAAGATACAATTCACCACTAACTTTCTAAGTTATATTACACAGAAAGGGAACAAATGGCAACAAAATGCAAATTTTCATGCATTTTTAAGTTTAAGGTTAGGACAATCCTAACTTAAGCCTGCAGACATTTTCCAAGTTCAAGACGAACCAATCTCAAATTTGGAAAAAGGAGAAAGTGAAACAGATTAATCAATGCTGAGGAGCTAATCCTACGTGTAACAGTGAGAAGTGGACTTTCCAAGGTTACACAGAACATGACTCAATGACTGGGTTCAAACAACACAATAATTCATACCCAAGGGTTACGGGTGGAGTGTGGTTGGTGTTAAATCCCAGGTTGTAGTTGTCAACCTGTTATCCTGTTGTGCGAATACAACCAAGATAAGAAACCATGGTGAACAACCCAAAGTTCACCGCCAGCAGCAAGATTCTCTTCATAGGTTGTTTGTGCTTAACAAGCCATGGCTTATTAGCTCAGCTGGGTTCAGACATTACAATAGCCCACATTTTAACAACAACCTGCAGTTCAATGACAACCCCTGAGTGTGCATTATTGTGGTGTCACTGTCAAGTTTCATCCTGCCCTTTTGGTGCCTGCTGGAGAACAGGCGAAAAGCACCGGGTGACTCTCACTGCTGCAGGCCGTGACCGCTGTGGGGACACCTTCCTCCCCTAGAACGGCTAGTGCAGAATTGTGCTGGCTGCGCCTGTCCGACTCAGTCCCGAAGACGGCAATGTTACAGCACTTGCCGATTCATTTTCGTACTAATGGCACCTCCATCTCCAGCCCAGTCTCCAACTCAGGAGGCAAAGTTTCTGGCAGAGGACCACGCAGCAAGAGGCATCCTGGGCTGAACGGAGGCTTGATGGGAAGTTCCCGCCTCCTTCCAACCTGCCTTTTTCATATTCAGTCAACTCTCCCAAAGAATATGCAGGAGGAGCAAATGGCAAAGGGCTTTGCAGGACTTTAAAGACCATCCCTTGCCCTGCGCTGCTTTAAAATAGAAGGCCCCAAACCACCCTATTGACAGGATCAGGGCCTGAGCGACCCTGCAATGCCTTTAGAACCAGGAACACCTTTGCAGACCCTCAGAAACACAGAAGCAGAGCGAGTCAGAAGGGGCCTCCCGGGCCATCTAGTCTGACCCCAGGCACCAGCCAGCTCCACTCCCGACATGCCCACCATGTGCATGTCCAGCCTATCCTTGAGCACCCTCACGGATGGGGCCTCAACCACCTCCTGTGGAAACTGGTTCACTTGCAGGGAACAACTGAGGAGCTATTATGCAGTGCAGCTGGAGGCCCTGGAGACCAGCACAAAAGGCTTCCTGACACTGCTGCTCTTTGCCACCGCAACCCAAAGCGTCTCTTGTGCTCTGGCCTCCGCATCCCCACGCCTTGAATCTTGCTCCTGCTTGCTCTAGTCTAGTTAGTCCCCGCCTTGCTCCAGCCTGCTCCTGCCTTGCCCTGTGTGATTTCCTTGCTCCAGCCGTTCTTACCCTGCTCCAGCCCACTCGTGCCGGGAGCTCCCTCACTCTTCTTGGCATCGGACCACTGGACTGTTTCTGCACTGTGCATGCGCGCTCTCTCTCCCCTACACAGTTCTGGATTGCCTGTGACTTGACCCGAAACTACTGACACCACCCGCCTCCAGCCCTACTAAGTGGCAAGACCTCACCCCACATCAGCACACTGGTCCCAGCACTCTGCCTGTCTCAGCCACCACCCACATCCCGGCCTTTGCACTTACTGAGGGGCAGATGAGAGGATGCTGTTCATTTATTTATTATTTATTTTAATTTATAGGCCATCCATCACTGTCGTCTCTGGACAGCTTACAGTATGTAAGTTCTATATATAAGTTCTATGTATACTGTTCTATTCATATCCAGCTTGTGGGTTTCCCACTGGCATCGGCTGGCCACTCGGTGAGGCTGATCCAACAGGGCATCCGTCCTCAGCCTGGGGGCCGCCTCCTCCCTGGCGCATTGGAGCACCAACTCCCAGAACCTCCCACAAACCCCTCTGGAGACATCCACTGGGAAGCCTGCAGGGGGCAGCTCTTATGTTCCGAAAAAAGCACTCAGGCAAAGAAGGGGCTTAAAATAGAATGTGGAGCATGGAAAATGCAGGATGGGGTCCCAGGAAACATCTGGGAGCCAGAGAAGCCGCTGTGGGCGCTACCACAAAATGGCCCCCATAGTGGGAGTGGCTGGTCGTGTAAGGGCTCCTGGTTAGTCAAAAGCAGGGCTTTTTTTGTCATAGAATGCACTGGAACAGCGTTCTGGCACCTTTTTTTGATGGATTTTTCCAAGTGATTGTGAATCGCTCTGTCGGGCGTAGCAGGTCGGCGGCAAAAATCATTAAAATAGTGCATGCAGGCTGCTTGTGTGTCCGCACTGGTTGTGAGGGCGCTGCTCGGCTTGGGATGCTGCTCGGCTTGGGATCGGTCGTGTGGTCGTGCGCTGAGTGCTTACTGCCGGCGGCAACCATTATGTTTGTGTGCGTGTAGAGTGACTGGCTACCTGCAAAAGGTAAATAAGTTCATTATTTCAAAAAAAGTTGGTGAATTGGAAATCTTTTTTAGTGTAAAAGTGTGACCCCAAGATGTGAGTTCTGGCACCTTTTTTTTTTATACAAAAAAAGCACTGGTCAAAAGTGAGCTGAAAAGGTGTGGGGGCAGAGTCTGGGAAAGTCTGGAGCCTGAGGAGAGAGAGAAAGGAGAAGGCCGGGATAGTGAAAGGAGGGAAATGTCAAGGAAAGGTGTCTTGGGGACAGCCGCTGCAAGACCAGAAACTGGGAACTAGGTGAGCGAGCAAAGAGGAAAGGTGCATGTGAGCAGAAGACCGGGCAGGGCCAGAAAGCAACCCTCTCTTTTTCCACCTGCCTGCAGCAGCTGCTCTGCAACATGAAAGAGAATCCGTGCCTTGAATTCTTTGCAAGCTTTTTATTAAAAATAGATGTTGGAGCAGGGCAGGAAGTGGGAAGCGTTGGGGGGCCCAACAGCCACCACACATAGGATTCTAAGTGTGTGGTCGCTTAAGGAATGAATGGATGTACGGTCTGTACCTTTCCTAGACAGGGGAGCAATAAGGGTATTCCTTCTTTGCAAATGTATCAACTCATTCAGTAGCCAGCAAGGAAATGGATCCGGGTGATAATTTAATTGCTCCCAAGCCCAGAGCTGAGATTGTGAGATGGAAGCTCCTGATAAGCTAAAACCTCTTTCATTTCTTATAAGAGAGCTGAAGAAGCCAAGCGTGAATGTCAAGCCTCCACCAAGGAAATGAGATACATGGAGACGGATCATCAGTAACTGACCCAGGCAATGCCATTATATTTATTACTGACATCTGCTACCCTGGAAATATGGGGATATTCTCTGGGCACACATGAGACTGTTTCTCATGACAGATACACTTATTTCTTTCCTCCTAATTCTATCTCTGGTCAAACAGATATTGTAGGGTTCAAACACTACAGAAACCTGCACACACCACAAGTAGTTTTGTCATTTCTGGCTGGCAACATCAGGAAGTTGTAGAATTGAGCCCACAATACAGAGATGAATACATTCATCGATCGATCATTGAGTTTAGCATCCTCATAAATATCCTGTTTATAGAATCAAACTCTATCAAGAACAAGATTTGTTCCCCTAGAAATCAACCTTGAACTTAGATGCAACATTCTCTTCTTCCATGCATGTTTTTTCCTTGATTTTGCCTTAGGCTTTTATATCTTAAAATCAGTTACTTGCCTCCCCAAACTGAACCAACCAGGAGGTAGTTTGCTTTTTTCTTCCCTTGAGCTTGTGTTGAGCCTCCTGTAATTTTTCTTTCTTCTTTCTGAGCAGAGATCCTGAGTCCTATAACCTAACTAAACTACAGACTTTTGGTTGAAATCGACTAGCATGTGCAGGTGTATGCAACGTGTCCACACGCACGTCCATGCATACAAAAGACTTAACCCAATAATATCCAAACACCAACTTAAGTACAAAATTGTGTTCCTTCAGAGCCAACCACAATTAAACCAGATGCTGGCTGGCAAAACAGGCTTTGTATTCTAATGGCCTTACTTGATTCTTAAATCTGCTATTCTCTTTCCCTGGGGAACTTTAGGAGCTGAAGTTCTCTATATGCATCTGCAGACCTCAGCCTAAGCCTCAATCCTCACACTTCCTCATGTGCTTCCAGCTCCACGCACTTTTGGTCTGGGTCCCACCCAGTGCAGAGATACAGACCTGGCCAGTTTTGACCAAGGTTAATGCGTACTTGGACAGGAAAAAGATCGCCCACCCATTTTACAGAGAATCCTCAGCATCCTCACCAAACAGCATGTGAAGGCGCATCCTCTTCCCAAAACAAGACTCCCTGCTTTTAGAAAGCTAGCATGTCAGGGAGCAAATGTTCTAGTCTGGTCTTTTCATAAGAATATAAGGAAGGCTAAGCCATATTGGACAGAAAGTCTGTCTAGTCCACAGCTCTGTTCCCACATGGCCAGCCGCTCCCTGCGGGAAGCCCACAAACAAGCCAGCATGGCTTCAGCGCCCCCCTGCCCTTGGAGGCTCCACCAAGCATTAGCCATCCTGCCCAGCGACCCCTGAGGGCCTTCGCCTCCTTGCATTGGCCGAGTCCCCAAAGCTGCACCCACCATTCCGCCCTGTAGCAGCAACTCTGTCCCTTCCCTAAGCACTGCGCCAAGGCCTTCCTTTCGCCCATCCTGAATCTGCCGCCAAAACGAGGAGCCCACGAAGCGGAGAGACGGAGGGCGCGCGGCGCCTCCCTTGGCGATTCCCCACGTGGAGGCCATTTCCTCCGCCAGAAAGCGCCCCTCCTCGGCCTGCAATTGGGAGCGCAGCTGCCCGGCTGCGAAGACTAGGCCCGGCGGGCCCCGAGCCGGCCAGGCCAGGCCAGGCCAGGCCAGGGCAGGGGCCACCCTCCCGCCTCGCTCCCGTGCGCCGGCGGGCACCTCCTCCGTTCCCGGCCCCCGAGGCGCGTCCGACGAGCTGCGCTGCCCGCCCGCGCCCACGTCCCCGTCCCCGCGCGGGGAGGCGCCGCGGCAAAGCGGCCGCTGGAGCCAACGCGGGGCGAGGGAAGAGCTCCCGCCGGCGCCGGGGCCCTGGTTTCTCCCCGCTCCCCGTAATCCCCACCCTGCCCCCGGGGGAGAAGGAAATCGAGGCCGCTGTGTGCTCCGGGCGAGGCGGACTCTCCAAGGCGGCAAGGGATGCGCTGCCGTGCTGGGAAAGATCAGTCAAGACTCCTCGGCTCCCGAAACAGGCCAGCGGATGCTTCTGGCGAAATCAGCCCTGCTGCGCCCATTGGGAAGTACTTCCAGGTATGCCGTATAGGATTGCAATCTCAAAAACGTACTATTCAGGCGTGCAAAACTATGCTTTTGTTAATTATATGTTTTACCCACACATCGTCATAATAAAATAACAGCCCCTTATTCCATCTTCAATTATCTTTCAGTACAAATATATCCAGCCTTTCCATTTCATAGTAATTATTTCAGAAAACAATGAATGGATACCACTTAGCAGAACCAAACAGAATTCCTACCCCACACACGAACACAGCCCTGCTATGCATTGCAAATGTGTTTCTCTCGCCTGGCACTTTCCACATTCATCGTTCATCTTCCATTGCAAATGGGTTTTTTCCCCATTGCTGAGCCACTATGATTTTTGCTGCAGTTAATAAATGCAGTCATTTTTTTCTTATATTGCTTCTGAATCTTGGTGACATTCATTATCAGTATAAGTTCATTATCCCTGGCAGAAAAAAAACATTGTAACATGGAGTGAGGTGTTGGTTTGACTTGGAAAGTCTTGCGTTCAAATCCTGATTCAGCCACGAAACTGAATGGGGAACCTTGAGTTGATCACATATTCTGAGCCTAAACTCTTTCATTACTACTGCTTTCTATGAAGTGCACCATATTCTACAAAGTGGTATGTGAAGAAAAATCAGGCCAGGTTCCTACTAGAATGATACTCAGTTTAATGCAGCAGGTCACAAACTTTTTCAGCCCGGGGGATGAATTCCATTTTGGAGAAGCTCCTGGGAGCCATATCCCAGGTAGGACGCACCAAGGGCAAAAAGAAGGGTCAGAAATACCAGTCTAGTCTAGCCTAAAGCTCTTAGTGCCGGTCAAGTGCCAGAGAGCCAGTGTGGGGTAGCAGAAAAGAGCGTGGGACTGGAACTCAGGAATTCCAGGTTCTAGTCCCCACTCGGACTTCATGCTCCCTGGGTGACTTTCAGACAGTCTCTCAGCTTAACCTACCTCACAGGGTTATTGTAAGGATAAAATGGGGAGAGGAACCTTGTAAGCCACCTTGGATTCCCTTCCAAGAGAGAGAAAGGTGGAACGTGCATGTAATGCTATCACGTTGACCTTTTAGATGGCTGGGAATGCTCAAAAGTGGCCTTCCCAATGGATGGTGGTTGTGAGAACGGGTCAGACAGGGAAAGGAGTATGGCTTTCTGGGGAATGCAACACCCAGAAGGCCTGTGGTTCTGCACCACTGTCTTTTCCAAATGTTCCACAAGTGAGAACGGGTGTGAAAGTTGGGCAGTGAAGGGGGCAGACAGGAAGAAAATGGATGCATCCGAAACATGGCACTGGAGGAGAGCTTCGTGAACATCCTAGACTGACAGAAAGATGAGCAAGTGGGTCCTAGATCAAATGGAGGTGGAATTTGCCCTGGAAGCAAAACTGAGCAAGCTGCATCGGTCAATTCCCGAGAGGGCAAGACTGCTTGGAGAAGACAATCATGCCAGGAAAGTCAAAGGCAGAAGAAGAGGCTCACTTCCGTAAAGGAAGCCACTGCCTTGAGTTTGCTTTTGGGGATAGGGTCTTTTGGAGGGCCTTCATTCATGGGGTTGCCATAAATTGGAGGCAACTTGACGACACAAGGAGAAAGGACTTTGAGGGCATCCAGCTAACCTGAAAATCTGAGGAGTTTAGAACAGGAGGGGGGAAACGTGAGCAAATCACACCAGGCCTGCTTCTTTCTCCCAGTTCAGAAATATTTATGAGAAGACCTTACACAGCTCTGTGTTGCGAGACTCAAAGAAACTTCTGCTGGAAAGGCAAGATGATCTGTGCTTTTCCCTCATCCGTTGTGCTCCAAGATGTCAAGCACCTGGAGATGTTATTTAAAACTAATTAGTGATATCATCTAAGTAAGGGGTTGGCAGTACAATCAAAGAACCGCATGTCCCTTCGCTACTGGACTCCAGAAATAAGAGCAGAGTGATCCAGTTACCTGGTTTGCCTCCTTCCAGAAGAAAAGGCCCTTCAGACAATGGCAGAACTGGGCCTTTATTGCACCTTTGCAAGTATGTTGAAGAAAAGGAAACCCAAGCCTTTGAAACTGATAAGGGGAAAGTCCTGTGAGGAGAGGGCCAAGATGAAAGAGCAGAAAACAGAGGCTCAACCTCAGACAGATTAGTTTGTTCTGTTTGAAGTCTTGTTTCCCAGGAGGCAGCCAGCTGGTTTCTCAGGCCTCCAACTAGCTTGCCCATTCCCAGGGATGCTGTTCCCCCTGCAGCACCGGTGTTTTCTTGCTGCACTGTGCCATGTGCACATGCGCAATGTGAAAAGAAAAATGGCAGCGACGCAAAACGTGCACAGCAGCCTTTTCCAACTGGGCATCTTCCAGATGTGTGTGCCTCTGACTTCTGTCACTGGAACAAGAAGGTTGACGCAGAGAAGCGCAGAGCTGATCCCCGGCTGCCTTCCAGAGCCAAGCCACAAAATTCTACCTCAGGTGCTCCTTGAGCTGAAAGAGACGCCTTGGTGCGCAGTGGAAGAGACCATCCATATTGGCTGGGTGTTGCCAGGGTTGGGCTCATGAGAGCCCTGCCTCAGATCCATTTTTCAAGCCCCAGTCCTCTTCTCCCAGATCTGTGGGATAGATGTGTACCCTGCCCTGGTCATCCAAATATTGTTTGCAAATTAAAAGAAAAATATTTTATTTCAGTGATTTGAATGTGACATTTATTGGCTGTCTTTGCTTCCTGGGGAATTTAAATAAATCTTCATAATTATTCCCAGTTTTGTATATATGGGAATAAATCAACATACAAAGATTTTATTCAGATTTGTGTCCCATGGGCTATGGCCCCACATCTGTCAAGTGACTATCGACACCCCAGTGCGTAACCATCTGTGTATTAAGTAATTCATTCAATTGTGGCTATCTTTAAAGTTCAATTATTATCAGCATTTGCTGGCACAATAAAGGACTTGGCTCAGGGTTTGCAGCTAATCTGGCCAACCTCAGTCTTCCCCAGATGTTTTGGACTTGAGCCTCCTCCAGCTCAGTCAACATGGTGGATGGTTTGCTGAAGCCCAAATCCAACTGCTGATCTGAAGAGTGAATGCGGCTGATGTTTGTTTTCCCAGAAAGAAACAACTCTGACTCCATCTGCAGTCCGTGGGGTCAGAGTCACGGCCAAACCAAGTCCAGCCAGCTGCCCAAAGCCCATAAAGGCCTGCATAACCCCCAGCCACCATTCCTGATGGTCTCCAAAATTCGCCTCTGTGAGCAGAAGCAGCGGTTGGAATAAAACCAAGTGAATCCTTTTTCACTATCTATCCATGACATGGCTTTTATAATCAGTAATAATATTGAACATAAAGGTGGATGAGGCCAAGAAACCTCTGAGTTTCCCAACGAAAGCTGAAATCTTGCCAAATGTTGCCATTGGGATTTTGATATTTGTCATCTAAATCTGACATTCAAACTTCAAAATCAAAATTTGACATAGTTATTCAATGCTCAATGGTTTACAGTGTTTTATTCTTCTGTGGGCACATTTTCTGATTAGACAGGCCAATGAATGAAGTCTAGTAAAAAATTATTAAATATTACAAGTTGTCAGATACTATCAAATATTGTTGTTATTCTTAACATTTCTATGCTGCCCAAAGCCAAAGTTCTCTATCATAGAAATCAAATACTCAAGTCACCCATCCAGATTCTAAACAAGCCTGACCCTGCTTAGTTTCCAAGATTTAGGCAGGATCAGGTACTTCAGACTATATGGAAAACTGCTGACTCCCACTGAACAAATATTGGTTATCAAAGATTGATACTGATTATTGACTATTTCACATACTGAGAGCATGGCATGATAATATTTGCTTTCTTTGCTAAGCGCATGGTGGGTTTTATTTCTACACATACATTATAGTTATATCAAAGAGAGTTGCTTGAGAAAGAGCCCCATGGAAAGGGGTGAAACCTCCTTCTAAATAAACATGTATGGGATTGTACTGTTAAGCCAAAATCAGGATTGTCTCCTCACTGGCATCCCCTAATTCAACCCATGAAGTCTAGATGTTTGCCACAGAGAGCTGGGACGCTGCAGAAGAAACAAGCATGGATGAAATCATCCCAGACGTGACCCATCCTTTCCCCACAAGCATGAATTACATAATATGCTCATTTATAATTGCCACCTTCAGTGCTTGCAATGGTGTTACTACATTGTAAATACCTCCATGTTAACCTTAGACTTCCTACGTAACACCATCACAAAAGTCTTGCTTTGGATCCAAGCTCCTGACTTCCTTAGAATGACGTTCCTATAACACAATAAGCTATTTCACCCTTGCCTTCTTACCCCCCAAATACAGAATTAAGAATATAAGAGCTCTACCGAGTCAACCAAGGGTCCATCTAGTCCAGCACTCTATTCACACAGCCAGAGGTCCAGTTGTGGTTGACCAGTTGCCCACTGAAAACCTTCAAGCAGGACATGAGTGGAATAGCACCCTGCTGCCCATGATCCTCAGCAACTGGGGTGCATAGGCTTACTGTGCTCGATACCAGATATAGCGTACAGCCATCCAGTTGAGTTCCTGTTGATAGCCGCCTTCTCCAGGAATTATCCAACCCCCTTTTTTTTAAAGCTCCCCAGATGAGTGGCTATCACAACATCTTGTGGAGGTGAGTCACTTATCTCTGCACTGTGTGAAAAAGTTACCATCCCAAACACTCAGGGAGCATCAGGTGGAGTCACTGAATTTAGACGCCCATCCCGCAATGAAAGCAAAGCTGCAGAACATTGTCCTACCTGTTTGTGAACTGGAGCACTGACATTTCCTTCTCCACCACATGGTGACTTTTCCACCAGCCTTATCCTTTCCTCCGAGTTCGGTTCCTTGGTGCTGAGCAAATGGTTCTGTTCACACAACACTCAAAGAATGCCTGCTGGGGATCCTTGACTTGGCCAGGCAGGTCTCTGCTGTCAGGGGAGGGTTGACACAAGCCAGCAAGAAGCCAGGAAGACCAGCCCTCACCTCCGATGCTCAGGTCTCTGTCCCAGCCAATGGAGAGCCCTTGCAGACTGAATGAGTGCCAGAAAGGACCAACGGACCTCTGCTGGAGGAGGGGAGGGGAGGTCAGAAGAGGACCTGCGTTTCCCACCTGTTGTGCTTTATACAATATCGGCCCCTTGGGCGTTGCATTAACTGATTTGTACTGAAGCGACTGGGGACACTCTGCAGCCACACGTCCTGCATGCATCCCTGTGTATCCCCGAGGGCATTGTGAGGACTTTCTGCTGCCTAAGCATGCCTTGGATGGCCGCTTAGAGAAGGCTTTCTGTGGACTGATGTTCCTACAGAAGTCTTTGAAAAGATCCAGTAAAAAGTATGAATAAACACATAAAACATTCCCTAGGAAACCAAGTTGTAAGCAGAGGAGCAGACTGCGAAGCCCTCATGAAAAGATCTCCTCGAGGGCCCTCCCCACTTGTTGCAAGTCAAGCTGAAGTTGCCAGGATTGATGAGAAGCGATGCAGCCAGTGCCCAAGCAGCCACGAACTGCTCAGCCCCAGGAGTATAATCGGGGAGCACTCACAACAGATCTGCCAACTGAGAGTCAGGTCAAACTCACCGAATCTCCCAGTGATGGGCATCTTGTGCCCCAGGACATGCTCTCCAAATCAGGGGCCAGAAACCTGTGGATCTCCAGATGTTGGATTCCATCAGCCCCTGGACTGCATGACCAATGGGCAGCAATGAAGGGACTTGGAGTCCAACATCTGGATGGCTACAGCAGTTTCCCCACCCTTGCTCTAAATCAGTTGCCGTTCTTACGAACTCCATAGCTCATGTGCCACGGTTTTAATGAAGGTGCAGATGCACCCTCTGGTAAGGAAATGGAGACCTCCATGAATGCAATATGCGGGGGGGTTATTATGTTTAAAAAACAATTTTTGGACGTGGTTTTTTTTTTTTTTTTTAATCCAAGATTTATTGCTCCAAAGTGCCGTGGTCCTACTCTGCATCAGGGCCTCATGCTTTTATGCACAAGTTTAAAAGGGAGCAGCTTCAGCTTGTTTAGCCACAGTGAGCTAAACAGGCAAGCAGAGTAACTATAAAAAAGCATAAATCCTGCTTTATGTCCTCATCTGGAATCGCCCAGGGTTACCTTGGCGCAAAATTTCCATGTGCTTGTTTAGCACAGATGCAGCTCTGCTTTTGACCATGGCCAGCAAGCTGTTCTGATTTTTGCCAGGTGATCTGAACCTGTGGATTCCAAGCCTAAATCTACGAATGTTAATCCTCCCCGGGAGTGCGGTGTCTCCTTAACAAAATAAATTTAGCTGGCAACTGCGTCCACAGCACTACTCACAGCACAGAATTTGCCGGTGCTGCAGGATTCAGGCGTTGCCATTTTGTCAGTAAATGCCGCAAAGTCGCAGAAGGCATTGGATGGTGTGACACCCTCAGATACTGGGCATTACCTGTTCAACACTTACCCGAGAGATGAAAAATGAACTAGGTGTCCATAATCCAAAGCTAAGTTTAGCTTTGGTAGCCACTTAACGATCGTTTCATCTCTGAGAGGAAACTGGATCCTGGCCGTTCTTGATTTGCTCGGTTACATGTATAAGCAATCTGAGTTGGATGTTCCTTTTCCTTCAGACATTGCACCTCACTGCTTCTCCTTCCCCACTCCTTTGTACTTGTTAGATTTGAGCTGGCATAGTAGCGAAGAGGCAGTGGTATTAATTAGGACGCCAAGGCTCAAATAGAAATGTTGCCCTGAACTCGCAGTGATGGAGTGGGAAATTTTGACGTGCAGGTGCTCACGAGGTGCACAGAACCGAGGCAGCTTCAGGGCTCCCTCTGCTGGTCAAAGACCAGCACAGCAGCCTTGCTAGCTGCAGTATTACTGCCCGTCTACTGCAGCTACCAGAGCCCTCATGGGCTCCACCTGGGAGAAGGGCTATATAAGAACCGGCTCTTTGCCCACGAAGCTGCCTTAGCAATTAAGGCTTCCCAAGTTGCTGTGTCTTCGCAGTTTCCTGATGCCTGGCTTGTCTGATCACACTTTCTTCTTGAACGGGCTTGGTGTGGTGCTTCAATCGCTTGGCTCTGGGCTGTGGCTTGTGCTTGTGGCCTGACCCTTGTGCCGCACCCCAGTCGCCCGGGGCTCCTGCCCAGGCGCTGGATGCTGACATTATCGACTCCCCACAGGCACTCCTCCAAGGAGCGCCCCAAAATGTGGGGAGCTGCTCTGATCGACCACAGTCAGCAAGGAAGTGGGGGGCAGTGCTCTTTCTGCTTCTTTCAGGCACTGACTGGGATAAAAAATGACTGTTGGAAATGAGCATCCCTCTCTCTTCTTTCCTTATTTTCTCTGTCTCTCTTGCTGCTTTATTGTTTTAGGATATCAATCTGGGAGCCCTTGGAGGTGTTTTTTCTCTTGCACATGCACATTATTCAGTTGATCGTGCATTTATGGTCAATCAAAAACAACAGCACTGAAACATGCTCTGAATTAGCTCTTCTAAGATGGAAGAAGAATATATAAGCTTGAAAAACTGACCGCCTTGGATTTTGTCAGGATGTGTGCAAACCTACATTGGCTTATGTGGGTTCTGAGCCCCACACTTGGCACCTGGTAATTTTGTTCCTACCAAAGTGGAGGAACGAGGCTGCTTGCTCAGCCTTAAAGGGAAAAGGACACACAGTAATTACAGGACTTCCACTTGAAATGGCAGGTCTCTGTCAACCTTCTCCACCTCCGTATTATGCCCCCGTCTCCTGATAAAACGGCACTTTCTCTTTCTCCTTTTTTAACGCATCAGAGCAGGAAACTGTGCAATGTGGGGATGCTAACACACGGGTCAAGTTTTGCTACCTGAGGTTGTGCTATTTTTGCATGCATCTCTGCATTTCCTGTGTGGAATGAAAAAAAAAATGTGGATGGCCTCCAAAAACACTGATCAGCCCATGAGATTCAAAAGCAAAGCCAAGTCTAGCCATTTTGAAGTCTGTGGTGCTTTTGTTGAATCTGCATTTGCAAAGCGCCGTGTCAAAATTTCTCTCATAAACCTTTGGAGTGCAAGAGTAGCACTAGGCATGCTGATCCCAGGCACTCAAAGGTAACCAAATAGGTGTGATGCTGAGGTCATGTGGCCAGTCAGATTTGACAATATGATGTCACAAAGCCGGTTGGGAATGAAGGCAAAGCTTCCCAGATTAGTCTTATTCTCACTCCAAATAGGTGAACATTTATAATAACATTCACAGCACCCCTGGGAAAGATCACCCAACAGGGATGGTTTTGTCCAGCAAACAACAGTTTAATTTTGCTGTTGGGAGGAACTAATAAACTAACAAATTTATAAATTATGTTTTAGTGAATGAGGAGTGTTTATTCTTTCAATATCCAAATTCCTGTGTTGTTATTTCCTCATATCCACCAGCTTTCTTGAGGGTTTAAAAACATGCTGTGTGTGCACTTTCAGACACGGTCCTTCAGCTGTAATGTTTGGATCCTCTTACTGATCCTTATTTATTGTCAGGTTTGCAAGGCATCTTGATCATTATTTTAAAAAGTGGCTGTTGTGGTACCTTAAAGCAGGCTGGACACTTACTCATCAACAAAACAGAAGACCCAAAATGACAGGACCCATTTAACACAGTGGTCAGAGAAGTGGGCTGGGCCTCTAGAGACCAAGGTTCTAGTCCTGGGTGACTTTGAGCCAATCATGGACTCTCAAGCTAACCTACTTCACAGGGTTGTTGTGAAGATAACATGGAGAAGAGGCGGTTTTTGCAAGCTGCCTTGGATTTCTTGCAGGAGGAAAAAAAGAGAGTGCGTGTGTATGTGTGTGATAAACTGGCAAACCAAATTACCTGTGCTGACTTAGGAGTTAAAGCTGAAAATGCATAAGTAATATAATTGCAATAAAATCGGGGCATAAGATGAAGACCCTCAAAGCAAAAGAATGAGGTGCGGGCAGGCGTGCCTCGATGCTGCATGCCACTGCATGTGCTCCAGCATACACGGCCTTGCTTGCTTTCATCTTCACTCTTGCTCTGCTTCTCCCTGCCTGAAGGGGCCCCAGAGTCCAGGCAGGTGCAGCCCCCTTTCTGTGGGGAGTGGGGGCAGACGGCATCACCGCCCTTTCTGCAACCGATCCTGCTGCCGCCTCTGTACTTCCCCTAGTGAGCAGTCCAGCTGGAAAAACGCTCTGCGAGTGGCCAGCTGGGGATTGGGACGTCCTTCTGTCTAAAATGCATCGGATCGCACCCTTAGGGACCGGTGGGCATCTCTGAAAGGGCACTGTGCTTCCTCTCCCTCCACCCCTGACCCCACTGGGTGCCGGAATTTGTACTTCGGTGATGAGAGAAAAGCGGAGTGAGGCCGGGAGGAGTCCAGCTTCCAGAGCGCAGTGTGATCAGGTCCAGGTTCCATCTGGTCCAGTGTGCTGTTCATACAACGGCCAGTCAGCTGCCCAGGGGAAACCCACAAAACAGCACGCCCATGTTCCCCAGCAACTGGCACACAGAGATATACAGTCCCTGATGTTGCTCCAGTCCTCTCATCTGGCTAGTTGCCTTTTTGACAGCTCTTCTGCAGGGCATTACATATTTTCCTTGGAAGAGCAACAATGCCATGTTTCAGTCCTTGACAAACTCTAGGATGGACACCGTCCAGGCCCACTGATGTATTAACTCTCAGTTTCTAAATACGGTTGAAAAGCTATCTTTTGTCAACACTGTTTGCCTCCGTTCCTCACACTCCTTTCTTGAAAACAGCCGTTCAGGCCTGGGTATTTGTTCTATATATTCGGCAGCCAAAAGAATCCATTTATCTTCTCCGCAGCACCCTTCTCCTCCGTTAGAACTCCTTTAACTCCACTGTCATCCAGTGGTCCAAATTCCTCCCACCTGCTTCTGGTTTCCTGCTTCTGATACATGTAAAAAAATCTTTATTGTTGACCTCAGCAGTATGTTCCTGTCTGAATCCATAGAAATAAAAAGGTAGTGTGAAACCAAAAGAGGACTGCCCCTCCACCCTGCCACTGTTTCATACAAAGCATCCATCCTAAATCCTGAAACCATAAAGGACCAGAAGGAACCCAAACAGATGGTTAAAACTGAGGACCATCCAGGACAAAGCCGTGCTACCTTGAAGATGAAAATCGTATGCCATAATAAATTGGATTGTCTTTAGGGTACCACAGTAGACTACAGCCCTGGAAGTAATTAATGTATGAAACTTAGGGTCAGAAGATGTGGTGGTGGACCTTGTCCTCAAAAAGGAAGAGTCCAATTGATGGAGAGGGCTATCAACGGCTACAAGTCCTGGTGGCTAAATATCAGCAGCAGTGCCACCAGTTGCTGGGAAGCTTAGGCAGGAGGGTGCTGTTGTTGCATCCATGAGCAACTGGGCTTCCTACAGGCATCTGCCTGGCCCCTGTGGGAAGAGCTTCTGGGCAAGATGGGCCCTCATCTGATCCGGAGCAGCTCTTCTTCAGTTTCCTTGCATGCAGTAAACTAGCACATCTGAAGACTATGCTAAGCATCTCCCCCGATTTGTTTCCCCTTAATTCACCTTAGAGACTATAGGCCTCTAAGATACTCTGAAATACTGGTTATAGTGCAACATTATGTTTTCAAAGCAGTGCTGTGGGGACATCACCAAGCTTTGCAGATGGATGTTCTCTCTCTCCTCTGATGCCGAAATCACGAAGCATGCTGATTTCTTCCAAATGATCCACCTTGCAGTCACACTTAAAGAGCTCTCTCCACACTCAGAGTCTGGAGAGGGAGACCAATTTCCCCAGCCCAAACATGCTTCTGACCTAAAGGAAGGCAAGGACAGATCACTAAATGCAAACAAACCAATGTGCTCGAGGACAGACGGGTGCCGCACAGGAGCAACGAAGGTGAAGGTGTCCGTGGGAAATAACCATGACCTCCGATCTTCAGGAAGCACCTGCAAAGGAGGAGGTGCGTGCGCATGCATGCATTTGTGTGCAAGCCATGTGCGCATGTTTAATGCCTCTCTGTTTCAGGAGGTGGGGGGCAGGGGGGCTGAGCTCCCAGCGACCTCCTTCAGTACAAGGTGACTGTGGCAGCAAAGAAATAGGAATTAAATTTGTGTGCTGAAGATTTGATCGGAGGGAGCAGCGAGCGGCGCGGCACCCATGGAAGGCTCCAAGCTGTGCATCCTGTTCCCTCGGGAACCAGGTGGATCAAACGTTGTGCTGCCTGGATAGACTAGTCTAGATATGAAGGCCACTGTGGCACGGTGGTGCGAGCGCTGGGCTGCAGACCTGGACGTTCGGGGTTCTAGTCCCCCCTCAGCTATGAAGCTCACTGGACGGGGTGACTCTGGGCCAGTCACTGACTCTCAGCTCAACCTACCTCACAGGGTTGTTGTGAGGATAAAATGGGGCGATGGAAGCTTCCTTGGGTTCCTCCCAAGAAGAAAAAAGGTGGCATATACATGCGATGATCATGACGATGATCATGATGACAGTGACGGCTGCTCTTGCCCAGAAGCTGTGGGCACACAGGCATGCGGGACTTTTGGGTTTTCATCCTCTCCACCAATTCTCTGTAAGGTAAATCTTTACATGGGCATCAGATGCATTGACTGTGAGACACAGATGGGGAGAACATGGATTTCCAGATGTTTTAGAGGTCAGTTTTCAGACGCCCCCATCAGTACAGCCAGTGATTAGAGATGCCAGGAGTTGACATCTGGAAAGCCATTTTCTGCTCACCCATTCCAAGGCTCATGGATATGAAGGCATAAGCAGTGTATGCAAACACTCTTTTTGTCTGAAGGATGCTTATTTTATTTATTTATTTATTTATTTACTTTATTTACTTTTATTTATTTACTTATTTAAAACTTTTATATGCCGACACCACATCCCTTGGCATCTCGGGACGGCTTACAACATAGAATTAAAACAATAAAACAGTAACAAGTACAGTAAAATTATATAAAAACAAAAAAGCAACTGTTAACGATAAAATTTATTTTTAAACTAGCCATTAAATAAAAAGGTTTTAACCTGGCGCCAAAAAGAATATAAACTCGGCGCCAGGCACACCTCTCCAGAGAGCGCATTCCATAATCTGGGTGCCACCGCAGAGAAGGTCCTGCTCCAGGTAGATGTTCTTTTTATCTCCTTTAAAGAGGGTTCCCGGAGCAGAGCCTCTCCCGCAGATCTTAAGGGGCATGAGGGCATGTAAGGGAAGAGGCGCTCCTTCAGGTATCCTGGTCCCAAGCCGTTTGCCCTGCTCTTCGGCTAAAGAGAGGATCCCTGAATGGTTTAGATTTCAGTACTGAGGTCCTTACTGCCATCTGTATTCCCAACCCATGGGAGCAACAGGACTGATTTTCTGCTATGTCTAACGGCAGGATCTGGCCACCAGCTTGTCAGAATCTGGGCTGCTCTGATGGTCAGAACCAGGACTGCCACACCACTGTATTTGCAGGATTGGTCCCAGGCCCTGCTGGAGCTCTCATTCTACTGAGAAGCACCAGCTGGGAGTCCTGTGGGAAGAGCTTTCTAAGAGCAGGCTCTTCCCTCCAGAACTGGCCTCAGCATCACAGGTTCTTCTGCTTATCGGAGTGCCTGCTCCCGGCTCCTGCTGCGCCCCCTGCCTTGCCGTGTTGCCTGAGCAGCGCAGGTCCTCCTGCTTGCTGCCGTGCTGCATCCCGCCTGGCTGTTCCCGCCTTGTCCTGCTGCCTCGCTGTGCTGCCTGCCTCTTGCCTGACCTCCGTCTTGCCTTGCCGGTGTATCCCGCTTCACCGTGCTGCCTCAGTAACGCAGGGCCCCCTGCAAGCTGTGGTCCAGCTCCTGCACCTGGCCTGGCCCTTGCTGCATCTGGTCCCTGTGCTCTCATGTCTCCTGCCCTGCCATGTCTCCTGCCCTCTTACCCTGTCCCAGGTACCCGCATCTCTGCTTGTCCTCCTGGATCCCGACCCTTGGCTTGCTCCTGACCACACCCTTGCTCTGCCCTCACGTAGTCTCTGGTTCCTGACCTCGGCCTGTACCATGGCTAAGACTTCGACTTTCTGCTTTTGGACTCTGCCTGCCTGAAGTTGTTGCCCTGGTACTGGAGCCAATGTTGCTCTTGTCTCTGGCCATCTCTCTCTCTCTCTCTTTTTCTCTCTCTCTCTCTCTCTCATATAATCATAGCTTGCCATTTTAGCTGCTCTAGAAATCCTTCTTTCTTTCCATTTCCCTTTTTGTGTTTATGAATAATAGTAAGGGATTATCGCCAGCAGCTGTAAAGGGAAAGTGCTCCCCATTCCTGGAAATGGCCGTTATATGAAAAGCTGTAATCAAAATCAATTCTGCCTGAATTCATGACAAACTTGCATCTCTGGAGCCATTTTTTATTTTTTGTTTCCAATAGATGAACAGCCTGGAAATGCCATTTCTGGGGAACACACATGAACACCCACACGGCTCCTCCACCCATTTTTCCAGGTTGGTTCTATAATCAGGAGAATAAAGCGGAAAGGGACAAGAGTCTTGCAAAAACCTGGAAGACTGAAATGTCTGGCGATGTCGGATGGCACGGTTGAAACCTATGAACCAGCAGTGCAGAACCTCTGATTTGGGCTACATCTGCCCCCCCTGAAGGCACAGTCCAGCCGACAGGTTCCCAATGGCCATTCTGCCTCCCTCGGTCCGTCACCTCGGCCTGGGCACACCTGCTTCCACCCAGGTGGCAATCACATAGTGATTTGCTAGGTTTTCTACACTCTTCCCCATTCTGAATGCTCAAAATACCTCACCCTAGGGCTTGGGTACCAGCAGCAAGCGCTTTAAGTTAAAATATGCTGGGGGGTTTGGCCTTTCACCCCACCCAGGTGAAGTAGCCAGCCAAGTAACTCCCTCCAGCAACTGGGCTACTTCAACCATGGGAACCTGGCCCCGTCAAGGTACCTCACTTTAGATTCCGCGTTACTTAGAAACCTACCCACCTGTGTCAGTGATGATATATTGAGTACAGTGATGAATTATGGATGCAGAATATCAACAAGTGCGGGGGGGGAACCTTATGCTTCCCTTATCTGTGACCACACTGAATAGATCATGAGATGCCCCTTGGGCCTCCAAGTTGCCTGGGCAAGTGACTAATCAACTCCTCCCCGCAGGTAGAGAATAAAAGACCTGTTTGCCATAGGTTTTATACAGTCCTTTTCTCCCACGGCTTCACAGGTTCTCGGCACACAGAGGTTCACTCCACCTCCTGGGGGAAGGGAGAAATGAAGCTGCTTCAGTAAAGAAACTATCTCAGTCTTACAGCAAAAGCAGCTCTTATCTAAGGAAAACTTGGAGGAAACAGCTTCAAGATCATTTTGTCTGGTGCTCTTCCTGACCAGATGAAAGCCGCAACATCCGAGCATTTGGCTGGAGGCCACTGTCCTGGCCTTTGGACAGGAAGAAACTTCACTACCTGTTGAACCTTAATTACCTCCTTGACATACTTCTGGAACAGTCCATCCAATATGTGTACCAAAGGCCTGCCTGAATAAAAGCATCTTTGCCCTCCAGCAGGACAGCAGCGATGGCCAATCAAGCCTCCCTTGACCAGATCCTGAGAGAGACTCCCCGGAAGGGCACCCTCTCCTATCATGGCAGTGGTGATAAGAGAATGGCTTCCACTGCAGATCTTAAAACCCAAGCAGACCCAATGGGAGAAGGTGGTCTTTGAGGTAGTGCTCAGTTTCAGTAGGGGTTGAGCTTCATGCACCTGGGTTCCAGGATCCAGGATTCCTGGCTGCCAGAAGCAGGTGTGTGATCCAAACTCGGCAGCTGTCCAGAATAGGAGGCAAGACTCAGAAGGGATGGAGTAGGACTCAGACTCCTGCAGAGATCAAGGCTGCCGCAGAAGACCAGAAATAGGTGAGCAAGCAAGGCCAAGATCAAAGTCCAAGCAGTAACTCTGGTGCAGGAGCAACCTCACACCAAAGCCACGTGGCTCCAATGAAGGAAAGGACTCTGGCTCGGAATTTATAGGGGTTGGTGAGCAGGATTGGCCCTTGGCATCAGCTGACTTTATGTTCAAGCTGATATTGTGGACTACATGGCCCTCTTAAGTCATACTGCTCAATGTGCCAGTTTTGAAGAAGGGATGTGTGAGAATTTTGCTTCTGTTCTCAAGTCATACAAGCATGTCCCACTCACAGACCTGAAAACAGGACTGTTGTTTCCCGAGAAACATTCACAGAATCCCGAATGTGTGATCACATTTGGAAAATCTGCATTTATAAAACCTGTGCAGCTTGACATACACCTTCTCCCAACCTCCCTGCTTTCACACTGTGCAGTCTGGAAAAGTACACACAGAAATGCACTAATTTCACATTCAAAATGTGCACTTTCCCTATTCAGACAAGCAAAAACAAACTGAAGTCAAGAATAGCAGGGAACCAAAATAAGCTTTGAATTAGCTTTTGGAAAACGTTGCAGCTCTTGAAAATTGCTGGCTTTCCCATCTTTAGCTTGAAGTGGAGCTGAACACCAGATGCTGGGAGTCCTGCCCTGAAACACAAAGATCAATACAGAGTCGCAAGTTCCCCATATCTTGTACTGTCTATATGACCCATTGAGGTACGAACCAGAGATTAGAATGTCACTTCCCAAACTATATGCTAACTGGAGTAGAGCTTTCCTTCAGAAGTGATATCTGCATTTTACAATGCCAGAAATGGATGTACAAAAAGCTAGAGAGCTAAGGGATAGACATATTTGTGAGGCTTTGTTGCGATGGGGGCGGCACAGAAATATTTTAAATAAATGAATGAATGAATATCCTATTGCTAAGGGAAAAATGATTTCAGTTTGAATTTCAATGCATGCTTGCCTACTTTGCCCTTTAAAATCAATAAGCAAAGTGAAATTTGCTCATCTTCAAAATTCACACCTCGCTTAACTTTGCAATTGAATGCTCTAATAAAAATACGCAGACAAAAACACACAGATTGGTGCGATGCGCACAGGAAGATGCATACCTTCATGAAAATATCATTCAGAACTGCACTATATGAAGCACATTGCTTGAACAGTGTATATTACACAAATCCATGCATTAAGAGTTGCACACAAATGCACACACATGCTCATGCAAACATTTTTGTAAGAAAGAATCCCATTGTTGGAACTGGTTAGATTTAAGATTACAGACATTCTAAAAATTCAAAACTGAATTTAAGATATAAAAAATGAAATGGACAGATTCATCTTTCATCCCCAGTATTTCTAGAAAACGTGCATGTGACAATGTGTGTATCAGCAGATATTGTGTACAAAAACAAATGCAAATTTTCTGTTTCGTTTTGAAATGTAGACTGAAGTGGAAATACCATAGAACAGACTTATGATTGCATACATATGAAAATGACTTGTCCCACTTTTAAGCACTTAAACCCTATTAAGTCACTCAATACTCGTCTGCCTCATGCATTAGTTGGAAATACGGTTTCTCCTACTTTGGATGCAGGCTGGAGACAACAGTGATCAGAACATATGCAGTGTTCTTCCCTCTGCATGTGACAAAAGTATGTTAAACCTGGTCCATCAATGGATGTAGAAACACTCAGTATCCCCCCCCCCCCCACACACACACACCCCAAAATTTCATTTTTTTAAATGGAATTGACAGAACTGGTTTATTGTGAAGTGTTAAACAGTCTCTCAAACACAGTGACACAGCAACTGACAAAAAATACCCTGATTGCTGTTTTTATAATTATGGCTTACATGAATTTGTAGGCTTTCTTTCTCATCACACGCTGAATTTAAGAAAATATACATCAACGTAATAAAATTATCTATTTGAAGATTGCAGCAAATGCTTAGTCGATGAAAATGAAATCATTAATAAATTGGTGTACAAAAGGGCTCCTGTTTATACACACCCCTTTAAGTGGGACTAAGACATATAAATAAGATATATTTGGGGTTTTTTAATTTACATTTCAAGTTGTGTTAATAACAAAAGGATAATTCCATCCTCAAATTAGAAGGATATTTATCTAATCAATTACTCCTTGCTTTTCCTCTGTATGAAGGCCTCTAATGAATACAAGTATTTATATTTACTGGATTAACATTTTTTTAAAAAGACGAATGACCCCGTACTTCACTGCAGCATAATGTACAATACTCAAGGCCTACAGAGCACTAAATACCACTGTTTTCTCCTTGTTTTAACAGCAAGGACCGTGTGTTGTTACCAAAGAAATGAATCACAGTATAGGCAATCGAAAGATGAAAAAACTATCTCAAAATCTAAAGATCGGTGCAACAATCACAAGGTTGTTCCCAAACTAGCAATGGTCACGAGGAAGCTTTTCTGTCTTTCTAGTGCTGAGACTGGACAGGACATCCGGACTGAGTTTTGGCAACAATGTCATGTCATGAAGTAAAGCTAACAAAACTTGTTAAAAGTTTTTAAAATGGAGAAGATTAAATCCATGTGAATCTCTCTTACCAAGTGACCGGGTGAGAGCGGAAAGCCGCCGCAGGGGTCCTCACCACGGCGCGCCCAGTGCTGGGTGGGGTGCACCTTCGCTTTGATCCTTCCAGGGCAGAGGGTCAAAATCCCCCCTCTGCCACTCAGAAGATGCTTCGGAGTGAGGCTGAGACCAGAACGAGCTTCCATCGGCTGCTCCCTCCCCAGGGTTGTCCTCACGCAACCCGCTGCCTGTTTGAATCATCGGCTGCTCGGGATGGCTTTGATCACGCTCCCTCCCTCCGCAAGCATGCATTTCCCTTGCTTGCTTCCTAATCTACTTTTGCCCCACTGAGGCTGGGATCAGGATGCCCCCCACCCCCACCCCCGCTTCTGCATATGCATCAGCCAACACGGCAATTCTGTCCCTTGAAGGGCAGCACCCACCGTTTTATCCTTCTTTAACCCCAGGTTTGTAAGTAACAACAAGAGGGTGATTAAGCACAGGGGCTAAGGAGATGAGGAGCTGCGGGAGACCTCTGGTGGATCAGCAAGTGTTTCCAGCTCCCAGCAGCTTAACAGTGACAACCGAGAGCCCTTTCCCATCCTAAATCAGGCTGCTGGATTCAGGAACGTTTGGCAGCGGACGCAAGGCACCGGAGCAGATCTGTGTGTGAAAGACTCTGCGCGTTCCCCTTCTGGGGCCGAGAATGAATGACGGGGAACTGCATGTGGCTGGAGGACGGGTTCACTTTCCAGAGCTGCTCTTTTGCCCCTGGCGTTAGCTGATGGGTTTGGAGGTTCATTGAAAAGCAAAGCACATCCTGCAAAACTAAACTCTGTCCAGACCCAAACTGGTTCTCGTTTCATGGTTGGAGAGTGCAACCCAGGAGAGGACTGATACCCACATGCCCTTCATACCAGTGGTACCTGTGGGAACCCAGCAGGTGGAGTTCCAGACAGGAGACGGGAATCGGGTCCCTTGCAGTCTTAGGTCTTCAGGATCACGGGCACCAGTACCACAGAGTAAGAACGACAGGGTTCGGTCCTCTACTTTGTCAAGTATGCATAGGTTTGTTGCTTTCCTGAAGCTGAAATAACGCATCGGTCCCACAGCATGTTCTTATTTCCAGCCTAAAGTCTCTAGGTTATGTGCTTTTTTGTTCATTAAGAGTTTCAGGGTTGTGCATGATTTCCTGTGATGGAGAAAAGCTGGTTCACCAAACATCTGTAACCCTACACCAGCCGTCCCCAGTTTGGCACACTCCAGATGTTTTGGGCATCCTGGATGGGAATGATGGGAGTTCTAGCCCCTCGCATCATGAAGACACCAGGTTGGGGAAGACGACCCTACAAAGTGATAGTGCTAAAAATGCCACCTTTGGCAGAAGGCGAAGCCTTTGAAGAAACTTAAATCTATCATATTATTGCATAAATCTCTCAATATAATAAGACTTTTCTACGTTGAATGCCCTGACCCCAGTTCTAGCAGCCATGCGTGTATCCAGAAAGTGGACCTTAGCATGAAGCTGCATTCACAAGATACAAATAACGACAGGCGCTAAACCCTTCCGTCTCGGGATCTGCCGTGTGAATGAGTCCTCCAGCAGAGCATCTCCTTTCGTGTCTCCACGTGGCTCAGGAGCCACGGAAGTCCTTGTGGTCCTCCAGCATTAGCAGGTACACTCATCTGTGTGGACTCTCAGGATCCCTTTGCTGTGCATGTGGAGGAAGTTGAAGATTTCTGAAGGCATGGCATGGAATCCCGGCCGAGGCTTGACGTTGTCGTAGTAATGATGGGTGATGTACGTCCCTGAGGGGTTCATGGGGAAAGCCCAGAATCCGAAGAGGTGCACTTCCTCACACAACTCCAAGGCGGCCGTCACCATGATGAGGCCTGTGCTGATGCGCTTGGCCCGCACGCCTTGCGTCGCCCAGTAGCGCGAGACGTTGATGAGATACTGCGGGTGGAAGAAGTAGACGGCCTGCCGCGACTCGAAGTCGTCCAGGACGTACCTGACCCGGATGGAGACGTCTGTGTTGCGGGAGTTGTAGAAGGCGGGAAGCAGCACTGAAGCGTTTTCATAAACTTGCAGGACGTTGAAAAAGGGCTTCCTCCACTTCTCCAGCTTGTGAAATCTGACACAGGGGAGAAACAGTTGCAAAGGAGTAGTAATTGCCGTTCAGCTCAGCCCCTGCACTGGGATAGGCAACCAGTGACTTCTGGGCCTCTTTCCTGGTGCCCACTGAGGTGGCCAAGGTACAGGCATTCATGTTCTATTTTTAAAAAAGCAACCTTTCTGCGGGAAGCTGGGCTCACTTCAAAGCACAGCGAGGGACCCTGGCTGCTCTTCTCTCCTTTTGGCTACGAATCCCTCCGGGCCAACATGGGGCTCTAAGATATTCTTGCTAGCAGGTGCCTCCAGTGGCCACACTTTCCCTCTGCGAAGCTTCCATATGATGGAGGAGCCTAAGACCGTCTAATTGCCAAAGTGCCCATGGGCACATTGAGGCATTTGAACTGTGGTGCTGGAGGAGACTCAAATTATTCTGATTTCCGGTTGCTATGAAATTATGAAGAGTGAGCAAGCGAGCAAGAACCACCTGAGCTCATAATAAGTCATGGTCTCTCCTTTCAGGTTGTCAAGTTGGCACAGGCACAGTGTGTGTGTGTGTGTGGGGGGGGAGTACAGGCAGAGGGACCGGCAAAGGACTGACCTTTCAGTAATTATGCTGGGATTAACCGTCACGATGTCGGTCTTGACGCCAACGTCTACGATGTATTTCTCAGATATGGGGGCCAAGTTGCATCTAAAGAAGAGAGCAGCAAGCAAGTAGTTATTAGCCCCCCATGTATAGCCACCCTTCTTCCTCCATGGCAGGGGCTGCCCCATGGGATGCAAACAACCCTCTGAAGCCAGTAATGCCGAGAAAATGCAACCAAGATGCACCAGGTGACAATTTACCTAGCTGGCTCTGCCTTGAAGCAGGAAGCTACCATGGCTGGCATGGGCAATGGAGCAGGCCAGAAAAATGGCAACAAGGCCTAAATGAGGACTGAAGCTGCCGCCCCCATGGTGACCTCCTCTTCTCCCCAGCCTGGATGGCCGCCCTGGGTGGCGAGAGCCATGAGACGGGAAGTCCAACACTTCTGGAGGGTGCCCACCTGGGGAACGGAGGTGGAGCCAAAGTCGTCATTTGGGCTTCCAGTAAATGACCCAACCAACGAGGACCAGTCCGGGTGGTGGAAGGGCATGCCGCACGGCGCCTCCTCTGCTTGCCAAGGTCCCAGGTCCAACCCCGCCATTTGCAGCTGATGTTGGAGACGGCCTCTGCTTGCACCTGGGGGGCCACTCCCAGTAAGTGTGGCCCAGCTGTGCCCAACTTGGGTCCCTCCAGATGTTTCTGACTGCAGCCTGCCCTCTGACCAGGCTGGCTGGGGCTGAGGGGAGCCCCGTCCAAAGCACCAGAAAAGACCTGGTTTGGGAAGGGCGGTGTCCACCATACCGATCCAGATGGACTGGCCACATGACCTGGGCAGAGGCAGTTTCCTATGGCGGCATCATGTGCCCTTCTGGGCCTTGTGGCTGGGACAGGAACGACTCACGATGAGCAAGCCATTTCAATGCTGGCCCTTGGCCAATGGCACATGCACACCAACACTACAAGCACACAGTTGATGCCAGGATACTGTATACTAAATTTAGACACAAAACACATGCACATACAGTAAAAACAAAGCTATGCTTACACAAATATACCCAACAAAATCTACTCAACTCTCCTACTGATCTACATTTGCAATGACAAGATTTTGAAATCGGTCCAAGGCATACAGATCACACAATGCAAATTCATCTCGGCAAAATAAGAAATCAACAGTAGAGCCTGCCATTCATGCCAAGAAGCTATTCACTCTTCTTTTATGCACAACAACCCCATCACTCCCTATTACAGAAACCGTGAATTCCCTATTTATCTGAAATACTTGATGAGGCAAACATTTTGGACATCTCAAAATGGTGGGACAAGTAAGAGTATAATGTAGATTTCAACTGCCGAAAAGGCCCTGGACCTAAAAGAGATGCCATTGAGAAAGGGGTGTCTGCAGCAGCAGAGCCTGCTTGGAGGCCACGGGGCATCCCCATCCCTGTCTAGCTTTCCAGAAAGAGACGAAAACAAACAGTGTGAACACGGGCACTTTTTGTGATCCCAGCTCTGCTCTTGGTCCTCACTGTACTGCAATCGGATTTTACTTTTATTTTGCTTGTTGTGTTTCAGTCATTTTAAGGGACCGGCATTGGGAGAGCAATTCTTAAATAACTGCATTTATAAATTCAAGTTACTGGATGCAAAAAAACCCCCTTGCATGCATATTTACATACACATATGTGCAAACAAACGTGCAAAACACAGAGTTGTGATGGCAAATGGCTCATTTTGCTAAGGGCATCCCCTGATTATATAAGACTGAAATAACCTTTGAGCTGGTTGGAGAAAAGATGAAATATAAGAGAGAAAGCGGGAAGAAAATGCAGGCTGGTGCTCTCGCTTTAGATATCTGTGCATTACTTTTACAGCTCAATCCATCATCAAGACCCAAACGGCATCTAGCATTCTGCTGAGAGGATCAACAAAAAAACCCCACACAGATTACAGTGCAAACCGAGAACTATATAATAACCATTTTGCTTCAATTCGGTGCTTATTTTTACTCCAACAGCTACTGAGTTCGAACTGGAAATGGCATCTTATGCTTGCTTTCAGTTGAATTACTTTAAATAAAGAGATGCAGCTGTCCCTTGGGTTGCAGTTCTTTTGCCATCATCTTAAACCCTTCCCTTGCTTTGCCCCCTCAAAGACGGTTGTGCTTTTTCACACACTGATCGCAGCCTGTGCCTGCTTCGTCTGAAATGCTGCGTCCTTCCTTATTGCAGCGGCTGCTCAGCCTGAAATTGAACAACTGTGTGAGACGTTATCAAGGCGAGAGAAAACTGCATGATGAGAAAGTCCCAGGAAGCATTCTGGGTAATGAGTAACTGCATGTTCTCTTTCCTCATCATGGAGATGACTGAAGTGGAATACAAACCACTGGAGCCGATTCAAGGGAGTGTGATACGGAAGCAACTGTTGTATTTTAACAGTTCTATTTTTATAACTCAACTTTTGCAGAGTGCCAGTGAGTAAATTGGCAAAACCATCTTCAGCACCACCACAAAGGATGATTAAGAATCCCCATCCAGCCATAAGTCTCCACTCAGAAAAGGGTCTACTCATTTGCTTTAATGATGGGAAAGCACCTCTAAAAACAAAGGGTTCTATGGAAGGATGGAACTTCTCCATACACTAAGGTTCTGGTTTCAAGAGTGTGCACAGGGATTCTGTTCCCGTACTGCCTTCCTCGCTGCCCAACCATCTCTCTTCCTAGGCTGGCCCAGGTAGTCTGGGCTTAGGAGCTGGAGTCTCCTGGCTGGTTGTGCTACAGGTGCTTCAACAGACATATGTCAGGAGTGGCTCAGAACGTCGTGGTCTCCGTGGGCCTGACCCAATTGGTATCTGCCCCATTCATCAAGCAGGACATGTTCTGGGACCGGTTTTCTGTGTAGAAGAGGATGACAGTGATCTGTTGGTGAAGGAACGTTCTACAGTTCTGTTGCCATAGACAATGCAGAGCTCAGATTTGCTGGGACTCAAGAGGGGTATGGGGCCAATTCAGATGCTCCACTCCAGGAGATGGGATGGATCTGGATGGTTTTCTGTCAGTTTTGGGGGATTTCCTTGTTACCTCAGAGTTCTATCTCATCTGCCATGAGATATTTGAAATTACATTTTTATTGGGAATTTCAAAATCAGAACCAAAACAAGCAAGCAAGCAAACAAACAAACAAAAAAAAAAATTCCATGCTACTTAACACCAACATGCAACCCCTGGGAGATTGGCTGGAGTTCTGGTGCAGAATACTACCAGAAGGTCCCTCCTTCCCATCCAAATCCAAGAAGGCCGCCCTAGTTCTAAACCAGTGTCTGATGTTCATAACTGGACGGGAAGGTGACACAACCCGTAAAGCCTCATTCAGACAAGACCAGTTGGAAGGCAAATCAGGGAGTAGGGATTCAACCTGTGCTGGTGGGGGGGGGGTTGGGGGCATCACTGGCGGTTTGGGCACATGGTTGGGGTTCTCCTGGACTTGGCCATGGACTTGAATGCCCAGCTCTTGACAAAGGCCAGGAGCGTGTCTGCTGCAACAGTGAACTGGCTACCGGCCTGCCAAGGCGCAGGGTTCAAAGTGTTGGTGACGACTCATGAAGCGCTATCCAGGTTGAGACCGGGCCCCCGGAAAGAATGTCTTCTCCCATATGAACATGCCCAGGTCTTAAGATCTGGAGAAGCCTTCCTCTGGACACTGCAGGCTTCAGAGGCACCTTTGGTGGTGAAGCAGAAGAAGGACTTCTTGGTAGTGGCCCCCAGGCTGCACGGCTGCCTGCCAAGGCAGGCCAGGTTCACCCATTCCCTGCTGCCCTTCGGCCGGTAGGCAAAAATCTCTTTACACAAGGCGGTCCTTGCCCTGAGGCAGGTCTGTTGCAATCCTGTTCTTCTTGTTGTAGCAAGCGGGACTGCTTCAGTCTAGTTTTATTTATGACTGCAAGCCACTGGGTGCCATTTTCCTGACAGAAAGCTGAGGGATGAATCCACGCCGATCCATATAAACAAGCACTGCTGTTCTGGACAACATGCAGCTATCCACATCTCCAACCCCAAAGGTAAGAGAGTCCGAGAGCATTACCGAAATACAAAGTCCGCGCTGTCAATCTCCCGGCCGCATCGGCTGTTCTTCAGAATCCCGCCGTTTCCAACCACAGCACATTTCTTGAACTGGGACCGATAGTACGGCATCTCCTAGAGTGAAAAGGAACCAGGCCGTTCGTTAGTTGTGGCAATCCTTGCAGCAACGGGTGTTTGCTGTAAGTGTAGACAAGGTTTCCATGCATAGTTGCCCTGCCTCATTCATGGAATTTTACAACAGGCGAGTATGCACACAGTGGTGACCAGATACTGTGGCCTGTTCGTAACTTTCCCACATTTCCCCTTCCCTTCTCCAGCCTTTGTTTTTCAACCGCGGAAAATCCGGTAAACAGTGAAAACTGGAATAGCTGAATGGAGTATTTTCATGGGCGGCTCTAGGAAAGCCCCACTGACTCTGGGCTGGTACATGATGTTACAAACATGCACAGTTCTTGATTTTCCTATACCTGATCCCATTCTATCCAGGTTGACAGAAGCAATCTGGCAGTGATTATGAGATTTCAGCAATGCTTTCGTGGTTTGGGACTTTGAATTGTTCGTCATACCATCATACTCACAGACACTTCAGCTGTGATGGGGCAGAGCCACCTCTGAAGGCAAAGTCTACGCTCATCACATGTAGGTTGGGCCTGGAGGGGCTGAGGAATGAATTTTGTTTCTGGGCCTGATTTAAATGCTGGTTGAGGCCTAAACAGACTCCAATTACCCGAAGAGCCAGCCGCAGCCACCCCAGCCGTCTTGCACTTTGTGTTCAGCCCATCGCGAAGAACTGCTAAGATTGATGGGTAACAGCAACAGGGCCTTCTCAGTCGCGGCCCTGTACTTTTAAAATGGAGTACTTTATGGAATTCTGGGATGAATAAATTGCTGCCACCCAGTTTGAAAAGTGTGTAATGTGGGCTGGGCATACTAGGGGTAGTAGCCCCTTTTCTGTGTAAGCTTGTACAGGAGTATGCCTTTAATAAACAAGCCAGCTAAAAAATATGAAGCAGCATCTCCAAATGCAAGGAAGGGCCATTGACCAACAGCAAAGCAGGAATCTAATGTTTGATTTCCGGTGTTTTGTGTCCCAGGGTCAGGAAAGACCTCTGCCCAAGACCTTGGAGAGCTGCTGGCAGCGCTGGATTAAGAGGAACTGACTCGGCAGCTCCTTGTAACAGCTGTCTAAGGGAAGGCTTGCTTACATAAGTGTGCAAATTCCACTGTTAGCACATGCATAGTTTATGAGTGATTTCATGACACAAAAAATACATCCGAAGGAAACCGTTGACTAGGAAGCCAAAATAGGATTGTCCGAACTAGAGATGCAAAGGCTTGGGGCAAAAGCACAGGAAAAAATCAGGAAACAAAGCACCCCACGCCAGAAAAAAATCCAAAAATCCCTGGGGAAAAAAACAGGGGGAAAGTGGGGGTAATCTTTTATCTCCCCTCCTTTTTCTGGTCATTCTTCCAATACTTCACACCTCTAGCTGAACACAGCCAGACATCACTGCCTATGCAGTTTTAAAATGCTGATGCCTTAAAGGCTGTTGCTGTAGGACTCTGCCTGCAGATAAGCAGTCAGACAGACTTCTGCTTCCTGACTGACAGCAATGCCACGGCTACATCCATTGGGCGAGCGGCCCCACTGTATATCAGAAGCAATCCTCCTGCAACCCTTCTAGAGAGGGTCAGGCAACTGATCTGTCATTTTCCCTACAGATATATGTTAAATTTATTCATGATACTGGTATCCTACCTTTCTCCCATTGTGGAAGTCAAGGCGCCTACATGCAGTTCCCAGGTGGTCTCCCCTCCAAGCTCAGGCCAGCCCCAGGCCTGCTTAGCTTCAACATGGCGGATGCCTTCTGTGCCTTCAGACCAGGCTCTGGGCTGGCATCTCTGGGACACAATGTGCTCCATAGAACCTTCCCTGCCTCTCAGAGGAGTCTGATGGCAGAGACGGTCTAACCAGGCTGCTAATGCAGGAGGTCAACCCAGAAGGCAGGGTCTGAATGGACACGGCACACGTGCCTGGGTCAACCTATTGGGAGAAAAGCAGGAGCTGCACCTTTGGAAAGATTCTGAAAATCTCTTCATTGATGTGGAAGATGCCGCTCGTATCCACCTCGTACTTCAGTTTGGTCCCCAAAGGCGTGTTCCTCTGGGTGGTGAAGAGGAAGGCTGGTGCATTGCAGCACCTCGACAGCGTGGACCTAGGAAGGACCGAGAGGCTTACGTGGATCCACTGCTCAAGCCTGAAACTGACCCAGGCAGCTGCCGCGTGCAGTGGGGTGCTTGTGGGGCAGCCCTGAGAGCACACACGGTCCCTCTG
Organism: Varanus komodoensis; assembly: GCF_004798865.1. NCBI lineage: Eukaryota > Metazoa > Chordata > Lepidosauria > Squamata > Varanidae > Varanus > Varanus komodoensis. The sequence goes on from NW_025335606.1 coordinate 5,757,121, forward strand.
CCCTGGCCATGGGTTTGCTCTGCCTGCTCCACCATCGTGGGCACCTGCTTGGGGCAGGGAAGGTGGCTGGGGCAGGGGAGCGGGTGTGGTGCTCCTCTCTCCCCCCTTGGCAGACGAGGAGTGGCGCTCCCGGCTCAGCAGCAATGCTTCGCACGTTTCAGCTGCCAGGTTAACTCCCGGGCACCTTCACCCAGCGCTGGGGAAGCCCTGGGAAGTGGCTCGAAGCCCACATGCTCCAGCCGTCCCACCCTGGTGCTCTCCCAATGAGCAGACCCATCATTCCCAGCCACCACGGCCAGGCCAGGCCTGCCTCTCCCTGGCCCTTCTCAGGTTCATCAGCTTAACGTTTCGTTTCGGTGTTATGAAATACTTGCAAGCCAGAATCCCTGGGTGGAAATCACTCAGAGATCGACCAGTAAATCCCCTCTCAGCCCCGGTTCAAGACCCAAGTTCTCTTTTCTCATAGGCCCAATGCTCAACTCAGTCTTGTGTCAAATCACAGAATAGTAAAATGTATATTTTAGAGACCCTCACAGATGGAAAACTAGCAGGCCAAGGAAACAATTCAGCTAGAACCCTTCTTCCTGAGATGACAGTTTGCTATGTCAAACAGTATTTTTTTTTCTATAGGGAGGACCATATAAACACCAGTCCGAATTAGTCGCATCCAGTCAGACTGATGTCCTTGGTGAAGGTCAAACTACATGTTAAACGGAAGTTCTAGGAATCCGTCTTCTGGTATGTGTGTTTTTAATTCAAATGCAGCTGGAAGGAAACAAAGGGCAAATCTACTCCCAGGAGCAGCATTGGGAGAAGAACTAAGCCCTCCCCATCTCATGTTTTCCTAAAGAGAACATCTTCCAAAGTTGTTGCCTGCCCCATGAAGGAAATATGTTAGATACTGAAAGCAAGGAGTGAGGCAGGGTGTATCCACATCTGTGATTAGTTCAGGAAAGGGGAAGGGAAGTTTTAAACAGCTTCTCCTCCTGGGTTATCATTGTGAGCAAATGGGTAGCCCCCTCTGATTGATTGATTGATTGATTGATTATTTAAATTAATAGCCAAACCTTTCCTGCATGGTTCTAAAGCAAGGTATATGCATATCAATGAAACAACAGAAAACAACTTAAAACCATAATAGAAACCCTGGAGAAAGAAGGACCATCTCCACCACAGATCTTGCAATGTATCAAAATGTGCTTTTGCCTAGAGAACGTGGCCACCTGGTTTTCTGCCATCTCGTTTTCCCTGAGACCCGTCTTACTTGAAGAGGTTGGCTTCGCTGACATTCATCTGCCATTTGCACATCTGGAGATCTTTCCACCTGTCAAACAACTCTGTCTGCTTCACCCTAGAAGTGGAGTAATGGAGGAACAAATTGGAGGCATGGGGAAAGCGTTTGTTCGCATATTTATTTGATCTATATTTTCTGTCAAAATGATGCTCAGGGGTGCTAACTGTCAAGAGAGCAGAATACAAACAAAAACTTAATTAAAACCACCCTAACAACACATGTAGCAAAAGCGCAATTAAAAATAATAAAAGGGATAAACGGGACCCACCCAGCTCCTTCAGCTACAACCCAGCATATATATGCTCCCTGCAAACGAAAGACTTTGCCTGCCACGAGGGGGCAGAAGAGAGGGGGGCTACGGGCCCCTCTCGAGGAACACAACTGCCGATTCTCTTTCCCACGTTCAGAGATCACACAGCCCTGACGACCTCCCACAGAAATGCACAGCTGAGAGGTTTTAGCAAGTCTGCAGGAACCACAGGCTCCTTGCTGGTGAAAAGAACAGAAGGTAAAAGTGATTTGCTTGAGCATCGAGTCCGTCAGTCTCTCGTCGACTTAACCTCCCCAAATGATGGGATCTAAACCATACCACAATGGATGCAGTGGCCAATCACTCTGAGGGAAAGTGTTGCGCTACAGGTATTAATGTTTTATTTATTATTTTATTAAATCTGTGTAAAAGCTGCCTGTTGGCATTGTCACAGTAAGAGCAATATTCCATGTTCCAGGCGTGTGCTAACACGCACGTGCAAGAGGCCCAGAGTGGGTTGTAAACGCATTGTAAAAATGGGGACAGGGGTGGCATTCGCAATATACAAGCTCTACACGTTACGCACAAAACAACAGGCATTTTTTGTCCATAAATAGTTATCCTCCACCATACCATCTTAAAAAAACTGGGCAATGGACCATTTTTAAGCAATTTGGGGGCCTGTCTATAAATGTACAGCCATTTCTACTGCCTCAAAAGAAGAGCTGAGAGGACACCCCAATATTACAGTAAAACTGTCTTTTTCTATATCAAATTTAAAAGCTGACACAAAGTATGTACCCTTGATACATTTATCTCATCTTGTCTTGAACCCCATTAGGTTCTCCTTCCACAGAGAAGAAGTTTAATATTTAAAATGGATATGATTTATGATCTTCCATAAGTCACTCTCAAAGAACTAGGTCGTGTTTTTACTTCAGATCAGATGAGCATCACTACATGGACATCTCCCAGAGAAAGAGAACATTAAAAGGAGGGGAAAGGTGTTTCTCTTGTTTTTCAGAAAGGAAGCTAGAAAAACACAGGTAAGGAGATGCTGGAACCAAGATGCTGGCAAGAGTCAGACATGGTGATTCTGTGTGCCTTAGCCGGGCATTTCCTGGACTGATCCAAACATTTCTTGCTATGCGCTCAAGGCTGGCTTGAGGAGGCTCAAGGCCTTTATTCCCCTCCTGTGTCGATGCGTCCTTGGCTGAGGGTTTTTTATTATTATTATTATTATTATTATTATTATTATTATTATTATTATTATTAGAACATTTCTATGCCGCCCCTTGCCGAAGCCTCGGGGCGGCTTACAACACAATAAAATACAATACAATACAAAAATAACAATTTAAAATTAATAATATAAAATAAAAAATATAAACGATATAAAAGAAGTTAGAAAAGAAAAGAAAATTATCTCGCAACGACATTTTGATTTCCAATAATCGCCCCCAAACCCTCACTTACATTGAGAGAACCTTCACTTCAATGATCTCTCGCCTCAGTTCCAGACATTTTGTGGAGTTGTAGTCAAACGGACCTTCATAAAATTCAAAATACCTGAAGAAGGAGGAGGAGGAGGAGACGACAGAATCAAAAGTTAATTACTACCTGTCCACTTCGGAAACAGCCCAGCCTTTCCAGCGCAGTGCCTTGCAGAGGTACTGGACTACAACATCCACCATTCCCAACCAGCGAGTTGTATTCCAACACACCTGGAAGGCATTGTGCCAGGGAAGCCTGAAATAAGACATCCACATGTTGCAGTAATGTCCCATCTTCGTGAGGAACTCAAGACCACTTACATAGTACCCTTTTATCCTCACAACAGCCCTGCGAGGTAGGTTAGACTGAGAGTAAGCCACTGGCCTGAAGTCACCCAGGGAGCTTCATGGCCGAGTGGCTCTGCCAGACGAGCATTCTCACAACCCCCACAATGGCTCTCAGTGTGACCGAGACGCGCATCCTCGTAGGCAACCGCACAACCCAGTTGGAGACAACCACTGCTGCGCTGTGTGAGGTGCAGCACACACACCGCAGCCGGAGGAAATTTGCCTGGAAGAACAGGAAAGGTTCTTGCCTGGATTTCATCCAGTGCCTCTTGGATTCGAACTTCCGAATTACCCCGACAGCTCCACTGTCCATCCAGATCACCGAGGGAGCCCTAAACGGCCTGCCTGGGCAAGGACTGGATGCGTGTGGAACCGTGAACCCGTGAGGGGCCGCTGATCTGTGGCCAAATGCCATGGAGGGAGGGCAAAAGGTGGTGGTGACAAGCCCACAGCTGGGCTGCCCCCAACTTTACCTCTGCCCCTATTTCTTTTAGCAGCAAATAATTAAAGAAACAAAGAGGGGCTGCTCATTACCTCCCAAGGCTCAGAGGAGGGACGCAAGGATGGGACTGGAAACACCAAGAGGGGACTGGAGATAAAGCCCTGCGAGGAGAGACGGAAAGAACTGGGCATGTTTCGCCTGGAGAAGAGGAGCCTGAGGGGAGATAGGATCACACTCCATAAGCACTTCAAAGGCTGCCACAGAGAGGAAAACCAGGACCTCTTCTCATCATCCCAGAGCGCAGGACATGGAACAATGGGCTTCAGTTACATGGAGCCAGATTCTGGTCGTTAGAGCGCTGAGACGGGAACCCATGACCTAGGGAGCTGGCGGGCAGATGGCATTCGAGAGCCATCTGCCAGGAATGCTCTCGCTTGGAAACCTGCACCGAGCTGGGGGTGGGCTTGATGGCCTTCAAGGCTCCTTCCCTTTCAGCCCAGCTCTCGTCCCCATCGAGATCACCTTGACACTTGTCTATCCAGCGATCCCATTCAGTTTTACAGGATGTGGAGATCTGATACGCATTCCCTGCCCTTCCTCATCCAGATCATTAATAAGACTATCGAAGAGCACAGGATTCAACTGGGAAAAAATAAGATGCAGTTTCCAGTTCCAGCACAGCAGTTATTTCAAGGCGAAAATGGACTGAACCATAGCAGAATGGGCATCCCATAGGTCTGGGCTTTCACTCTAACTTAGTAGAAGGATACAAATATCTTCCAAGGCGGCCTGCCTCTTCCTTGGCTGTTTCGTGTCCCCCGTCCCCCAAACACACAAATTGCCAGAAAGAAGAGCAACAAGGACACTGCAAAGCCATCCAACAGACACCCTGCAACTTTCACCCTGTTGGAGAGCCTCACAGAATCATCCCAGCAGGACTGTGAGGCTCCAGCACCAGATTGACTGGGGAAGATGAGCCCCGGAAAAGCTCTGCTGGATGGACGCAGTGGCAGCAGCAAAACAGGCCTTCTTTGCTGCCTGCGCATGTGCAGCGGGCACATGTATGCGCTCGCACACGTGTCCGGCCAGCCTCATCACCAGAGGCACACTCGCCGTGCCGACTGCCAGTCATGTCTCCCGATTCTTAGTGTAAATACGGCCGTGACAGGATCACCGGCCCTGTCAATGGGTAATTCCCCCAGTGCATTCCGGGGTCGGTCGGACACACAGAGACAGAGGCTGCGCTAGATTCTGGCCTCTGCAGTCCTGCTCTCAACTGCAGCCGTGCCCTGGCTCCGTGCACGTCACGCCAGCCAGGTCCTCTGGCTTCGGCGTCTCCGAGTGACGAGTCGATGGCATGGATAAGACTTGATTTTTGGAAGGAGGTGCTTGCAACCTGCTGCCCCCCCCCCCCGCTCTGCCCTTGCCCTCCCACCGCTGGAATGCCATCCTCTCCCAGAGAGCTTCACCCTGGTGCCCTCCATGTAAGTGGAGAGCATATCTCCTGTCCTGCCCATGGCCAGTGGCCCGGCTGGGCAGGTAAGACGGGGGAAGCAGCCTCTGCCCACAACATCTGGACAGCACCAAGATGGGGAAGCAAGAAGGCCTGGCCCTCTTCTTCGGATCGGGCTGCTGGGCAACCTGAATGCAAGAATTAGGATGCCTCTCATGGGGCTTGTATTTTGCAGTTTGGTCCTGTTTATGACTTAAGTCTTGATTCACGTTTCGCTCGTTCGCAAAATGGTTTTCAACTGACTGAAATTTCTTAATACATTTTGGAAAAAAAGAAAAGCCCACTCCAAACCTATTCTTGGGAGTAGCTGATGCTTATTCTGAGTCAAACCAGGCAAAATCTACTGTAGATCTGTTGCTGTCACATACTGTTGGCTCCAATTTAGGCCACCCTATGAAAGAGGGTGAATGCTATGATCTAAGAAAACCAAGATCATGGCATCCGGTCCTCTCATTTCCTGGCAAATAGATGGGGAAGAAAAGGAGGTAGTGACAGATTTTATTTTCCTGGGCTCCAAGATCACTGCAGACGGGGACTGCAGCCAAGAAATTAAAAAACGCTTGCTCCTGGGGAGGAAAGCTATGGCAAATCTAGACAGCATACTAAAAAGCAGAGACATCACCCTGCCAACAAAAGTGCGTATAGTCAAGGCTATGGTTTTCCCAGTTGCAAAGTATGGCTGTGAAAGCTGGACCATAAGGAAGGCTGAGCGCCAAAGGATTGAGGCCTTTGAATTGTGCTGGAGGAGACTCCTGAGAGTCCCTTGGAGCGCAAGGCGATCAAACCGGTCAGTCCTAGAGGAGATCAACCCTGACTGCTCTTCAGAAGGCCAGATGCTGAAGATGAAACTCAAATACTTTGGCCACCTAATGAGAAGGAAGGACTCCCTGGAGAAGAGCCTGATGCGGGGAAAGATTGATGGCAAAAGAAGAAGGGGAAGGCAGAGGAGGAGGGGGCTGGATGGAATCACTGAAGCAGTCGGCGTGAGCTTAGGTGGACTCCGGGGATGGTGGAGGACAGGAAGGCCTGGAGGAATGCTGTCCATGGGGTCGCGATGGGTCGGGCACGACTTGCAACTAGCAACAACATGAAAAATTGCTCTCCAAAATGTCCTGACCTTCTCAGTCCTTCTCAGCTCTGGTAAACGCAAGGCTGTGGCTTCCTTTATGGAATCAAGCTATCTCAGCTGATCTTCCTCTTCTTCTCCTGCCTTTGAGTTACCTTAGCATGATTGTCTCTACCAGCAGGTCTTGCCTTCTCAGATAAGCGGCTTTTCATCTGAATTAAACTCAAACTTTCACCTGCTTTCCCCCTGCTCTTTCTGGCCTCTCCCCTTCCACATCTACCAAAATAACCAGGGCTCCACAATGATGGCCAACTTGTGGACCTCCGTTTGTTGTGGGACTACAATTCCCATAATCCCTTACCATCCACTTTGCTGGCCTCAGCTGATGGAAGTTTCAGCCCATTAATATCTGGATGCCCACATGTTCCTCCCCTTCCTCTAGACCCAACAAGCATCAAGAGTCACGCATCTTCTCTGCTACTTCCAAGGGTATTATCTCCCAATTCTTTTCCAAGCCCAGTTCAAAGACAGTCTCAGGCCAGTCCTAACATTAGGCAATGTCAAATAGCTATCCTGAGCAGCAAACTCTGGTAGGATGAAAGTGGCAATGCGGTGCTGCAGCTCTGTAGAGAAATAACACTAACAACAACAGCGGAAGATCAGCAGTGCCCAACTGTTCCGGGGACCATCCGATTCCCTTTTCTGTAGCCCAGAGGTCAGAAGTAATTTTGTCACACTGCCTGACTGTGTGCCAGTCCAAGGTCACTCAGTTATAAAGACACAAGAAGAGCCACGCTGGACGAGACCAGAGTTCTACCTAGCTCAGCATCTTGATGAAGGACCACCCTGAAGATACTATCCTGCTCATCCAGAAAACTAGCAACCAAAAGCCTTCTCTCCCACAAATGTGTCTAATCCCCTCTTAAAGTCCTCCAAGCTGGTGGCCGTCCCCACACCAGGGAGCAAATCCCACAGTTCAACTAGGTGCTGTGTGAAGTCCTTCCCTGGATCTTCCTCAGCCTCGCACCAGCCGGCTTCACCAGATACCCACAGGCTCCAGGACATTAAGAAGGGAGAAAGGTCTATCCCTTCCCACTTGCCCCGTGGCAATGTGATGCAAGGGTCTGAGAACTGGAATGGGACACGAGCGTTCTGGAGCTAAGTCCCCGCTCAGCCATGGAGTTCGCTGAGTGACTTTAGGCCACTCACTGGCTCTCCGTCTAACCTACTTCACAGCACTGCTGCCGTGAGGATAAGACAGAGCGAGGAGAACCAGTAGGCTAGCTTGTGTTCCTTGCAAAAGGAAGGAAACGTGGAATAAATGTAATAATATTTTGTTGTAAACTGCCCAGAGAACAGAGAACTTCAGCTACCAGCAGTTTAGAAATGGGGGGGGGGAGGAGGTGATGGTGATGATGATGGGCGATGCACAATTTTATGCAGCTTCATCATGTCCGTTTGGTAATAAAGAGGGTGAAATCTAGTGGTGAGTCTTGCAGGGCTCACTCCATGCGCAATCCCATGGTAACATGCACATTTGATTTGCACATCTCAAACGGAGGCCAAACTTTTTGCCACACCTTAATTAAAGTGGCAAGGCCAGCAGGGGCCAGATAAAGTTGCCTGCTTGCTAAGTTCAACCACTGGGCCATTCTACCCTTCAAGAGAGGGCTAAACACATCCAGATCCTGTGCTACTCAGATCCTATGTCAATCCTGCTAACTCCACGGGGGCAGGCAGTCCCTCTGAAAGCGGCCGTCACATCCAAGACGGCTTGTCATGAGCTTCGCTTCCGTCACATCCAAGCTGGCTTGTCATGAGCTTCGCTTCCGTCACATCCAAGACGGCTTGTCATGAGCTTCACTTCCGTCACATCCAAGACGCCTTGTCATGAGCTTCGCTTCCGTCACATCCAAGACGCCTTGTCATGAGCTTCGCTTCGGCAACCTCTCCCAGCCCACTTCTTCCCCTGCAGACCATTAGCACAGTCGGCTTGCCGATTTGCAGAAAGGCCTTTTCTCCAAGATGCCCCCGGGAAATGCTCTGCAGTTTTGCCCACTCACTCTCCACTGCCGGTTTTTACATGCAACTGCAGATGGCAGCTTTTAATGCTGCATAAATAGAACCGGCGGGGGGGGTGGGGGGGATCGTGAAGGAGAGATGCCCTTCCTGGTTTGCTGTAATCAGCCCACTTCATCAAAATGACATTCAGCAGCAAGGTAACCGGCAGCTGTGGAAGCCGGTTTAGCATTGGCTCGTTTTAGTATGTAGCATGTAACAAAGATGCTCTCAGCAGTGCCTTTTGCCCACACAAAATGCGTTTGGGCAAAACCTCAAAATGACCCTGGCTGTTGGGATGGCTCGGGTGGTGTTTCCCTTTGAGACAACATCCCAATATTCTAACTGGTGGCTTCAGTGTCCACTGGGCATGCAGAAACTTAGCAGGTGGAGGTTTTCCAGGAAGGAGATGAAGCAACAAAGCTAATGTCATCTGCTAAACATATCCAGGGTCCCACCAAAACAAGGACTTCTATTTTTGCAGGGGGTGGAGGAGAATGCATCCAGGTTCTTGCAACAGACCTTGCAGTGCATCTCGCTAAGCCAGCCAAAAGCTTTGGCTCTTGGTGGTCCAGAAATGGGGTTAATCAAATGAAATTAAATGGTGGAGCATGACTGGCGCTGCAAGGCCACCAAGCTGGGCAGGCCCCTGAACATTTAGCAAACAGGAGTCATTCTGCTATTGGGAAATGACAACGCTTGTGTGAAGAGAAACGTCCATCTTAAACTCTGCCCACAATGGGTTTTTCATCCACAGTGTCTTTCCTGATTTGGGCCTTATCTTGCATATCTAAATGCCAGCAAGTCTTGCCTTCTCCACGTGCTTGAGATGCCAGCAAACCATCAAAAGGATGTTCCTCTGTTAGACATTTACCCTTCATCTTTTCTTCCTCCTTTTTAAACATACACTTTTAAAACCTGCAAAACTACTCAGATAATAAGAGAGGTGCTAGCAACAGCACCAACACAGGCCAATGCAAAATGCACGTGTACATGCGTGAGCACCCACGTTGGCCCCTGCATCCACAATGGCAGCCAACTTCCTTGCAAGGCAGGGGAACCATTTCTTCCCTTCAAGAGCTCACCTCATTGTGAAAACTAGGTACAGTACCTCTGTTAAAATCACTAAGGGCACTTCCAAACTGGCCCTGCTAACTCTAAAAGTGTTACACCTGTCATGCCTGTACGGGTTAGTTGGTACATTCAGTCAAATATCGTGTTTTCTGGGAGACTGCCTTTGAAGTAGGGATTGGGGGAAAATGGGTTCAATTCATGTTTCAGTATGAGTTAACTGAATTTTTCCCTTCTGAATCACTATGAGAACTAAAGTTCAGCTACTGCCTGGAAATTCCCCCTCCAAATTTCATGATGGAGTTCTTCAATTAAACAGGAGTTCAACAATGCATGTAGCAAGGAATATAACATTATAAAATGCATTATATTTTCACTATTAATGTATATTAAATATGCATTGTATTTTTGACTACTTGACTACTAAAATGCAGTTTTAGTAAAACTACTTCTAAAATGTTTACTAAAAATGTTTACTAAAACTACTAGTTTTAGTAAAACTATTACTAAAATGTAATTTAAAAAAATTAAAATGCATATAAAAATGAACACATTCAAAGAAATGTTGCGACAATGTTTCGGAATTATGTGAACTTGCAAAAAAAAAAAATCTCCATTAGGAATAAACCAAACAAGATTGGAGAAATTAGCAAGGTTCGAGAAGGATCAACCTTAAGATCAGGATTAATGAGGAATGGAGACAAAGTGAAATAAAGAGATTTATCAATTCCTCTTGGAAAAGTTGAGAAAGGGGAGACCTGACAGAGGTGTTTGAAATAATGCATGGTGTGGAGATAGTAGAGGAGGAGGAATTTTCCTCCTCCTCCTCCTGTAACACTTGAATCCGGGGTCATCCCATGAAGCTGATTGGCGGGGCCCTCAGGACAGATAAAAGGAAGCATTTCTTCACACAGCGTGTAGCGAAACTGTGGCATTCGCTGCCATGGGGAGTGGTGACGGCCACCAGCCTGGGTGGCTCTTAAAAGGGATTGGACGGGTTCGTGAGGGAGGGGGCTCTCCGTGGCTGCTGGCCTTGCTGGCCACGGGCCACCTCCTTCCCCAGGGGTGGGCTGCCTGCATGCACCGGTTGCTGAGGGCTTGGCAGGAGGGGGTCTTGCACCCACCCTGCTGGAGGGATCCTGTGGGCACCGAGTGTACGGAGTGCTGGGCTGGTTGGACCTTGGGTCTGATCCAACAGAGCTGTTCTTATGTTCTTACACTGGAAGGCTACTCAGCTGCTTTAGTGCACACAAAACTGGGCAACATGGTTAACTGCACTGGCTACGATTCCGATCCGGGGTGAGTTCAAAGCACTGAGCCTCTCTTGGAAAGCCCTCTGTGGCTTGGGACGTGGGTACCTTAAAGACAGTCACCTTTTCTCACATGGACCTATCCAAGTACTAACACAGCCCTCGGAGTCCTTCTCTGTGTCTCTTCACCCTCAGAGGAAAGGCAGGTGCTCCCCAGGAACAGGGTATTCTTGGTGGCTTTGGAATGCCCTCCTCACAGAGACGGGTCTGGTGCCAACTCCAGCCTCATTTCAGCACCCACTAGAAGCCTATTCCTTAGCCCATGCCTGCTCCGGTTGATTATTTTTACTGATGTACATACTGCCAACCAGTAAGAAACATTAAGGATATGCTTTTAAAATGAAAATATATATAAAACATACCAATTCATGGAGCAATCAAAAAGCACTCCATGCAAATATACAAGATAATCAGAGCAGTGAAAATTAGGAGTATTCCTGCTCGGCTGTTTTGTTTTCTTACGCTGACCTTGCTGCGAAGCTGTCAGCATTTCAGGGATCCTGTGATCGTGTTCATTCACTGCCTTTTTTAAACTGCCATAACGCACTCTGTGAGCTTCTGGGGCTGAAGGAATGAGATGCAGCATTCCTGTCACGAATAAATATTAGCGTGCCTGTTGTTATCAAGACTGGAAACTATGCAGGGACATGCCAAGCATCATAGAAGCAAAGCGGTTTCAACCATTACAGAAGGTTGGATTCATTTAGAGGGAGCAAAATGCCACTCGCTGGATTGTTTCAGCCTCTGCAGCAGCTCTCCCTAGCCTGGTGCTCTCCAGAAGTATTCGACAGCAATTTCCATCATGGCTGGGAATGATAGGGGTTATAGTCCAGCCCATCAGGAGCGTGCCAGATTAGAGCCAGTGACCGGTGTCCACCTGAGTATGGCTACAGGACCACTGCAGAATGAAGCAAAATGTTACTCCCGTTTGGAGAGGACAAACATTGTTCTCTCCAAATCTTGAGGCAGGGAGAGAAGCGACCAGCTTGGTCTTTCCCTGTGGTTCATGGAGGTGTTTCAGTCTTAGGCACGAGAGGAAAGGAAGTAAATACCGCTGGAGCCCTACCTGAGCTCGCTCTTATGGGTCTTCAGAAAGTGCCAGTACATCCAATAGTCCCTCTTTTTCCCACCCAAGCACTAGGCCATGCCAGGAAGTGCACAAAATCTAAATTTCTGTGTGTTCATGGACGGGGCTTGGGACATGTCCATAAACCTCTCCAGCTATTCCTTCCCCACCACTGCCACTTGTTTTGCAAGAAAGAGGAGATGGTAGCTGCCAGTTTTTGGAGATTTTATTTATTTATTTTTTGATTTATATCCTGCCTTTTTCCTACAAAGGGCTCAAGGCAGCTTACATCATTCTCCTCCTCCATCTTATCCCCACAACAACAACCCTGTGAGGTAGGTCGGGCTGAGAGTCTGTGACTGGCCCAAAGTCACCCAGTTGGCTGAGTCCCATGGCCGAGCAGGGACTCGAATCCAGATCGTCTGAGTCCTAGTCCCATGCCCTTAACCACTGCGCCACACTGGCTCTGGTTGCTGCCATTTTGACTTCCCAAGAGTCACGTGGCAACGTTGCTGCGTCATCATGAGATGAAAGGTGGGAAATCGCAGCAGTGACCTCCAGTTAGCGACCGGTCACCAAACCCCTTTTTTGTACTCTCGCCAGATATAGCTCCAAACTTTTTCTTGACTTGAAAATGAGGTGCTGAAAATGGACCAGTTTGGGGTGGGGGGGGGTACAGTGTGAAGCAGTGCTCCAAGTACCGAAATAAATAAACAAATAAGAACAGGTACAGGAGAGAGCCTTGGCAACGCTTGATAAAGGGGTGAGTTTAAAGATGCAAAATCAAGCATTCTTGCCCACACCAAAAATCTGGCAGATAACCGCTGAAGCTGATGGTGCAGAAATTCAGCAGGCCACCTTTGCAGAGTGAAGGGAAGGGCAGCTGCTTCTTTCAGAAATGCATTTTGCAAATAAAACTGCTAGAATCGTGTAACTGCCAAAGCAAGATGTTTCTCCTGTTCACACAGGGTCATATTGCTCCCTTCGATAACTGACATGAATGCATTCTGGGGGTGCAGGGGTACCCGACCCACAGCCCCCCACATCCTGTTGAGGAGTTCCCCTAAGGCTCTGCCGCTGCCACCAAAACAACCACGGTGGAACCGCACCCATGGTGGGGGCAGAGCAGGGCTGGGGGGCCGGTGCAGGAGGCGCCTCCCCCTCCCCAGAGACCCCACAGCAGCCTGGATTGCCAGACTGAAGTAGCAACCAGGTCAGGACGTTTGGAACTGGGAGGGAGCTCAGAGCACCGTTTCTTGTCACTAGTAAGAGCAACGAAGCAGTGATCAGGATGATGTGGCTGGGCATGCAACTGGGCGTGTGCGTTTGTGTGCATACGTGTGCAAAAGAGGCAAAGAATGAGGCTTACATTCAGAGAGCTCCAGAAGAGATCTCTGCTCATACATCCATACGGATGCTTCGAAGTGCCATGCGAGCTGTTGGGAGCACGGAAGCCAAGCTCAGCTCCAAACCAGCCTAGAGCCAGGCAAGACCTACTTTGGGAGGTGGCGATGACTGAAAGTGAAGGCTAAAAGGAGAAGCAGGAAGAAAGCAGCATTCCAAGGGGGAAAGGGGGAGTGTTTTTGAAGGGAGAAGAGCAGCACTGTGGCCTGGTCAAAAGACAGGCAAAGCAGAAGCAGCTGTCACTCAGGGGTAAAGAGTATGCCACACGCATGCAGTTTAGTTCCAAGAACTAGTCCTGTGCATCCTTCAAGGCAAGGCCAAAGAAAGAAGCAAGGGGATGCAAGCATATAAATATCCATTAATACATTGTGGGGTAGTGAGAGCCAGTGTGGTGTGGTGGTTAAGAGCATGGGACTGGGACTCAGGCGATCTGGGTTCGAGTCCCCGCTCGGCCATGGAGCCAACTGGGTGACTTTGGGCCAGTCACAGGCTCTCAGCCCAACCTACCTCACAGGGTTGTTGTTGTGGGGATAAGGTGGAGGAGGAGAATGATGCAAGCTGCCTTGAGCCCTTTGTAGGAAAAGGCAGGATAGACATTGAAAAATAAATAAATAGATAAATAAATAAAATTTAGGGCCACACTTAAAACATTCCTTTTAAAATATGGAAATAATGCTAGTTATCAGGCTGCAGGAGTCACTTTTTCTTAGACTGCCTTTCAATGCAAGATTTTTGTAACATTTTTATAAGTCTTTTCCAATGTATATTTAAGTGCCATTGCCCCTTTCCCCCCTTTTTAACTTAGACCCTGAAGAAGGCCTAAAGTCAGGACCAAAAGTGTGCAGAACTTCTTCCTGCAATAAAAATGCACACATGCTTCAACATCTGAACCTTGGAGTCTTTATTTCCCTGGACTATCTTGGAAGTTCTCCCCTTTTGTTTCCCACCAGTTGTCCTCCAGGTGTGTTGGACTACAGCCCCCATCCTCCTCAGCCAGCGTGGCCTGTCGGAGGGGACCAGAGGGAAAGGTGCATGTCGTCCTGCAGGAGCCAGGAGGTGGGCAGGCCTTCCTGCTTTCCCTGCGGCACCTTGCAGAGCCAAGAAGTGGTGCCGGGAAGCAACCAAACACTTCATTATTCCCACTCCAAATGGCAGAAAGGCTCCCAGAAATGGTGCAGCCAACAAAGAGCACAGCATTCCTGCAGGAAGCAGTAAAACTCAGTGCTGTTTATACATACTTAGCCAGGGAAGCCCAGACTGGCCTGTGAGAGCTCTCTGGGGGTTTGGGCAAGGGCATTTCCCAGCCCTGTGCCTGGAGAGCTTGGGGACCGAACCCGGAATTTCCGCATGCAAAGGACATGCTCTTCCCCCTGGCAATGTGCGAGGAGGCCCCTCCTGCGGTTCGTGGCTGCCCCCTCCTGCATCCGTGCCCTGTGGGTTTGTACCTGGTGCCTCGGCTAGCGCCATTCCTCACAGCTCCGCCATCCGTGAAATTGAGGCTGCCGGTCCAATTGGCCACTTCCTCTTCATTCTGCCAACTAAACTGCAGCCCACTGGCGAGAAAATGAGGCAATTGGTATTTCACATCATTCATCGGCTCAGTTCTTTTCAGCACCGGTTATGCGGTGGACAGCACAGGTTCTTCGAAGAGACAGGAATGCATGGGAAGGCTCATAATGCATTGCTTTACTGTGAAAGGTTAGGTGGTGTTTGTTCGTCTGTTTGCTTTCTTCTTCGAAAACAGAACTTCAGAATAGCATTGTTTAATTAATTTAGCCGCCCTACAGAATCTAAGCTTTTACTTCAAAGCTAATATATGAAACAGGCCCAAAATTCATTGGAGAAATAAGACAAAAGCAAAAAGACCTATTTCTTTTCCATATTTTACGGCCCGTTTCCATGAACAAATCAACCAGAGGTGTGCAGATGTTTGGTCTTTCCGATGTTGCTGGACCACAACTCCCACCATCCTTCACCATTGGTCAGGGCTGATGGAGGCTGAAATCCAACAGATGGAGATGGCCCACTGCTGTTCAAACTAACGATAGGACCTGTGTCACCTCACCTGGTCTTCCCAAACTGGTCTTGGCCTCCCAGTCTGTCCATGGCTCACTTTCCCAACCCTGCCCTTGATTCCTCTTGGCCTGATGTTGTCCCTGATCTTCAGCTAATTTCCCACCTCACCCATTACCTCTGGCTCATATCCCATCACTCCGGGTAGGGCCCAGACTCCATATCGGCCTGGTGCGAGCAAAGCCTTCAGGACCTGGGTTCCCCCATGCATTCAATAAGCAGTCTGAAGCTGGGAAGAGGGCCAAGCTCCTGGAAACCTACCTAGCAGGGGCAGGGGTGGGATAAGAACATGCCCCTTTCAAAATGCCTTCAACTCTCTGGAGGAAAACACACACCCATCCCACTCTCTGGAAATCGCCAACTCTCGGAGGGGGAGAGCCTCCAGAACAATCCTCTCCAATCTCAGCCAGCATTGAAACTGAAATATAAGAGACCCAGGGTTGCCTTGCTGGACCAGGCCTCGGGGGATCTGTATTCTAGCTCGCACAATGCTTACTGGTGACTTGGGGCCAGTCCCAGACTCTCAGCCTTGCCTACCTCGCAAGGTTGTGGTCAGAATAAAATGGAGGAGGATTCTGTAAGCAACGTCGGGTTCCTTGAAGGAAAAAAGGCAGGACACAAAAATAGTGAATACATAAACAAAAGTGAATCAATTCTTCTTAATTATTGTAAATAATTAATCCTGAGACGTTTTATCGGGAAGGACGGGGTAAAAATGTTTTTAATTAATTAAGTCGAACACCACCTTGACCCTCTTCAAGACATTGAAAGACTGCAGAACTGGGAAGCTTATAAGTTAGTTTGCTAATGCTTCTTTGTCAGAGATGCCTAACAACCGCTGCCCCCACAAAATGACTGAGCGGGGGAACGGCAGTCCAATTAACTTAAGACTGCACACTTCCACTGCAAGAGCCACTGCCTTGCCAGCAGTCGCCGTCCCACTTAACGCTCATATTTTCAAGAACCACAAATTCTTGGAGAAAATCGCTTAATGGAAAAACAATTATTGAGAAACAAAACCATCCATCAGAAAGCAACTACAGTCTTCAAACTGAAGGATCGAGTGAGTTATATCAGTCACTAGAAGCCATGCCAATGAAAATGTCGTGCAAGGCATCTGAAAAATGCTCAAGGGTGAGGAGGAGCCAGACCGCCGAAGATTTGGATGGGACTTCCAGATCTCCACAGCCCGTGCTAGCATGGCCAAGAGTCAGGAATGCTGGGAGTTGGAGTCCAAAACACCTAGAGATCTGCCCCTGCTCTTGCAGAATGGAATTCTATCACCGCAGGACAAAAATGGAAGCATCTCTCTTGACTCGTTAGGAGTCCTATGGCTAAAATGGCTAAAATGACTGGAAATAGTGAGCTAGTTTTGAAATCTGGTCACACACACTTGTTCATTTAACCACTGTACAACAATTATTGTTCTATTTTCTACCCGCTTTTGTTATATCAATGGGATTGCAGCTTAGTAGTCAAGGTTCATTCTGCGTGAAGACGGTCCATCCATGTCAACCTACAGAGAAAAGGTTCCAATAACACAGCCTTCCCCAATCAGGTGTCTTCCAGGGTGGGTTGCACTACAGTTCCCAGCATCCCCAAGACAGCTGGAGGATGGTGCATGACACAGTGAAGGTCTGCCGCCAATCAGAATACACAATATTGGGCTAAATTTGCTGGATCGGTGGTGTGACCTGGCTTAGGGCAGAGCCTGATCTTCGTAAGAACTTGTCATCAGACAGATGGTACAGCTACACAGTCCTCTTAGCAGGACAAAACGGTAACCCCCCATTCCTGCTTTGCACACACGTACCTGGACTCTCAAATGGTACAGAGAGCCGGTGTGGCGTAGTGGTTAAGAGCATGGATGGGACTCACGGATTGCGGATTCTAGTCTCTGCTCGTCCATGGAGCCAACTGGGTGACTGCAGGCCAGTCACCGACTCTTAGCCCAACCTACCTCACAGGGCTGTTGTGGTGAGGAGAAGACTGAGGGCAGAATGCTATAACCTGCTTTGAGCTCTTTAAAAAAGAAAAAAGTGGGATATAAATATAATAAAATAAATAATACAGTCCCGGAAGGACTATGTGTAAGAACATAAGGAGATCTGTGCTGAATCAGGCCCAGAGCACACAGAAAACCCTAAAGCAGGACAGAGTGCAACACCACTGTCTTACCCATGTTCCCCAGCAACTGGTGCACACAGGCACACTGCCTCTGATACGGAGGCAGCATCGAGCCATCAGGAGTCAGCCATGGATATCTTTGCCCTCCGTGAAGTTGTTGTTTGTCCCTTTAAAGCAGGGGTCTCAGACTCAACTAACCTGGGGGCCGCTGGAAGGAGAGCCTGGGTGAGGCTGGGCTGCATCAAGCATTCCACCCCCGCGGTGGTGGTGGTGGTGGGCCGCTCGCCCCACGGCTGGCGCTTTGAAGGCTGCAGGGCCCCTCTCCCATGCCCCGCCCGTCCCGGCAATTGGCCCGCGGGCCGCGCGTTGGAGACCCCTGCTTTAAAGCCATCCAATGGAGGGCCATCACTAATCATGTGGGCGTGAAATGCAGTTTAATGAGGCCATGTGCACAAGTCCTTCCTTTAATCTGCCCTGGATCCACCACTAATCAGTTTCAAGGGTGGCGGATTCATTTCCAAGGTCCAGAATTATGACAACAAGAGAGAAATGCCCCCCATCCACTCCCAACGCCTTTCTCCAGTCGGTTCTCTTGCTTCTGGGCCAAGAGCCAGCAACTTCCCCATCGCTAACCAGAGAGCCTCCCAGCTGAGCAGGGATCTGCATGTGGCTTCTTCCAGCCAAATGGAGATTTTTGCCTGATGAGTTCCACACAGCCTACACCCACGACCTTGGTGGCTGACTTTATTATAGAGTGAGCCACTGGGTTCATAGCCGCATCCTAATTTGAACTCCCTTCTCTGCAAGGCTTAACTTGATCTCCCTCGCTCGCTGCTGTCTGAAGGGCAAGTATTTTCTGGCTGCAAGCCCGGCCTTCCTTGGCCCTTCTGCCAGAAGTTCCGTGAGACTGACATATGCTAAACTGGATTCCCAGACAACTATCAAAAGAGCTCCCAAGAGAGGCCCGCGAATTTTCCTCCATCTTCTAGAATTGCTGACCTTTTATCTACCACCAAGCCGTCTTCCAATTGAGTTGTCTGCAGCTGATAATGCATACCTGAGCTGGGTCAAGGAGGCAGTTAGTGTTTTAATTCCCTTTGAGTTCTCTTTGTTGAGGCATAGATGTTCTCAGCCTCCTGAAAGGGATGCAGGGAGAGACTGCAAGCACAGTCACAGGTGTGTTGGTACAGCTGGACTTCACTGCTGTTTTAGCATCGTCATTCGACTCCGTGATGCTTTTATTTTTACACTTCACAAAGCTGTGAAGAGTTTTAATCTCTTGGTCACTGTTTCAAAGTGAGTTAGTTTGATTTTATAGTTGCCTGATTTGCCACTTCTTACATTTCTATTTTATCTGTGATAATGTGACTTAAAAGGCAGTCTAATACAGTGATTAGGCTATTCGATGGAAGCACACTGGGAGATTTCAGGCCAGCCACTTGCCTGTATGAGGATAAAAAGACCAGAGGAGGGCTGCATAACCTGCCTTAGATTCTTTTAAAGAGGAAAAAGGTTGCAACATGGATGTAATAATAAAAATACTTGCAACAAATAAAATAAAAATTATGATTATGATTATTACTGTTATTTTGTACATTGCCCAGAGAACTGCTTTCACTGGGCAAGTGATAAATTGAATGAATAAATTAATATGTCCATTTTCCTTCAATGGTTAAATTCAAGAGTACTTATTGCTAAGCAGCCCGGGAATAAATGAATGAGAAAATACAAGGAAATGAAGGTAGGGGTTTGTAAATAGGTTATTTCTGCCGTTGCTGTTTTGGTCCTCTGTACTGGCGGAAGGATGCTCGGCGGCTGTGCCCACTTCAAGAGTTCATGGTGCTGCAGAGCCATTTTGAGGTCACGAAATTGGATCCAGCAACTGCTGGGGAAATGGACAGCGGTTGTCAGCAAGTCGGCAAGGCACTTGATGGAGGAGTGAGGCGAGCAGCGACGGGATGGATCTGAAAGGGGCAAGGAGGCGCAAAGCCGCTCAAGGGAGAGGGCCTTTTTGTCCCTGTGTGCCCCAAAGCTTCCTGGCTGACTTTGCGATAAAGACTATTGGATGTAACCATCAAAGAGCAAATGCACATTTTAATCATGGGCAAGAATGACAAAGAGGCAAAGCTACAGGCATATGCATTCCCCTCCCCGCATCCTTAAAAGCCGTGAAGCAAAATAACATGACCTAGTTTATTGAATTAGAACTGAAACCAATTCCTCTGCCTAAATATTCCGCTCAAAATTCTCCTCCAGATTTTCACGACCAAATAGTCTGAGATTGCAGTGTTCAGTGTGTATTTAATATGCAACATCTGCCTTTGGCATATAGGACAATTTGGGAGCAGCCAGTCTTGTCCTGATAATGGTTGACAGCTGGCCTGCAATAGTATTTAGTAAATGGTGTGGTGAGAAATGGTGAGAGCCAGTGAGGTATAGTGGTTAAGAGCACGGGACTGGGACTCAGGCGATCTGGGTTCGAGTCCCCGCTCAGCCATGGAGCCAGCTGGGTGACTTTGGGCCAGGCACAGTCTCTCAGCCCAACCTACCTCACAGGGTTGTTGTTGTGGGGATAAGATGGAGGAGGAGAATGATGCAAGCTGCCTTGAGTCCTTAGTAGGAAAAAGGCAGGATATAAATCAAAAAATCAATCAATCAATAAAAGAAAATGATCACTGGCTTTCTAGACTCCATTTACCCTATGAGGAAAGGTTAAAGAGTTTGGAGCTTCAGAGAAACAGGCAAAGAGGAAAGCGGCCACACCAAAGCTGTATAAAATTATATAATGAGGGCAGGAGGAAGGTGGAGAATGGAGTTTTTCTCCATTTCTCATCATCCTAGACTCTGAGGTCATCCAACGAAGATGAAATGAAAGGAGGTCCAGGACAGGTGAAAGGAAATAGCTCTTCTCCCATGTAGGAAAATTGTAGGAAATTCATGTAGGAAAATTGCTGCCAAGAGAAAGAGAGAAGGCCACCTATTTGGACAATCAGTAGTAGTAGTAGTAATGTTATTTCCGCGTTACCCAATGGCTGAAGCTCTCTAGGTGGTGTACGACAACTCATGAACCTGAACAACCAAGTACAATGTAAAAGATAAGTAACAGTAAAACACCGTGAAATCTCAGATGTAAAAGCAAATTTTAAATGACTTAAACTACTAGGACAGATTAATTCAGCAAGGCCTGCTAAGACAGTGGCCACCACCCACCCCCTCTGTGCTGTTTGGAGCTCTTAAATGCTTTGGCACAGACAGCAGGCTTAACCTGGTGCTGAAAGGACAGAAGGGCTGGCACTGGGCTGGCTTCACTGGGGAGACTGTCCCATAACTAGGGGGCCACCACTGAGATGACCCTTCACCGTGTGGCCACCCTCCGAGCCGAGCCTCCCTCGGAGGCAGCATTCTGAGGAAGGCCTAAAATATTGAGCATGGTGTCCATCGAGACTGTGGCTGGGATTAGGTAAGTTCATGAAGTATAAGGCTCCAAGCAGCCAGTGGCGGTTATATATTCACTGGGTTCAGAAAACACGACAGACCAGCAATGGTAAAAAACAACCATGGCTTGTTCTGTTGTCTGAATCCCACCTGTGGGTGGACCAATGAGGATGAGGCAGTTGACACAGGCAGGCAGCAATGCATCTTGGGATTGAATTCCAGGCACAGTGGCTGATGGAATGCATGCCAACAGTGGGGGGGCCAAGCGGGGAGGACGGAAGCCACAATGAAGTAGAAACTACTTGATTGTCTGTCAAGCAGGTCATGGTAGAAATTCATGAGCAAGGGAATCGCACAGGGCGATCTGTTGCGTCCTGTTGTCTGGACACAGCCGTCGTCTTCACTGTGCCTCTCAGTACCAGATGATGGGGAACCGATGAGGGAGGGCGCCGTCACACTCCTGTCCGGTTTGTGGGGTGGGGGCTCAGCAGCCCCGTATCCAAGGCCACAAGCCGTGATGGCGAAAGGAACCCTCGGCCTGCCTGAGTCTGTGCTACTGAACAGCAGATCCTGGGAGGACGGTGGAGCAGGTTCCTGCCAGGGCCTGTCAGACCCAGCGAGGACCTCGGCGTGGCTCAGTCACGTGGGCTGGCCAAGCTTCCTCCAGGCTAGAGAAAAGGGAGGACGCCCCGTAAGGGCTTCATTATTGGCAGCAAGAGCCCCATCAACAACGTGAGTAGGACCGCGTTCACATCCCACCTTTCTTCCTCTTGCAAGGAACCCACGACGGCTGGCACCGTCTTCCTCCTCCCTGTTTTATCCTCACAGCAACCCTGCGAGGTAGGGTGGCTGAATGGCAGGGTGGATTGGGGGCGTTTGGGCCCTACCCCTTTGTTTTCACAACACTCATTCTGCCTTTGTCTCCATCCAGCTGCGGAACGTGCTGCCTGGAAGCATTTCCAGGGCGGAATCTGGCCCTCGGGGGGGCAGGTCCTGCACCCCTGGCGTCATGGATCCTCTCACCGTGGCGCAGTTTCGCAGCAGGGGAGGCACCCACCCGCGGGCAGCGGGATGCGGGGAGAGGCGGGCTGCATGCTCCCCACCACCTGCACCAGGAGGGCCACCCCACTGCCGCCACCCCCCCCACCAGATCGCTGCCGATGCGGCTCCCACCACCACCCCCGGCCCCTGCTGATCTGAGCTCCCCAACGAGGCATAAGGCAGGAAAGCGGCCAGCGTGCCCTTCAGCACTTGGCCAGATGCCTGAGTGGGGGGGGGG
>NW_025335606.1:5779449-5902338 GCF_004798865.1 Varanus komodoensis
GGTGGGGAGATAGGTACAGGTGGGGAGAAGGGGGGCAGACAGGCACTGCGCCAGGTGGGCCGGGGAGGGGGCCGACGTGCCTGAGGGCAAAGCGCAGGGGACATGCGCCCGCGCGGCCCGGCTGGTGCCCACGCTCTCCCAGGCGCGCAGGGGCCCGCTTCAGCACCGGCTTCCCATTGTTTTATCAATCGCCGCGTGCGACTGCGAGCGCTTTCAGTGAGAAAAACGCACCGATTAAGAGCACGCGGCTTTGGCGGGGGGGGGGGCCGCGCGGAGGCAGAGACCCCTGGCAGCTGTATTGATCTGCCTTTCTTTTCAAGCCAAAGCTGGGGCGGGGAGGGGGGCAGGTGGGTGAGCAAGCCAAGCGAACCAACCCCGGTGAGTCAGAAGAAAATGTTCTTGCCATTCACAAGGCTGCACTTTAGAGAAGGCGCTGATGTATGGAGCGGGAATTCTCTGAGTCAAGAGCTTCCTCGCAGGCAGCCCTTGAACTCGGAGTGCTCGCGATCTCCCGCAGGTATGAATCACGGATCTGGCGCGTGCGATCCAGTCCCCCCACCTTCACCATCGCTGACTGCCCCCTTCATTTCATGAAGGCCCACAGCAGGAAGGGCCTTATGGGATGCAGGAGCCTGTGATATCGATGCGCGTCCGTGTGAGCATACACGTTACTAGTAATGCTTTTGAGACCCGTTCAGTGTGTCTCCCTGCTTGTTACTCTGCGGCTATTCGTTGTTTTGTGTTTTTGCTATTTTATTTTATTAAAAAGAAAAAAAATATAAAAAGGAACGACTGGCAGAGGGACACAAGGGGAGGATGCATTTAAGCCATCAGTGTCATTTTTGAGGGTGTGGGTCCTTATGAAGAATCAAAAATGAGAGAGAGAGACAGGGAAGGTTCGATTCAGATCCAGCTTTTGTGACCCTCGCACCCCATGCCAAAGTCAGGGTTGGAATCCCTGCATATACCATTGTGTAGGTGCTGAATTTGGCACCTCTTTTTTTTTGACAGGCTCATTATCCCTGCTAGCCAGGTGGCAAGCATGAAAAATATGGCCTTCCCCATGGGGAGCACCAATTGCAGTTGGCCTGTCCAGATGGGCCAGGATTTTGTTTCCATTTGCTTTCGGTAAGAATTGTTCAAAATGTGCATTTCTTCAAATTCAAAAAGTTCCTGAGATCTTTCAAAAAATGAAAGTGGGAAAAATCAAACTTGTTAGATTACTGCAGTGCGCTCTGCGTGGGGCTGCCCTTAAAGGCTGTTCAGAAGCCGGACAAGTAACCGGAATCAGAAAGTCTGGACATCTAAAAACAGTTCTGGCTGCCTCAGTGCTTCCAAACCTGATTTACAAGGTTAGGAATGGCACCTTTGCCCACAAGAGTAGTGAGGCCCATTCATTTCTGCCCATCAGCATGGAAACGTGAGATTCCCTGCTCCCTCAGCAACTGACCTGCCTACCTGAGTTGCAGTCTCTGCTCTTTAACTGCTGGATCTTGAATCCCTGTTTGCCAAGGACACAGAGGGCCAAATGTAGCCTCCAACCTGCTTCATACGCCTTCCAGGTGTTCAGGGGACGCCTCTGACCAGAATGATGGAAGGAAGAGGGAAAAAGAGGAAGGAAAGTTGGCAGAAAGGGGAGAGAAATGGGGAGCCCTGTCCACTCGGGGCTCTGGCTTGAAAGAAAAGAGGTTCTTCTTTTCCACCAGCAAAGATACCTTCTACTTCCCTCTGCCCTTGCTTACCTTGGCTGGGTTCAACCACACAATAACCCACCTCTAGGGTTGTGCATGGCTTGAGTGTGGGTGTCTGTCTGTCTGCCGCATTTGGGTAGTTGTTGAACTGCTGGTTGTTGTAGAATGTGGCTTATGCTGTTATCTGAACCCTGTGGCACTAACGAGCCATGGCTTGTCAACCATGAACAACAACAAGCCATGCTTTGGTACTGGGCTGAGAACTATGCGTTGCTTGCCCTGGTTTGCTAGGCTCAATAACTAGCTATCTGAGTCTCAAATGGACGTGTCCATCCAGGGTCTTTTGAAGCCTTCCTTTCGACTCTAGGAGGTTTGCTTTGTTTTAAATGCAGAGTATTCTTCTGCCTAGTGCTTCACTTGTCCTTTTCCCCTGGTGGCTTGTAATAGCTCTTCTTCAACTGAGAGGACTTGGGTTCAAAACCCTGCTCAGCTAAGAAGCTCTTTGGCTGGCCTTGGGAAAATGGTGGTGTCTCAGCCAAGGGATAAATTCCCCTCCCACTTTGCCCTGTTACTCTTTCACAGCAACAAAGTTTGGGGTCATTCGGTAAAAGTGATGTGGCCGGCCGCAACAGAAGACAGGACTTCTGGACCCCCGACAGCCATGTGGCAGAGGCAATTTCACCGAGCAACGAGCAACCAACGTCTGCTGTAGCTTCGCTGGCTTTGGTTTTGTAATTGCTTGAACTGCAGCTATTTAAGGAGAAGCAATTAGGCGTGTGCTGCATGACAACAGCCTCCAGCCGGACTGTCAGCTGCTCTGAAGTGTGGCGGCTGGCCATGTACACCAGGCCGAGGCGCCTCTTCTGGCAGACACGCCCCAGCGCAGCTGAAAGAGCCAAGGGTGCTCGAAGAAGCATCAGACATGTCGACCAGAACTTCTGGCGATGTGGTCGGCCCTTCAGTCCACCAGATCTTTCAGCACAGTGGGCTTTTTAAGGGCATGTGACTGCAGGGGAGATCAGCTTCCTCCGACCTGGTGAACTCAATATGTATCGGAGTACAACTCCCGTTATTCCCAGCCAATGGCATCAACGCATCTGGAGGGTGTCAGGAGTAGAAAGTGGAAATCCTGATGAGGAGGAGGAGGAGGAGGAGGAGGAGGAGGAGGGTATCAGGAAGTTGAGGATGATTTAGTTCTCTCCTTTATTATGTAAAGAGAAATAGTTCAAAAAAGCTTTAAAAGCCTGCTTCCTGGCTCCATCCCCAACTCCAGAAAGAAAGAGAACTGGAGGTATCTCGGGGCTCATGCGCCTCCTCTGAATCATGGTTCATGCTTCAGAAACTGCAGGTGGTCCAAAACAGGGCGCTAACTGGTAACTGGGCAGTTTAGCCCTATAACACCATATCGGCCATATTTATCAGCTGGGCTGGGTCCCCAGACTGTTTCTGGCACCCATTTACAGTCGGGGCTTTAACCTTTACAATTCCAAAAGGGTTAAAAGCAAGTGATTTGAAATAACACTGGTCCTGTATTACCTTCCTGAACTACAAACCTTCTTCTAAGGCCCTAGTTGGAGCACCCCCACCAACTGATGTGAAAGGGGGAGCCAATCTGGCAGCAGCACCCCCCTCCCTTTGCAGCTCTCTGGTCCGCCTTGCACTACATGCAGACCAGTACAAGCAGGCCTTTAATACAGCACATGCCGTCTAAAAGCTGTGTTCTTCATTTCAGAGGAGCTGTGACTTCGACTTGGTTGCGCATTTCATGTTGCTTTTGATTGCATGGCTTTATGCTGTGTTTTGTTCTTAAATTACTCTTATGTTTATTTCTCATAGGCTGCCCGGAGGACTGCGAAATAAATAAAGTGTGGGCCAATGAACTTGCTGCCTGCAAGGAATGCGTTTCCTGCTTGCTTCCCCTCCACTGAGGATAAACAGTGGATATCACCAACAGATAATATCACCAAAATGCATTGTTTGCCTGCAATTTCTCTTTATTCATCCCTGGAGCCAGGCCCAGCCAAAGCACCTCGACCAGTGCCTGATTGCCCAGAAAGCCTCAGCTATTGGGCAGCATAGAAATAAAAAAATCAATAAATAAGAGCTTAGGAAGAAACAAAGCACCTGTTTCAAAGAATCATATACACTTTATTGATTTTTTTAATTTCACATTTATTTCGCCTATTTTGAATACAATGATAAAATGAGGATGAAGAATATCAGCAAGCAAAAGAAAGCTTATACTCCCCTTCTCGGTGACCTATCGGTTCCCTGAACAGGCCAGGGAATTTTCCCTGGTCCTCCAAAGCTGTCTGGGCAAATGATGTGCCAGGATTTCTCCCCACGCTGAGAATGCAGGACAGTGCTTCTTGCTGTGGATTTTAGACAGTTCCTTGCTCCCCGCATTTCAGAGGCTGCCAGGCTCAACAGGCTTGTGAAAGCTCCCCTTCCTAGCAGTCTGCTGCAGTGAGGCAAGCTGTTTTATTCTCTCAGCAAAAGCAGCTCTTATCTACAGAACAATTAGGGAAGGCAGCTTCACAGCAACGATTTCTGGTGTTCTTCCTAGCAAGCTGAAGGTGATAAAGATCCAATGGGCTCCAAGAAACTCTCCCGGCTTTCGGACATCGGGCAAGTTCACTACACTACCTGTTGAATTTTAATCTCCTCCTCTGGTAGGGCCCATCCATTCCGTTTTCCTTCAAGGGGAAGCCAAAATGTTCTAAGCACGCCACTGTGCTTGGAACATTTCACAGGCAGGGCACAGCAAAGATAAGAGTACTAAATTCTCTTATACCGAGGAATGGGTGACAGTTTAGTTTCAGCTCATTTTCTATGCAAACTTGTTCCTATTCCAGACAAAAAGAACTTGAGATTTTAAAGAAATGAATCTGGGAGAACTCAACCCTGACAGATTTGGCCAAGGGCTTTGAAGCTTAGCTCTCAAATGTCTGGATTTGACTCCCTGTATATTAAATCATGTTAGTGTTAGATTAGGGCTACCTTGCCACACTTTTTTATTTTCCTGACAGGTCCCTTATATTGAATAACTTAATGGCAAGCATGTACAAACATGGCCCTTTCCATAGGAATAGCCTGTCCAGGTGGGCAAGAATTCGTGTCTATTCGCTTTTGACAAGAATGTTTCAAAACACACACATTTCTTCAACTTGAAATGGGAAGCACTTGAGATTTAAAAGAACAAAAATCACATGTGGGAGGAAGCAAACCTGTCAGATTACTACAATGTGCTCTGCATGGGACTGTTTCCGTGTTCAGCAGCTGTAAGTTGTACCAAGCACATCACCTGGAATTTTAACCAGGACCAGTAGGTCTAAATATGTAAGACCAGTTCTGGCCTGCTTGCACTGGCTGCATATAAGCCTCCCAATCTGATTCAAGGTACTAGTTTTAATTTATAGCGCCTTAGTTTGGAACCGCAATACTTCACCTGGCACCTCTCCCAGCCACAATCCTCCCAAGCATGGAGATGCCAGGAAATGAATCTGGAAGCTGCTGATTATGCAAACGAGATGGCAGACTACTGAGCCATCTTCACTGATAAGGAAAGTGTCACACATGGCAACAAAGCCCCAGGGACAGAAAATGATGCCTGCATTAGACCCAGTCAAAGAAATATGCACATTTTAGGGTCGCACAGAATTCTTCCTCCAACTGCATCCCATTGTAAAAACATCTCTGCATTGAAAAACAAACCAGGATAACCTGCACTAGAAGATTCCTTTCTAGTGTACATTAGTAGCCTCTTCCAATTAGGTATCTTCCAGATGTTTGCAACTATTGTTCCCAGTGGCCAGGGAAGATGGGGGCTACAGCCCCAAATTTCCACTGGCACCATCCTGGGGAAATTTGCACCACAGTTCTGCTTTTTTTCACAGGAGATTTTTACACAGGGGAGCATGCTGCCAGAACTGGTACAATCACACACACACACTCACCACCTAAAATTGTGCATCCCCTTCAGGATCTCAGAATCTCACCAACTTATTTCTTCAGACTTGTTTACAGCAACTGAATATGATGAAAACCTGACACAAAGATGACAGACATGGCTGAAAAAGCGATGAAACCAAACCTGGATTACTAATCAGAATACGTTAAAATGTTCAAAGCATCCCACCTGGATTTTATTTGCTTATCCTTACAACAATCCTGTAAGGTAGGTCAGTGCAGAGGATGGGAGGGGGTCACGGAGTCACAGTGGTTTTTCAACACCACCAAACAGGTTTCTGGCACCAGAGACTCCCACAATCCACAGCATGGTGCTAGGCATGCCTACTCATAAATAGGTGTCTCAGGCTGCAATGTTCTCCTCATTTTCCTGGAAATAAGCCCGAATGTACTGTGCACCTGACCACGGTGCTGGTCTTTTATCCACAACACTAGCTCCTAAATTTTTAGTCACTGTATTAATGAAACAATAAAAATAACACTCTAGAGATCAGAATTAATAATGCTTAATTTTGATTTATTTTACTGATGTTGCCTGCTAGCAGAGTTAAGATTACTAACTCTGATCACCCCTGCAGACCGAATTCAGAGCATTATTCAGTAATAAGCCTCTTTTCTCGCACCCATAAAGCTCTGTTCTGCACACAGAAAAACTTACAAGCAGAAAGTTCCTACCCAAGTCCACTCACTGCCACACTA
Organism: Varanus komodoensis; assembly: GCF_004798865.1. Classification (NCBI taxonomy): domain Eukaryota; kingdom Metazoa; phylum Chordata; class Lepidosauria; order Squamata; family Varanidae; genus Varanus; species Varanus komodoensis. Next base: position 5,785,809 of record NW_025335606.1, read on the forward strand.
ACTCTCTTCTTCTAGGGCACATCTTACATGGAAAACCATTCAAATTAGAGATTGCATCAGCCTGGAGAGCTACAAGTCCACCACTTCAGAGCTTTTCAACCTCATTTCGCTGCACTAAAGATCAGACCTGAGTTCTCTGGACAACACACGACTGAATCCTGAATCAGCCATTCAGCAAGATTTGCACTGTATCAGTCAAATCCAAAGAGCCACTAAAGCAAGAACCATTTGTTACTTATTCGTGGCTGTTTCATCGTGCATTCTCTCTGCAAAGTCAGTAATTCTGGAAAACCCAGAGCACTCCAAGCACAATCCAGTTTTTCCCAGGGCCTTACACTTTTTCCCGGTTCTTTCCTCTAGTCACCTTGAGCACCATTACTCAGTGGAAAAGTGGGAGAAAAATGAAATAAATTAATAAAAGAGAAAGAGCTTCCTGCTGGCTCACCACAGGATCCACTCAGTTCAGCCTTCCTCTGTCTGACACCCTTCAGATGTACTGAACTCAGAGCTACGCCGCTTTGGCACACACTGGCCCCCTGTAAGTGCCGCAGCTTGCATCACACAACCTCCATGAACTTCTCCCATTCTATATCCTAAGAGCAAGCTCACGGTCCAGGGGTGCATCCTGACGAAGCCCAAGCGGCTATTGCTCCCACCGCAACACACGCGCACAGGATGAACGTCTAAGCTGGTTTGCAGAAGGACAGAAAGAGCTCTAGGAAGTAGAGCCCTAAGGGAGCAAAGACAACCAAACCCCGAAACGGTTCAGTAAGGACTGAGCACACCCTGTGGCTAGGCCTGAACGATGAGTGCGGTGATGGATGGGAAGCAGCTGGGTGGAAAGGAGCAGAGTTTCCGAAAAGGGCACAACTGGCTGCCTATTATGCGACCTTGAAGGGAAGTACGCCGGGCTGCCATACTCGCTTCCAGGCCCCACTGACCTTTTGCTGTCCCCAAAACGCTGGTGCTCAGCCACGTGCAGCTTCCTTGTGAGGAAGCCCACCCATTTCAACCGGTCTCACGTGTGCCCGCTTGTCTCTGGATCGAGCCTCAGCCTTGTACTAGTGCAAGCTCTTCACGTGTGTCACATTTAGCTCAGTCCGGTGCACGTTCATGCAGAGGTGAATCAGGCTGCACTTGGTGGCACTTCCTTCCAGCTATCTATTCGTAGTCCTGCTTAGAGGTGACCCACTGAAATGAATGGGACTTACGGGAGACTTTTACCGGATACAACCCAGGTCTGAATTTAAGAGTGCCATTATAAGCACTTTTATTCGCTTTAGCAGATGTGAGGTATATTTCTGATGAGGAAAGGTAAGTGCATTGGACAACGGGAAAAATTCCTGAAGCAGTTATTTCTCGAAGAGCGGATTCAGGGAGCTAGAAAATAAAGCACCCGAGCCTAACTGAATGGCAGAAGTGGCGTTGGAGGCAGCCTCGTAGGTCTCACTGAGTATCTGGAAAGCTGCCCACCCCACTTGCTGATGGATCTCCATCACTCCTGATCCCCCTGGATTAGCCGGCTTTTTGCCCACATGCCGTTCCCTTCCTGCGGTTGCCCATCCCGGAATCTTTCTGCCTGAAGTTTCGTTCTGAAATCAAATGCCTACCTGTCCCCTCCCCACGCAGTGCTTTCAGCAAGTGTGGGTGTCCTTAGGAGACAAGCTTTCCAAAGACAAATCCAAAGAGACTTGGGAGCATGCACCCATCCGCACGCGCATTTTTACGTATTCATTTGTCCTGAGCCCTGGGTCTTTTTCAGAACCCTGCACCACACCTGCTGGATGGTCAGAAACGGGGAGGGGGTGGAACTGGGTGAGAGGGAATGCTGGGAAAAGAGTGTCTGAGGGAAAAGGTGCACTGTCCAGTGAGGTCCCAAAGAACAGCCCATTCTGATCAACCTTCCCTGCCACACAAGTCTGGCACACTGGTGCTCTCAATTTTGACTCACGGGCGGTGCAATGACAGGACGCCAAAACAGGACAGGTAACTCCGGGCCTGCAGTACAAGAAGGCTGCAATTTGGTCCACTGGTCTTTGAGCCAGTGTGGTGTGGTGGTGAAGAGCACGGGACTGGGACTCGGACGATCCGGGTTCTAGTCCCCGCTCGGCCATGGAGCCAACTGGGTGACTTTGGGCCAGTCACAGACTCTCAGCCCAGCCTACCTCACAGGGTTGTTGTTGTGGGGATAAGGTGGTGGAGGAGAATGATGTAAGCTGCCTTGAGCCCTTTGTAGGAAACGGGCAGGATACAAATCGAAAAATAAATAAATTAAATAAATAAATATAGTCCACACCAGCCTGGTTGCTTGAAATAAGTCTTCAGCAGGACATTCATCCCTCACTCCCACCAAGACAGAGCAGCAGGGTTCAAATATGTATCCAAAACCAGGTTTGTGCTGCTAACCCAGAGGCAGGGATTCAGTGGCCACAGAGCTGAGGCATCCCCGGCTACAAAACTCGGTGAGGGATGGCAGTTAGGACACTCTGCCATTGAAATTCAGGAGGCGAAGAGGCCCTCCTAACCCCTGGTAGGCCTCCAGCCCCGAGGAAGAAAAACTATGCAACGGAGGGAGATGGTGGAGGGGGGTGGGATTCACAGTAGCCCACGGGAAGGTGCAAGCAGCCCTGCTTCCAGAGAGCAAGTTTCAGCTATGGGTCTGCGGTGATCCATTTATGGACGGCATCGTCAGAGTCTCCCCCTCATATTTTATGGCTGTTTGCCCCCCCCCACTTGCATTTCCATGCATCTATGCCAAGTAACTATCCGTGAAACACAGCCTCCCCCCACCAAAAAACTGGATGCCACGAGAAATCTGCCCCACCACGGCACGGTTCCCTGAGTGTTTCTTTAGGAGTCAGTCCCACTGCCTCTCAAGGGGCCTTGCTCTGTGCCTAACCGCTTGCACGTTTACTCGGAAGTAAGCCCCGCCGGGATGCTTGGGAATAAAGCCTTGCCTTCAGCCGTAAGCCGCAGGAAGGACGACAGGCGGCTGGTCCTCCCGTTTCAGCGTGCCCAGGACTGCACACCTTGTAATATGTACCTGGCGTGCAAATCACATCCCGGAAAGGTGAGATCAGGCAGACGACGAAAAACGCCACTCCAGTCCAGTTCGAAGGGCTGCCCCCACCCCGCGCGCCCCGGAACTTTTCCCCATTCTGCGCAGAGTTTACCTCCGAAGGTAGTTTCTCCCGTACAGGATCTGCTGCAGCAGCGTGACCAGGGCGAAGGCGCAGACGAAGATGAAGAGCAAAGTTCGGTTCCCCAGCAAATCCCTGCTGTAGGTCGGGTCCAGGTAGCCCATCCTTGCGGCCGCGGCGCTCGCGGGGGCGGGGGCGGCCCGGAGGAGCAGGCGGGGGAAGCGCTCCGCGGGCGCCCTGCCTCAGGCGGGGCTCGGGCGAGCCAGCGGACGGGAGCGGGGGGTGCCCGGCCGCCTCGGGGCGCGCCAGCCCGGGGCGCGGCTGCGGCGCCCCCGCATCGCCTCCCGAGAGCGCTGGCCCGGCGCCCGCGGGCAAAGTTTCCGGCGCCGGCGGCTCGGCGCTCTCTGGGGAGGCAGCCCCGCCGCCGCGCTTGCACGGCTCCTGCCCTCGCCGGGCGGCCCGCGGCCGAGAGGCGCCTCCAAGCTAACCGGGCTCCGCGGCGGCGGCGGCGGCGGCGGGCGGGGAGGTCGCGCGGGAAGGGCGGCGGCGGCGGCGGCGGATGGCGGCAGAACCCGGGACCCCGGCGCCTGCCCGCGGCCAGAAGGCTCCCGGGAAACGCTCCGCCGCGGCGCTCTCCCTCGGGGGGCGCGGCGGCTGCGTGCGCGTGGCTTGCCCGCCTAGCCCCGGCTCCGGCTCGCCGGAGGGCGACGCGGCCGGGCTGCGCCGCGACCAAGCGCCCGGCTCCGGGGAGAGCGCCCGGCTCGCTGCGCGCCCGCGCCGTCCCCGGCCGAAGCAGGCGCGGTGCGCGGATCGCCGCCGCAGCGCCGGGTGCTCAGCGCAGCACGGCCGCGTTACATGTCGCGCTGGCGACGCCTGTCCGGCGAGCTGAAGCCTCCGGCGGGTGGGCTGGCCCAGAGCGTTTTTATGCAACGCCTTCAGTCGGAATCCGTGCTTTCTGGCTCGGGTTGTGTGTGTGTGTGTGGGGGGGCGCTTTTCCTTCCCTCCGCCCGCCCCGTCCAGCCCCCAAGCAAGCGGGAGCAAGGTCGTTGTGCATCTTTTCAAGGACGCCGGGGAGAAAGCGCTCTGCCTCGCCACTTCCAGATTTATAAGGGGATCTATACAGCCGCAGACCTCAGAGTTGCACCGAGTTTTTTCTCCTCGGGAAACTGCATTGAAAGGAAAGGCAGATGCACCCATTATCTGCTCCTCACACACGGCAACACACCTGTGCTGACCACCCAGGAGCAAAAGTCCTTCTAGGACGCTGCGCGCACGCACAAACTCGCTTCTGTAACCATCCACATTAAACCAGGCTTTGGCTGTGGAAAGGAAAAAGCCCAGCTGCCGAGATGGCATCACCTTGAAGTGGTAGAGAAAACCTTGAGGCTAACAGCTTTCTCTCAAGGCACGAGCGAAAGCGCTCTTCTATTTTCTAAGCGGTGTGTTAGCTAAAGCAGGGTTTGGTGAACTCGGGGCCTGCTGGCAGATCTCTGGCTGATCTGCTGGGGATTATCAGGGGGTCCCTGGCCCACGGAAATGCTAGAATAGCAGTGAACCAGCAAACGTGCATATAATGAAGTGCCATGGCTAACAGGTGTTGTGCTAATCACTTACCTCTCAGTTTCAGTGCCTCTTGGCTGTCAAATAGCACAAATTGGTTGCGTTTGATCAGGTCTTTGTGCAACTCTCTTGGGCCAGTGTCAAGAGTTTTGTGATAGAACCGCTGATCTAAAGTGTATCTGCTGTAGGTCTACAGTCCCATACTCAGCTCATAGGGTGCTCTGGGTAACTGGCTCCATCCCTTGAGTTTTGTACCTGGTTCTGCCTTCCCTGAGGCATCCCTTTGCACCTCATTCCAGGGGGCAGACATAGGAGCATAAGAAGAAGTGTGATGGATCAGACCAAGGGTCCCTCTAGTCCAGCATTCTGTTCACCTGGTGGCCAACCAGATGCCCATGGGGACCCACAAGCAGGACCTGAGTGCAACAGCATCTCCTGACCCAAGTTCCGCAGCAATTGCTGTACACGGGCATTTGTTGTTGTGATGTGCTGTCATTCATCTCCAGATTTTGGCCACCCTATGAATGAAAGCCCTCCAGAATGTCCTCTCCACGACAACTCCATGCCAAGGTGGGCTTCTTCCAAGGTGAAGGCTGTGGCTACCTTGATGGATTCAGTCCACCTCATAATCGGTCTTCCTCTTCTCCTGCCTTCAACTATCCCTAGCATGACTGCCTTCTCCAGGGAGAGTTGCTATCCCTTGCTCAACACCTTCAGTTTTGTCATTTTTGCTTCTAGGGCAAGTTCTGACTGGATTTGACCAAGGAGCCCCTTGTTCCTCTTTCTTTCAGCCCAGGGAACTTGTAAAGCCTCTCCTCCTGCATCATGTTTCGAATGCATCAGTTTTCACCCTGTCAGCTTTCCGCACTGCTCAGCTCTCACACCCATACCTAGAGATTCAACAGTATACATGATCTTGGCCTTGGTCTCCAGTGAAAGCAAGGCAAATAATGCCTGCTATCAGAATTAGCATATAGCTATTAGGACCAGCCCTGGGCAGCCTTCTCCACGATTTAGATGGCCAACAATCTCGATGGCTTGAAAAAGGTTTGGACACATCCCTGAGGGATAATGCTATCCATGGCTGCTACGCCTGGTGACTATGTGCTACCCCTGGTATTGGAGGCCATATGCCCATGAACACCAGTTGCTGGGGAACATAGGCACGAGGGGCAGCAGGACTCCTGTCCTGCTTGTGGGATCCTGTGGGCAGCTGGCCTGTGCATGGACAGAACGCTGGACAAGATGGGCCTTTCCTCTGATTCTGCAGATCTCTGCTGGTGCTCCAGGACTGCAGCTGAGGACAGTGATTCTGTTTATGTTCCCTCCCATCCCTTGGGCTCAGGGGAAGCGACAAAATGTTAGTCATCACCGTCATCACACATACGCACTCCTACACTGGGGACTTGGCTGTTATTAATGTTGCCCCACCAGTGTCCGTTCCCCTGTATAGACTCCAGTAATGGAGACAGGCAGTTTCACAGACAGGCAATTCCTTTAACCCGGGTGTCACAACAGCACTCAAGTTCTCCAGAAGTCTTCATCTGGCTGGATGTTGCGCACAGATCTAAGCATTCTCTGGCCCATCCTTTACTTTCAGACAAATACACCATTTTAATCCTTGACAGAGTGTAAAAAAATGGGATTGTAATGCTTTACATTTTGGATAGGTAGTTATTGGGATGAAAAGATCTGGGCACATGCTCACACTTTAACAGATGCTTTCCTACAGTATTGCCAAATGGAGAAATGGGGATGAAATCCAGGAAATGATGGATGAGTGTGACATTCCAGGGAAGTGGGCACTTATTTGGGGGAAACAGAACCTGCAAGGCATTTGGTGCTGACTTGTGATGGGGTTCATGGAAATGTGTGGCGCTAGCCCCACCCTCCGAGTATGGAAACCATGCCCCCAGCTAGCAAAAATCCAGACACTCCTGCATGCACGGGGGCTTCAACGTGTGGCTTGGAGCCCTGGTCAAGTAAGAGCTGCACCCTAGTGGAGGAAATGCCACACAAATAGAGGCGGCCCTTTCTGACGGAGGCTGATTATAGGTGAGCCGGCAGTGGCCCTGAGTAGGGCCAGCCCCGTGACTTTTGCTGGCCTCTTGATGAAGGGGACACCTGGATGCCTGAACAGGGGTGCGACTGTGTCAGCAGAGGGGTGCCGGCCAAAGCGGCCTCTTCCTTGGTTTTCCATGAAGAGCAACACCAGAAGGACAGTGCGCTCACCGGGTCTTTCTTGCCTCTTACACTTTCCCCGGCTCGCTTCCATAGCACCTTGGCTGGCCTGCTCCGGCTCCCTTCCCTCCTGCCACTATGGCAACCAAGGGCATTGCCCCCCAGAACGCTCCCCATTTGTGCTGGCTCCCCGGCCAGCAACCGCCTTGCCCGCTCTCCTCCAACCACACGTGTGTCTCGGCTTCCTCTCCTCTCTTCCGTCTCCCCTCGCTCTCCCACTCTCTCCTCCTTCACCCGCCCTCCTCCTGCACCACTCCACCCAACCCAGCTGTTCCTGCCTCATCCGCAATCCAGTGCAGCTGTGCGCTCGCACACGTCTCCCGGCTGTTGTCTTCTCGCGAGTTGCTCTCCCCACACAGATTCCCAGCCTGGCCCTGTTATCTTCGGCCCGGCTCTGTGGAAGGCCCCAGGAAAAGGGGTGAGCCCCCCTGCCTCCTCACAAGGGGTCCAAGGTGCTCCTTTATGGGAATTGCCTGGCACTTCAAAGATTCCAGGCCCAATCCCACAGGACAGAGATGCCCCTAATTCTAGATGTGCTAACTGATGTCTAGATGGGCACAGTTTGAAATACTATGGAGGGTTTATTTAAATGCTGCATGGAACAAAGCCAGCCGGTTAATTCGTGAATTGGGAAGGGGGTGTTGCCACATGAAGAGAGAAGAGAGTTAACTTATCCCATGCCAGCTGCAATCCCCCTTAAAAATGACCCCCGAGTGGCAATTGAACAGAGAAACAATGTCCCTTAGGACCCCTGGAAACTCTGAGTTTGGCAAGGTCAAAAATCCTGAGGGACACAGTTAAATGACTTGCCCCGAGGGGCTTCTTGCTTTTCTGCTAGCTAGAGTGGCACTTTACCTTCCACAGAACAATTGGAATGAACAGCTGGTCAAAGATCAAGCTGGCGTATGCTCATTTAAGAATGCGATAAGGATGCATCATCCATAGAGGGAGGCCCATCTTCTGAAATGCCGCAAGGATCGTGAGTGCATTAATTCATTACAATTAACCTGCTTGAATGGTATCCTCATTAATTCAAAGTGATGAGGATGAGACAGTTAGTACAATAGCAGCCTCTCTAAAGTAGAAGCCATTTTCCGTAATTAATGTTCTTCACCACTGCTTTCCCACCCACCCTCATCCAATTTCTCATGGGTGCCCATGATATTTACGCAGGCAGATTTGACACAGCACTTGCAATTCCCAGGAGCATGGTGATGCACCGTTTTTATGGGCCCTGCCCCAACGCAGAGCAGGCTGTTGGGCACAAGCAGGGGCCACCAATGCAGCCCAGCGGCATTTCACCCCCTCTTCATCACAGCAACTCGCATGTTCACCTGCCCTTCCCTCTGGTCCAGGCAGCAGTGGTGGGGAGCACCCGGAGATGCCACAGCCTGGCTGCCTGCCTGCCAAGAAAGCGCAGCGACAGATGCTCTGGTGAGAAGTGGAGCGACGCTGGCAACAATGGAGGCAAGAAAGAAGATGCACACACAGGAACAACGGGCCTCTCTCACTGGCTCTGGTCCAGTACCTTCAAGAGCAGCCGATCTTGCAAAAATCTAGTGGGTCCACCTTTTCCAAACTGTCCATCTTGTTTGAACTATGGGATTGGAGAAGACTCCTGAGACCCCCTTGAACTGCAGAGAGACGAAGCAGTCCATCCTAAAGGAGATCAACCCCGAATGTTCTTTAGAAGGACAGATACTGAAGCTGAAGCTCAGTACTTCAGCCACCTAATGAGAAGGAGGGACTCACTGGAGAAGAACCTAATGCTGGGATTGATTGAAGGCAAAAGCAGGAGGAGATGGCAGGGGCTGAGGTGGTGGGTGTGGGGTTGGGTGAATTCTGTGAAACCACGTAGGACAGGAGAGCCCTGTTGTCCATGGGTTCACAAAGAGTCTGGCACAACTTTGTGACTTCACAACAAAACAACCAGCTTGTTTGCTGGACAGGCAGAGAGGCTGTAGAATCTCCTGCACCTTCTCACCAGTGCTGCTGCCTGAGTCAGAGGGAGATACAGGTGAGCAAGCAGGTTGCAACGGGAAAGAGGAGGAGCAGGTTCAGTGGCCCCTGCTGGGTTGCGCAGCCATACCTGCCTTTGACTCCGGCCCTGCTGGAACAGATGTGGTTGTGCAGACCTCACGGACACCCATGAGAAATTGGACAGTCCTGGTGGTGCAGGGGGAGATGACTGAAAATGGCTCCAACATCATGAAAGGTGTTGTTGGATTAAGTGTCTCGTCATCACTTTGAATCATTATTTAGATGGCTCCCCAAAACCTTCTGACCCCAGAAGGATATGGGCACCCGGATGAATGCAGCAGGAGCAGGGAGGTGCACACCTCGCAGACTCAAAAACATTTGGATGGTCACAAGGAGGAAGGGCTGAGGCAGTGCCTGGACTTGAATTCGAATTAGAATAGCAGTAGAGCTGGAAGGGGCTTTCAGGGTCATCAAGTCCAACCCCCTGCTCTGCTTCCACACATGGCCACCCCTCTGGCTGCAGGTCTGTGCCTTTGGCAGAGGCCAGGGATGCCTCACCCTTCCTTCCACACAGAACCCCTTCCCCGTGCCTGTCCCAAAGACTGCTTTCTGTCTTTGGGGCTTCAGGCGGTATGGGAAAGAACTGTGCCGACTGAGGCAACCTGCCAAAGGGAGAGTCACCACTGTGAGCACAGAATGCTTTTGCAAGACCACAGACAGTCAGGATGTGCCTTAAGGCAAGGGTCCGCACTCCGAACGTGGGCACATGTACGAGGACAAACATTTTTGTTCTGTGTAAACCATTATCCCCTATGTTCCCTTTTGGTGATGCCTTTGAAAATGTTAGCATGTGGACAGGTGCATTTATTTTCTTTTTATTACCCCTCTTCAGACAGTAAATACCTGTATCCCAAGGAACTCACTCCTTTCTTTTGTTCGCAAGAAACGTGCTTGAAAGTACACGGGCAGTGCAAGGAGCTGATTTTGGATGCGCTTGCAAGGGCTGACGAATCTGTACACCCTAACTTCCCCCTTCCTTCCCTTCTTTCTTTTTCTTTCTGCATTTGTCGGCTATACAATGTGCCATGTGACAACACTCCCGATGTGGTTCAGAACAAGACATGCATCCATTTTTAATTCAGTACCCATAAAAACAACACTCAATACACCATGAAAATCCAGCAGGACTTTGTCTGGCACAGAAATGCAGCAGTGGCCAGCCAATGTGCTGGTTGCGTTGTTAGCACACTTGCAGGGGTTAAGCAGCATCGAGCCTCTCTGAGGCGAGGAAGCTGCCAGGACGGGCCTTGCTCCCTTCCTTCCATCACTGTGGCTCTTTTGTGGCACTTCTGAACAGCAGCAGTCATCACTGCCTAGAACTCACTTAGGGAGAAGGCACGATGTGTTTTCTTGCAGATGCACTGTGTAAAGCGCCTCATGTACAAAATCATCCCTTCTCTTCCTCTGGCCAAGCCGTGCCCGTTCCGATCAGGACGTGCGTTTTTCATGCTCCAGAAATGGAGCTGCCAGGGACTGAACCCGCAACCCTTGGCCGGTGGCAATGTGCTCTCCCATGTTTTGTCGTGGCCCCGGGAGAGGCCTGGGTTTGTTCAGAGCCTCAGCTCAGCAGCCCCTGTGCTCGGACGACGTAAGACAGAAAGAAAGAGCAGGGACAGATTTTGGCCTAGCAGATGCGTGGCTGCATCACCAGGCTGCACACTCCGAAAGTGTCCTTGGCAAGGGCAAGCCATGCTGGGGAAGTGCTGCGGGAGAAGGCAGCCCAGAGTAACGTGAAACCCAAAGGGCTTTCCGTAGGGTTTTTTTAAAAGCGAAGATTTAAAATTTGAATGCTGCTTTCAATCAGCTCCCTGTACATTCTGCTACAGCTGCAAGAATGTTTTTGTTCTCTCAGTATTTTAATTGTTAAATGATGTATTTTTAAAATATACTTGCTTTTATGTACTTGCCAAGCTGCTGTGCGTTTAAATTATTATTTATTTAGTTGTTTGTGTTCATGTTATTTTTTCTTAATTATTTACTTTATTTTTGCCTTTGCTGGCCAGCACATGTGCTGGACTACTAAAATACATTGTTATCAAAATGTATTGTGATTGTTCTGGGTATTTTACTGCATGTTTAATCTAATCTTATTTTTAATCTGGTAAACTGTTCTAAGAGTCAAGTTGATTATGGAGGATGGTATATAAAAACTCATATAAACAAACAAACAAACAAACAAACAATTGAGCATGCTGAAAGGTCTGTGGGTGATGGTACCGTTTCCCTGTGGAAAGAAGTGGACACCAAGGAAGGAGGATTGGAAGGGAAAGGAAATCCGTTTGCCTGCTCTCTTCCCTTTCTGCAAAACAGGGCAAAATTGGGGATTCCAAAGGGTCAGCAAATGAGGAAAGAAGATGGGTACGGATGGCTGCAGGAATGACTTCCCGGCCCATGGGGGGAAAGGCTCAGGCACTGCAGACCTTTTTCCTTTTTCCTGCAGACCTTTTTCCCCTGAGAAAGGCAGCCAGGGAGGGAATTTACAGAGGACAAATAGGAGATGCAGAGGTAAGCAGTGCCTCGGGTCTCTTTCTTTCTAAGCATGGGGTTCTTGCGTAACATGAATGTGCAGGTAGGATGCACCTTCAGCACCTAGTGCCCCTCACGATTTGGGTTACAGCTTCTGTGATGATTTCTACATTTTTAAGAGTTCTTTAGGAGTGATGTGCACCACTTTGAGTTCTGCAGGTGGAAGCTGGGGTGGGGAACCTTTCAGCCAGAGGGCTGGGGGGTTTTGGAGAAGCTCTTGGGACCACCTTCCTGTGGTGGGCAATAGCGACAGCAAAGGAGGCCAGTCCAAAGGCAGAAGAGATGGACCAAAATACCCCCCCACCCACCCACCCACACAACACAACACACACCACACACACAAAAGCATGTTCTGGGGGTTATCATCCTGTACTGCTGTTGAGGCTGGTCACAAGAGGCCCTGGACAGAATTGACGGAGAAATTCGCACTTCCTGGCCCTTTGACCCACCAATTTCCTCCCTCAATATCTATGTCTGTATTTCTGCAACTAGCATAACTCTTCTTGCACCTGATGGACTGGATTCTTGTCCATGAAAGCACCTGCTAGAAAGGAGTTGATCTTTAGGGCAGCACTCTGGATTCACCCCTTGTAACTCATTGTGTCAACGTTTGCCTTTTCAAGATGCTCAGTTAAAATCTGGCTCATGAAGTTTGCTAAAGGAAAGTTACCATCCTTCAGGATGGAGCTGCTTTCCCTTGTGATTTGGGACAATCAGTCTCCAATCAGCTGCCATTTTATTCTTTTTGGTGCCAGGCCAAAGCCCTTTTATTTTCCCAATGTTTTAAGAGCTGACGGTTTTAACTGGGGTTTTATTGTTAATTGAATTTTTAGGATGCTGTGTTTTACTTTTGCATTTCATATTGTTAAACTGTCCCAAAACTTTGGTAATGGGATGGTCTAGAAAGGTTTTAAATAATAAATACAGGGTGCAATCCATCTTATTTCTGGGGACACAAATGCCGATGCACACCCATCAAGCAAGTGACGCCTACCAGGGCCTTTTCAGTGACTGGGAAAAATGGGTTCAAGTTCCCACTTGGGCACAAAGCCCTCCGGATGATTTTGGAGCAGTCCTTTAGTTTCAGCCTAACCTACCTCACAAGATTGTTGTGATGGTAAAATAGAGAAGAGGAAGATCTTGTATGCTGCCTTGAAATGCTTGGAACAAAAGGCAGGATTTAGATACCATAAATACATAAATGCATTGAAATATCCCCCTAATGCTGCAGTGAACTCTTACTACGGAGTAGGAGTACCCGGTTCAGGTCCCCAGCATCTGCCAGCCATCACTTCCCCATCCCCAGTTTTCAGTGTTGCTTTTCCAATGGGCCTTTCCCTTTCCCTGGACATGCTGAATCCAGAGTGGGCTGGCTTTATGGGAAGGTTGCCCCTTTGTGTCAGTTTTCACATTGTTGTACTTGTCCAGACTTTGGGTTTCCCAGCTCTGCCGGTAACTCCTTCAGGTTTCTTGCTGGCCCTGTTTTGTCACCCGAACTCCCTATTAGAGGAAGGGGGTGCTCTTGCAGTGTTTCACAACACAACTCAGAAGGAAGGTGTCTTCTCAGAAGGGAACCTCAAATGGGGTTTACTCTCAGGTAAGTAGGCAAAGGATTGCAGTGTTTCAATATTTAATACTGGTTACTATGATTCCCTTCTCTTCTCATCCCAGTTTCTGTTCCTCCTTGATATGGCTAGCAGAACTTTTGCGATCCAAGACATTCTGCCTCGTTATTGCAGATATCAAAGCATCTCTACCTTTGCAGCATCGCCGCTTGCCTCATGGCTTCCGGTTTCCAGGAGATAAGAAGATAAGGCATGCAGGTAGAATCTTAACCAGACAGGCAGAACCCGTGGATATCTGTGGGGCCGATTTTTCCTCCAGGAGCATGGAAGCTTCTTTTTTAATCTGAAACACAAGCCATGCAATCAGTTTCCTTAATTAGGCAGGTGCAATTAGCACTGGGGGAAATGGAGCTTTAATTGAGATTGTGCACGTGAAACTTTAAAGAGGTTCTTTAAAATGTCACCTGGAAAGTTTGATTTCCATTTTGTGCAGTAAATAGAGGTTAGTCCAATGTTAAAGAAAGGGGCCATATTCCTACTTTCAGGGACTTGTTTCAGTACAGGGTCAGGCCTCTGAAAGCTTATAAAATATTGGATATTCTGCAGGTAGAGGGAAAGCAACCAGTCCATTGAAACACAATGTTATTCAGAATTAAGTGACTCCAAAGTGCATTGCTCCATTCCAATAACTTTCTTTAACTACACCTGCTGTATCTACAGAGTGTCCGAGTGGGGCCTTTGCCAGGGTTAATGCTGTTCTAATTAGTTGCCCACTGGTGATCTGGAAAGCAACTTTCAATATGCCGATTTGCACTGGCCTTCTCTGACCTGTTCTTTGCATGATTAAGAGAGGGGCTAAAGGGCTGAGTCCAGCACACACTTTACATACCACGCATCTGAAGTGAGCAGCCCATAATCAGAGGAGAGATTCTGGACCACAACAAGGGAGGAAAGGGCTTAGCTCCTGCTCTGCACCAGTTCATCAACAGTTTTTTCCCAGTGCCTGTTAGCGCCATTTTGTTTTCGTTTTTTTACATGTGGGTTAAGTGCAAAGATGCATCAAGCGTGGATACGAAGGACTCTAAGTTCCATACCCCCGGATCCCATTTATTATTTCTATTTTTATTTTTACAGACGATGTCAACTAGCAAGCCTGGGGGAAATAATATCTACAGATGTGTCTGTGGAGAGTCTTGCAGCTCAGCATAGTCAGTAGCGGCCTGGACGGCTACTAGCTGTGATGGCCAAATGCTGCCTCCAGGATGAGAGGTGGACAGCCTTTGTACTCCATTTGCTGGGGAACAAGGGTGCTGTTGCTCTTGGCCTACTTGGGGGTTTTCCACAGGCAGTTGTCTGGCCACTGGATGAACCAAATGCTGGACTAGATGGGCCTCCTCTTAGAACCCCAGAATAGCAGAGTTGGAAGGGGCCATAAAGGCCATTGGGTCCAACCCCTGCTGTTGCAGGATGCCAGTTTGCACCATCCTGCTCTTACGTTTTTAAGCACGGTACAGACTTCATGATCAGGAAGAACAGGGTTTGAATTTCCCCCAGGACATCTGATGGAGTGTTGCCCCCTCAGCAGCTCCATGGCACTGACTTTTGGGAAGTTTAAAATGGCAGCCACTCTGCATGGAGAGGAGCTGAGATGCAGCAGCTCCTGTAGTATCGAAACAGAACGCTCCAAGGGCCGATTTCAGAGCTTGCCTCAGAGAAGCTGCGATCTCCTCGCTTCAGTCCTCTGCACCACCCAGACAGCAGCAAAAGCACATGCTGCACAGCTGCGGCAAGGAAGTTTCTTATTAAGGATATCATCTGTGCATGGTTGCACAGTAAAAAAGGAAAAGCCTCACAGTCCACTGCATTTCCCAGCCAGGAATGTTTTTAGACAGACTTTTCTCTGTCTGAACATGTGCCTAGGACTGCACCCTCAGTTAACTTTCCAGATGCGGCTTTTTTTGGTGCAAGAACCGTGCCTCACTCATGGAGATGTGATGGACTGAGCACACCATGCTGGGGTGAGAGCAGACAAGTTCATCCTCCATCTGCAACCTTCCCATGCTATTCCGCCAATGCATCCATCTTTTTGCATGCTAGGAAAAGCATCAGCTGAGGAGGAGGAGGAGAAAGAGCTGTGCACCACTCTTGCCTGGCGGCAGTAGGCTAGGTATAACTGGGGACCTGCCAAGGCCCCACAGTCCAGCAGGGGCCCACAGGTGAAATTGCTCTGGGCTTGCTTCTCCTCTTCACTGGTTCATCCCCCTCTTGCTGTGGCCCAGATAATGGTATGGTGGAAAGGAGGAGCAGGAGCTCTCTGCCTTGCAAGAGAGCAAGCTGTGGCAGTGATAAGAAGGACGATGAGGAGCGACTGCAGCTGGTGGCCATGGTGGTGGGAAGGTGGGTTGCTGTGGTGGAGTCCATTCTGGTATTTTGCTGTAGAGTCTTGCAAAAATTTGAACCAGCAGTGACTAGGACACTCCATCTGAAAGTACTATTTGCTGGGACCAGGTAGGGCAGCCTTCTGAATGCCTTAGACTGCAATTCCCATCATCCCCAGTCAGCATGTCTTCCCACATATCTGGAAGACACCTGGCTGAGGAAGGCTGGAGGCATAAGAAGCTGAAACATGGATTTTGTGATCCACCTTTGAGCAATACCTTTATTAGGAGCAATCCAAATTCTGCTTCAGATTATGCAAGTCTTCAAGTACTCCAGAACACTCTGTTGGACTTCGCTTGGCCATGTCTTGGCCAACTACTGAAAGCCTTTCGTACAGCAGATGATTCCCCGACTGCTTTGTGCTAACACCTTCAGCAAATTGCAAGCTACTCAGCCTGCAAAAATGTATGTAGGATTTAGTATCTGTCAAGGTGACCTCAGTGACATTAATTAAAGGGAAGCTATTGGATGCCATTAGAAGCACTTCTGCATTAATGGCTGGCACAAACAAGAATACTTGATAAAGCGCTCTGCTGGCCTGCAAGATCCATTGCTGTTATTTTTAGCACTAGGGATGGTAAACAGTGCGAAACAGCCAAGCCACACGGAGCAATCTCAGCTGTGTTTTCAGAACCAGCCAGCCTCTGACCCACTGGACTTTAAAATGAACTCACAGGAACAAATCAATCCCAAAGTGCCTGAAAATAAGGGATCCACCAAAAGTCAACACAATTTCCTTTGAAGCCAAAATAATCCTATATATTGACAGTGTCCAGACAAAAGGAGTGAAAGCTCGGCTGTAATAAGGCTGCCGAAAGCCCAGCGCTGTAAGAACAGCTTTAGACTCCAGGCAGGATGCTGACCTTACCAGGAATCCATGTTGCAAGTCTTGCTTCCCACATGCACCTTAGAGAGGCTGCTAATGCAGGCCTGCCCTGGAATGTCTCCCTTTCGTGTGCTTTGCCTTAATCCATCCAGCCCTCTTGTCTTCACGCTCAGGTGCCTCTAGCAAACTGCTTATATAAAGAAACATAGACAGGCAGAAACAGAGCAGGTCAGAAGGGGTCTCCTGGGCCGTCTAGTCTGACCCCCGGCTCCAGCTGGCTCCACTCATGACATGCCTACCATGTGCATGTCCAGCCCATCCTTGAACAGCCTCACCAATGGGGCCTCAGTCACCTCCCATGGAAGCCCACTCCATGCCCTAGGGGTCCAGATGCTCCCTGGCATCCAGTTTGAGCCTTGGCTCCTTGAGCTCGGCTCCATTTAGCTTGGCTGACCTGATCCCCCGCCCAACTACCTGGTTATAAAAGCATCTTGCACAGACTCCATCTTTGTAGTCCCTCTTGGGCTGCCCACATCTGCATGTATTTTTTTCCGGCATGTCTGAACAAACTGTAGCAAACTCATGCTCTGAGTATGGGCAAAATGAAATAAGAACATAAGAAAAGCCCTGCTGGATCAGACGAAAAGTCCATCTAGTCCAGCACTCCGCTCACACAAACCAGCTGCCCACAGGCTCCCTCAAGCAGGATGGGTGCAGGAACTCCTCCTGCCCAAGCCCCCAGCAAGTGGGGTATGCAGGCAGACCGCCTCTGGGGAAGGAGGGAGCCCATGGCCAGCAAGGCTAGTAGTCACAGGTAGCCTCCTTCCTCAAGAATCTGCCCAATCCCATTCTAAAGCCACCCAGACTGGCAGCCATCACCACTTCCTGTGGATCCCATAATCTGACTACATGCTGATTGCAGAAGTCCTTCCTTTTATCTGTCTTAAAGCTCCCAGCAATCAGCTCCATGGGATGAGCCCCAGTTCAAGTGTTATGGAAGAGAGAGAGAGGTCTGTACTTTCCCCACACCAGGCATTATTTTAAACACCTCTGTCATGTTTGGCACCACTAAAATGGCACCAGCCCTGTGCAAGAGGGGGGTTTCTTTGGGTTTAGGGACCTCTGAAGTTGCATAAATACAACATCAGCAACAACCTGTCAGAAACCCTCAAACCTTTTGATGATTAGACAGAAAGAAGGCCTACAATTCCTGGCAAGCCCCACAGTAGTTGCATAGGATTGTGCCTTTAACAGGATACCCTCTCCCCCGCACGCACGCACGCATACACACACGCAAACTTTCTCTCATGCTTGCACAAATACATAGACACACAAACGCCCCCTGCCCAGTGGGGACTGAGGATACACAGTGAACACAATCTGTCTGCCCACTGGTAGGGGACAGAAAAAATGAGGGGGGCTCAGGGGGAATGGAGCATTCTGGCAGAGGCCATGTCTGGCCTGAATCTTTTCATGGGCGCATTACACGCTGTAACAGTTTGTTGCAGGCTGCTCTGGTCATCTCTAAAGGGAAACGGGAAACATATAGTCCCAATGCATGTATTGGTTTTGAGGGCACGTGGCTCATGCTGTATCGGTTAGATTCAACTGTGATGCTCTTCTGAAAAGGCTGTCACAGCCCCACAGGTGTAAGGCCACACTGCTCTGGAGACTAAGCCACGTTGAATGCAGCGCGATTTGCTCTGGAAGAGCCAGACATGGGGTTGTGCCGTAAACCTCACACAAAATTCGGCATGTTAAAATTGTATTTCAGAATGCTTTCTGAGACACTTGACTATCTCTACTTCCCTCTACCTCTTTCTGTCCAGGTTTTATACCTGTAAAATGGAGGTTATGGGCCTCCTTGCTGCCAAGCATTTTGCTGTGTTACAAAAGCTTGCTAGGAGATGCAAAGGCGGATGAGGCTCAACCCAGCTAGTGCATCCACATGGCCCTCCTCCTCCTCCTCCCTTTCCGCAAGGTAGCAGAGACATGGGAAATGCCAAGCTCATCTGAGTGCACTCATGCACCTGTGACAGGCCCTGCAGGCACCCAGCCTTTGGAGAAGCTGTCTTGCTGGACAAAGGGTGCTAGAGCGACCTGAGGCGTTGCTTCATGCCCATCAGCCCCAGGTACGCGAGGGCTCGGCTCCGGGCGTTGCTTCCAAAGAGAAGGTGGCCACGCATGCTCATGCCCCCTTGCCCCTCGTGCTATTCAAGATCTACCTATCCCATGCAACTACAATGTCTATCATTTCCAGCCCTGTCAGCACTAGGAATGATGGGCATTGCAGTCCAACAACTGGCAGGCACCAGTTTGGGAAAGACTGACCTACTCTATTGCCTGCCCCTCCGGCAGCCCGCATCAAGCCTCAAGATGCTTGACGATATCAAAACAACTGTAAAAGACAATAGCATCAATTTAAAACATAAACATGGCAGTAAAGTAATTGGTCAGTCTTAAAATACGTCCTGCAGCTGCACAGATTAAAAGCCTCTTCCGAATTACAGATTCTCTTGGTTAATATTGAATCAACGTGGTGATTGCCTTCCAAGGAGTTTCAGAAGAGCTCCAGGCAGAACAATGATTTGACCTGGGGCTAGATCTCAATAGCCTGGCTTGTCTATCTGGTTTATATAAACCCTACTCAGGATTTGCCTGAGAGAGAAACAAAGTATGCATGCATGCATGCATTTTTATACTGCCCAATAGCCATAGTCTTTGCGTAGATTTTTCAGCCCCTGAGTTGTTTGTTTCCTTTTTCTTTTGTCTGCTTCCTCCCTTTGTGGTTCAACAATACTGGCACTGTTTTTTTTTAACAAGTCTTACACGTCACCTCTGTAGCTTGGTGAAACAACCCATAACTTTGGGTTTGTATGTACTAACAACTGATGGTTTAAACAAGCCAGGGATCGTAACTCAACTCAAACCACCATGCTCTGGGGAGGGGGCATCTTCCACTAGGGAGCAGTGTTGAAGGCAAATTGAAGGCCAAAATACCAAAACATGCCAACAATTTTAATTTAAATTTTTTACTGCTAGTAATTAAGCCATAGAAGAGGGATGTTGGCTTTTTGGAATGGGAGAAAACCCAGACAAAAGCCTAAAACCGAACAAACTATTAGGACTTGGGGGAAAGTGGTGAGTCCAAGAGAAGGGTGTGTGCCAAACAGTGGGACTTGGGAGGGCCAAATCTGGCCGTTTCTCCCAGGTTCTGCACCCTCAGGATAACAGCTACAACCACTGCATGACTATTACATGGATCCCCACACCCATGCTATTGCTTGCACAGTCCCGTATCTGGATAAGAAACAAAGGAGGACCAGCATCCCTGACTTTCAGTAAGTGCATATGAGCATCTGCTCCACAGAAAATTTCATTTAACTTATGTCTCTCAGCCTGGAAGCATACATTCATGCAAGCCAGAAAAGATCCAGGCCGAAGCCAGGGAAAACTTTAAATAAACAGAGATACCAGTTGTCTGAGCATCAGTTACAAAGCTGCAGGCAGTGCTAGTCACCCCAGGCCCTCTTGATGGATCGCTGTTTACAAGAAATTAAGTGTATGCCTGCACTGAATGCTAATAATAAAAAATTAGAACAGGACTCCTATTATCCAAAATAAAGAATTTCTTGTGTTGCTACAGTACACAAGTGAAGCACGGCGTGTCTGGGAAGAGGGCACGGATTAAAGTTCTTTTTCTTTCTAATCCCTTGCTAGACAGTGGCTTTATTAGAACAAATCTTGGTTTTGTTTGACAGTAATCAGATTCCTGCACAAAGGGGATCTTCTTTATAGCCCTGTTTAAACTGGTGATTCTGGAAGTCCTACAGCCTTCCTCAAAATCAGGACAAGTTGTGTTCATCTCCAGAGCTTCTAGTCTTATGAGAAACTTCTGGGGCATTAAGGAAGTAGCTACTTCCCAAAACCCATTCCCAGGGCCAATACTTTCATCATAATATAATGGAAGAATCAACTGCACAAGTGAACGGAACTCTGGGCCGTCCAATTCAGCTGAGTTAATTTGGGCGTAACACCATCCTGACCCCTCCAAAAAGGAGTGCTGGGAACCATTAATTACGACATAGGGGACATGGCTGAAACTGTAGGCACTTGATAGAGATCACCTTCCTGTAACTTTAAAAAAATCCAACTGCTTTTGTAAATGGGGCCACCACAAATCAGGCTTGAAGGCAGAATACTTTCCACTGTACTGACCCATGTCTTTTGACTAGTACAGCTACTCCTGTCCCTCAGCTTCCAGGCTTGTATGTTAGCTTGCAGAGTTGCATCTGCAGTCTCACAGGGCCACAGGCTGGGGTGGGGAGCATAGAGGAAAAGGTTAAACAACCCTTCACCCCTGCCACTTCCCTGATCCAAATCACCCCCTCTCTGATGCTGTGTTAGAGCAAAGACACTGTCAGTAGTTTATTTATTATTCTTGTGAGCTTCAACAAGAGGAGTTAATACACCAAAGATGCTTCCAGATAAGGTTTGTAAATCATGCCATCAGTTGGCTTCATTTGTGGAACTTTACTGGAGGTCCAAACTTGGAAACAGAGTTGGAATAGCTGTACCCGGACAGCGCCAGGGGCCCTCTCCTTGCAGGAACTACAAGCCTTACTAGCATCGGTGCAGCAGAGCCAGATCTTACTGGGATGCACCCGTGACCCCTTCTGATAAGCAGAGTTATGCTGGCTACATCTGCCACTCGTTCAGCACTTCCCCGCTCCTTCTCAGGGCTGCAGCCCTTGTGCCTTTTCCCAGCAACAATACCTTGATCAGTATTAAAAGGGAAAGAACTGGCGGGCAACTTAGTCTTGGATGGGCAGGTGAGAGCTGCTCCTGGCTGCTGTTCCAGGGTCCTGATGCCAAGCCTGAGAATGAGAAATAAAGCCCACGCCCAGGACTTTTCAGAACCGGTAGAAGGCTCTGTGTAGAATTGCATATTAATATTTAAGTCTTAAATTTTAAAAGGATGGATGGCCTTCTCACATCTTGAAAACTATTGGATATATTGGGGCACAGGTGTCTGTGGCCCACTTTGTCGGGTGGATGAAGTGCTAGCCTGAGCTGGCAAATAGATGTATGCTTGAGTTGGCACAGAGGGAAAAATGGTAAACGGTGGGACAACATGGCCATAAATGCAGGCAGTCTGGAAAGGCTGTACCATTTCTGTGCCGAGCTCCAGTGCAGAAATGCTATGTACAGTGAGGAGTCACAGGGGCAAGAATATGTGATTACGATTCCCCTATTTTGCTAAGCTAATAGAACATCTGCAGTGAGAGAGAAAAACAAAGTCACGCTTAAGTCGGGAATGAATAGGATCAAATTTGCTACTAAATTTCTTTTCAAGAACTCCATGCCAGTCTCTCTTTCCGGTGTTGTTGCTGCTCATGGTGTGTAATGGTGACTTATACCTCAGCAATGACAAGAACTCATGAGTGTTTTGCAAGACTGAAACATTCCCCTGCTGGTTCTGCATGTTGCCCTTTTGGAAATTGGCCTACTTGTTCTCTGTAGCCAAGAAGAGGGCACTGCTGTTTGATGATGGCAGATGGAGGATCAGAGATCTGTCCTGAGCAGGGTCATTAATGTTATTCGGTCCACTAACAAGAGGGATGAAAACATCCTTCCAACATATTTCTGGAGACAGCAGCTTCTGGTAACTCTGCCCCGCACCCCAGCACCTACACGTTCAGCATTTGTGAATGAAGCGCAGGCACCTGATCACCCCAAGTTCCTAAATGCGTGCAGAAACGCGGCAACCAGACAGTGGTGTTATGGTAAACTTTGAAGTGCAGGCACTCAATATGACAGTCATCACAGTCGTGCCGAGAGGACGGCAGAGGATGAGGAGGCTGGATGGAGTCACTGAAGCAGTGGGTGTGAGCTTGGGTGGACTCTGGGAGATGGTGGAGGACAGGAAGGCCTGGAGGAGTGCTGTCCATGAGGCCACGATGGGTTGGGCATGACTTTGTGACTAACAACAACAACGGTCATGCCCCTCACAGGGAGAATCCAAAAATGCATCCAGATGTAGAGGTATCATCGCATCCCGTATCAGTTCTGGCCATATTTATCTCCAAGAGGGGTAGGACTTTGGTCTCAGTTGCCCATTCCAGACCAAGCCACATCCAAATATGCTGCAACTTAATAGCAAAAAGTTGCTGCGAAAATCAATTTTCACTGTGAAGGCAGAAGTGAAACTCAAAGGCTGCTGCCATAATAGTCACTATTAGTCAAAAACTCACAATACTTCATCCCTGTGAACTTGGGCTCCACCACATTGCTGTGAATGCACCCTTGAATCTGTGGATGGTGAAGACAGGTGCACTGGTATCAGAGGATACACCCGAGGGTGCAAACTGGCTTCCATTCTGCACAGGCACTACCTACGTGGTGGTGGGGGGTGCACACTCCCCCCCCCCATTTGAGCATTTATGAGGACAAAGGACCAGGCTCTGTTGCAGGATTGAGCACCTGGGTTTCTGTCTGTACTGAGAGTACACCGAGGGTAGGTGTGCTTGGGCACCATCCAAGGGCCCACATCCCAGCAGGAGTCCAGGGACAAAAGGAGCTGCTTCTCCTCTCCACCCCCCCCCCACACACACCCACATCCTGCTTGTGCACCAGCCACTAGCCTTGGCCTTGGCCTCGTCCATGGCAATGGTGAGAAAGAAGAACGGCAGGTGTTAATGGCCTCCTTGGAGTCGGGCTCTTTGCTGGTTCTCCAAGCAAGCGACAGCAATTATGAGAAAGAGGCAAAGGGGTTAGAGCAGCTGGTGGCAGTGGTCCCGAGAAGATAGGCCTATTGGAGGAGGGAGCCCACGGAGGTGACATACCAGGGGAGATGGAAGACTCAGAAACTGGGGATTAGTCCTGGCATCGGGACTGGAAAATTCGTTCAGCTTGTCAAGGCTGGGCACTGATCAGTGGTGGATGGACAGCTGCGTTCTGAATTATCAAAAATATCAGGGCAGTGAGCAAACAAGCTCTCTGGGATCCAGGGATTGAGGGAATGACATGTATGCCTTGGACTCCCTCTGCTGGTTAGGGAACCATCTTTGGAAATGCTTTGAGATTTAAGCAGATCAAAGTCAGTTCTGTAAAAAGAGAAGCAATGTTATTTTTGAATTTATCTCAGCATTTCATAACCACACACAGGGGAGATCATACACACGCGGATTGTCCATGCAGTAATTTACTACCAGTGTTGTGTTGTTGTGATGGCTTGATGGCATCCCATGGAACTGTGTACTTTCCAAAATGTTCTGCCTTTGAGAGCCCTGCTCAGCTCTTGTAAACTCATGGCTGTGACTTTACGGAACTGATCGGTGCTCCTGTAACTCCTTGGTGAACTAGCCTGCCGAACTGTCCCATTAATTGGTAAAATGAATTTAAAGCGAAAGGAAGGATTCACTTCACCAAGTCCTTTGTTCAGTTATTTCAACTATTTTCAGGCTGCCCTTTAAGAATGCCTTCAGGATAGCATATGAGAAAGCAACAAAAATATAGACATGAAACTACAGTAAAATAGTGGCATAGAAATGTTTAAATAAATAAATAAACAAACAAACAAACAGCAGTGCAACACAGGAAAAGACTCAGCATAAACGTTTAGCATAGTATAGAAGTCAAGCCAAGCCAAGCCAAGCCAGGTTTATTTTTATTTGCCCCTCTCCCACTGCTTTCTGCACTCAAAATAGGGACACACAAGATGTAAAAACAACACTGCTTTGTAACAATTATATGCATTACAAAAAAGATCAACAGGTACCATCTTATCCTGAAGAAATGCCAACTGAAGGAGCATAGCAGCAGGAGACAGGATTCTTCCCCAAAAAGCCATGCTCTTTTCTACACCTGCCAATTGTTTGATGGATTCCCAGCTTTTGCACTGTTCATGCCCCATTCTAAAAGGTCAAAATATCTCACCTCAGGCTTCGTTATAAGTAGGAAGCACCTTAAGTTGAAATATGCAAATATGTTGACCCCACCCCCTTGCCTTTGGCCACACCCACCACTGGAATGCTGCCTCCAGGGCTCCTTCTCCTTAGGTGAAAGAGGTTCCACACCCCTGCACGGCTGGCTATGGCCAAAGGCCCTCAGCACCAGGGCACCATGAGATATGCGTGGCCACAGTTCAGATACTCCAGCGGAGCAATGCACTGCTATGTCTGCTCAGGAAGTGAAGGTGCATCATCAGACTAGCATGGAGTTGTGGGACACATGTGAGCAGCGCATTCGCAGGTCATGCCCATGCCCATGTTGGGCACAGCAAAGAATCGCTTTCCCACAACTCAGTGGAGAGGAAAAAGTAGGCTACTCCTGCAGTGATGAGTACCACAACCACACTGCTGCACTGCATGTGGGGCCGGGCATAACTTTGCATCCAGGCACAGAAGGCAAATACCTGTATAAAAGCCCAGGACAGCACTGGCATGCAGCACCTGCATGGATCCCTGTCACTCTGGCCTCATGTTGTGCCCTCTTAAGGATAAATCCCACAATAAGCATCCTCCCTCCCTCCTCTCTCTCTCTCTTACTTGGAGGTGGATCAGGACTAGCAAATATGGACATGGGGCAATTTAAACCTTTCCTTCCCAGTTTCTTGTTTTCCTAAATGTTCTCCACCTGTGCAAGATGGTTAAAAAAGATTCCATTACCATAAAGTTGCTTTTCTTTATCACAATTTTATCCTACCCACTTTCCACAAAATTTAGGGCAGTTTGCACAGATGTGTCTTTTGTGTGCTGCTTGTTGCAGAAGCAAGGAAATGAAGATTGTGCATTTGAGTGTTTGGGGATGTGGGCAAGCTGTATGAGCCAGAGTTGTGCTTGGGGTGTGAGTAGATGTTAACAAAGCCACATACGCATTTATGCAGCTCGATGTTAAATTAAGCATGACAGGTTCGATCCTATGCACACATTTAGACAGGAGGAAAGGCATGCAACTTCAAGATGGTTGGGGGATGCTGGGTGTTGTAGGCGTCTTTCCTGTCCAAAACAAGCACAGTATTGTGCTATTAATGATCTTCTGGGGTGTGTTTCTCTTAACATCAGAGGAGTCCAACTTTTCATCAGAGAAGGGCATTCCATTAGTGGGTAGGAAGAAAGACAAAAGGGATGGAACCAAAATAGCAAAAGACTATGCATATTTGAATTTACTGCCTGCAGTGTTATTTTAGGAGGGCCTATGGATGCTTTATTGTGTGTGTGTGTGTGTGGTGGGTTGCATAAAAGCTGGAAGACCACCCAAAACCAGGGAAAGGAACCTGTGAGAACTAGGTTTGGCCCCTGGGCCTGAGGTTTGCTTGCCTGCTTGACATGCAAGTTTGCACCTTGGCTGCAAACCATGTCCGAGCCAACTTTGCTGGGTTTGCTTTCCTACCTGGGTCACCTCTGCTTTCAGCGGAACGGAGCGTGGACCCTGACTCCTGCCCTGACGTCCTGCCTTGGCTGCATCATTGCAGCAAGTGCTGCCATCTGCATGTGCAGAGATAGGATAACGGTAGCTTTTCTTCTTCTTTTTTTGCAGGTTTCTTCTCTCCTGTATTTCATCTGTTTTTATGGATTTGCTTTGTTGCAGGACAACGTGAAAGAATTTCTACTAAGCGCATGAGTGAGGAGATGCAAAGCAGGAACGCGCCCTGGCAGAGAAACAAGTTCCGGGAGGACTACGCCGCCGCCATGGCAACGCCAAGCTCCACCCTCTTCCGCGACCCCCTTGCCTACCCTTCCTCACTGAGCCGAGTTGTGAGGCCACAAATCATAGACGCCGCTCGGAAGGCTAGAAGGCCTCCTCCTCCGCGCGCTCTAGGCCTCCGAAGCGTCCGCTCTAGGAGCCCTCCAGTCGGTGGTTCTTCGCCTTTTTCTCCCGGCTGACCGTCGTCCCCGGTCTTGGCTGAGCGGCGGCGAAACCGGGGCGGGGGAGCGGAAATATCCAGAGCCATCCGCCAAAATGGTGAGCGGTTCGCCGGGGGGGAAGAGTCGATACCCCGAGGGGGGCCTGCCGACGACCGGTCCGCGCCCCCATTTTGTGACGCAGGCGTCTTTCGTTTCGCCCCGACCCCTTCTTTCCTCACGACCCCTCGCCCGCAGCGCCCATGTTCAGAGCCGTGGCTTCCTTCGCCCCCTCTGCCTAGGCCCTTTGTATAGGCACCTGTCAGGAAGGGGGCCGTGACAGCTGCCCGCAAAACCGGGGTGTGTGGGAGAGGCCTAATTGGCTGTGGGGAGGGGTGGCAGGACCCTCTCTCATTTTGGGGTCCGCTTACGTCACCTAAACGGCATGGCAGCGTGTCGGGGTGCGTGTCCCCCTGCCTTCTTCTGCATAATGGGTAGAGCCCATAAAGGCCATAGCGGTAGGTCGATAATGGTGCGAAGTTAGATATAGAGTTTACCTCTGACATCATCTCTATGGGGTAGGGGCTGTGGGCTGAATTATAAAAACGTTGCTGGGAAAAACCCTGCCTTAAAAACTGTCGAGATAATCCAGACCTGTAAAGAACAGTGATAAATGAAATGCTTATAGCCCTGTAAGCTGTCCTGGTTATGTTTTTCCAAAGCCTTGCTGAGGATTTGACACTATTGTGTAACCATCCTTTTCTTCCCCCCCAAAAAGATCTCTTCGCCTCACATTATCTAATGGTTTGTTGTTTTGTTAAAGTGGGTTCCTGTAAAAGAGTGGAGGTGGAACGCCATTCCGCTTCTATCCATATCTGTTGTCTGGATCACAAAGACTGATTTATTTCTTTTTGTCCAGATCATTTTTTTAAAGAAATGAGAGGCTATTGTTAATCTTGACAATATATTCTAAATGCTTTCTCAAAGGTGGAAATTTGTTTTCCTCAGTTGTTCAGCTGGCAAAGGTGTTATGTGTTCATGTACACTCCTCACTATTGTGTGATAAATGCTGAATTTTGCTTGATGCCCCAGAATCCAGTGAAACTGCCCAAGGTTATTTAAAGAGTAACAGAATCTGAGACAGTGAAATAAAAGAAGAAAGCATTTTAAGAATAATATCTCAATTGCTGTTCGTTTGTGTTGATTTTGTACTTTGCCCTGTAACGATCCGTTATGTCTTTGAGGTGAGCATCTGTATACCGCAGCATGCACTGCAAGAGTGTGTGTGGGGGTGAATGTGTTTATTTGTTGGCTCGCTTCCATTTCTGGCTTTAAATAGCAGCAGAATCAAGCTAGAATGTTTAAAGAAACACATCCACAATTCCATTTTCTTCATCAAGAAGGTAACTTGAGAGATGCCATCCTGTGATAATTGAGCATACTCTGTATAGCAGATTTTAAGTGGTCTAAGTGCTTCATGTACATTTCAGTAGTCCTTGCAACAAACCTGTAAAGTAGGCCAGTATTAAGTTCCTTGGAAGGGAAGGGTGTTGAGGCTGAGAGAAAATGGCTTGCCAGAGGCTGCAGAAATGTTGTGCCTGAGGTAAGATATGGATCAGGGATTTCTTGGCTTATGCTCTTGCAGTTCAGTATGCCCACCTGAGCTTTACTGGACTTACTGCCCAATAAATTTGTACAGGATTACTGCTGTAATGCTGTACCACTACCTGCTGGGTTTTTTTATGGAAAGCTTTACCTTATAAATCTACCTTGTTGGTTTTTGGACCACGGTTGATTATGTGACAGGGTGCTTCCAGGCAGATTTTTTTTTTAACGTTAGACATGCTGATTTGGCTTATGTGATGTGGACAACCATTGAGAGCCAGGAGGTGGGTGGGCTGTGCTGGTGCCCTTAATGATTGCTGTTAATCCAAACAGTTGCCAATATTTTTACATATGTCACTCCTCACGAGCTTGGCAGGCCCCCAGCTTTTTCTAGGAGCGTCAAAAGAGAAAGATGGAGGAAGGTAAACCTATGAAGAGATGAAACAAATAGGAAGACATGCCACTTTTAAAAGGAGAAGTGGGTGCTATCTAATAAGGATGGAATTAAATGTGGGTCCAAGTGTCCAAGCTGAACCCTTGCAGCTTATTTCTGTATTGGCAAGGGGAAGGAAACTGTTGCTGTTTATCTGTTGAACTACAACTTCCAGCAGCCCCAGCCAGCATGAGCAATGTTTAGGGATGATGGGGGTTGTAGACTGGCTTGATCCGGAGGGCTTAATCTGACTTCTGCCATGTAGATTGTTGGTTGCTTGGGGGTGCATCACATGGTAGATCCTGGAGAGCCAGAGGTTTGGATCAGGCTGCAATCCTATTACCACAACAGAAAATGGATAGTTAAATTGCAAATCAAACATGATTTTACAAAGTTCTGAAACTTGCTGTAGCCAATCGGAAGCAATGTTAGAAGAGAAGGGGCAACATTCACAACTGAGAGCTGCAGATCCAGCCTTTTTCTTGGAACTGTGAGGTTGTAGAGTTAAGGTACAGTTAAACTATGATTTGTCAGGGAAATAGAGGAATCTGTACCTCTATATGGCCCAGTTTAGAGTTAGTGAGCTGAGCTGGCATGCTGCACCATCATTTCTGCTACAAGTGGCTGTGGTTAAATAAGTCAGGGTTGCCTGTCCCTGGTTGTTTAGTAACCCAAACCTCAAGGTCGTCTCTCCCCTGACAAACCACAGAAAAAAATCCATGGAGTTTTGAGTTGTTTCTCTTCCTTGTTAGAAAAAAAGAGACAAGCCAGAGGTGCAGATACAGTTTCAAGTGTTAAACTCTGCATTATACTACCTGCTTGGTGGTAAAACTGATTTACTAGGGCAGTATTAAGCATTTTGGTGCTGAGGTTTTGGAGATTCCTAGGCCCTGTTGGGCTGAAGCCAGCAGAGTAGGAGCAGCAGATGAGGTGACCTTTGTTTTGTCCTCCTATATGGATGGGATTTTTAGTCCATCTGGGAAGGCACTTTGGTGTGTAAAAGGAAGAAGGCAATGGAACCCGGCTTTCTGGTTTCCTCTCCTCTCTACTTGGTCCCTTTCCCTCTCCAAGATTGCTTTTCTGACCTAGAAGGAGCAGCCAGCATGGTTTGATCTCCCTTGGCTGAGGGGGATCAGGGTTGGATCTCTGACTCTCCTTTCTGAGGCCAGGACCTCCTTTAGCCAAGGGCAGGTCTTCATGACCTTTGGGATGTTTGACCAGGAAACATAGGATTACTCTCTTAAATAATGAGTAAAATAGCATTGTATTTTATATCTGGCTATCTTTTAAGTTGCTTGCTCAGAGATATATAGACTTGGGTGAGAAATAGGAAATGGGAGGGCATTTTTTTCCTGATGCCTTTAAAAAAAGTGGGAAAAATGAATATTTGGGAGAAAAATGGAAAACAAAGTGTCCAAAAATGTCCCTCTCTGTTACAATGTGAAATGCTTTTTTAATGTAGTATGTTTTTCCTGCAGTTTACACTCTCAAAATTGTTTCTAATGAGATGGTTCCTAAGAAATTACAAGCCCTGCATTTTGAAAACATGTGCAACTCAAAGCCACTCCCCAAAAAAGAATTGAGAACGGGAAATGTTTTGAGTGAGGGATCCTTGCTTACAGCGTCATATTCAGAAAGTCATGCACAGTCTTGTAGGCCGTGGATCATGAATCTGTAGGCAGGCTTGATGGCCTCTCACTTTTTCATTCCCCCCCCCTTTCCCACATTGTGCACCTGCCTTTGCCAATGTACCCTGCCCTAAGGTCAAGCCCAAATATGGTCTTTGTGGTCTTGGAATACATCTGAAGCGGGACTCAGTTACCAAGAAAAGTTCTGCACTGCACTTCAGTTTGGAGCCGAGCACCTTCAAAGCTCAAGTGTTACTGTGCGGATGATCCCAATCCTCACGCTTTGAGGATGGCACGAGCGTATCCTGGCCTTGCCAGGCTTCCTGCTTGCCATTGTAACTGTAGCAAATTAATATGGAGACCTCTTGTTAATATTTGTAATTTTTATTTTTATAAGTAAAAGAAAAAGAAACATGCTGAAGTAACATAGAGAAGAAAGAAAAAGATACCAAGGGACCTTACACAAAAATTACACATAGCACTAAGTGCGAGAAGTTAAATAAAGGTCAATAATTATTACTACTTTCATCAATTATGTAACAACAGTTTTAACTTAATACTACTTCCACAAACACACCAGCAATTAATAATTTATTTTTTCCATTTTCCCCAGATAAAATATCATAATAAAAAAGTTAGATTCATAAATCAGTTATATTAATTTGATTATTGTATACACTTTCTGTGGGTTATTACTTTTTGATGATGCAAATAAATGGAATTTTGCAGCATCAATGTCTCTTACTTCAGCTCTTCACCTCAATAGTGCAGTAGATTCAAGCTGGTCATTTAACTGCTGTTTTTTTCATTATGCTCAAACATTCCAGCATTCCACCTGTGTAGGTGGCAGCTTAATTTTTAAAATTTATGGTGGCTTCATTTGTTAGTGAGAAGCTGCTTACCTCTCAATGCTATAACTATAGGCATTACTGAGCAGGAATATAAGCAGCTATTAGTGGCAGTTCACCATTTTAATTGCATTTAAAAAAAATAGACTGTGAGCTGATGCTGGCTTCCAAGATAGAAGCGAGAGATAATGCTTTGATGAATTGTTCGCATCATAGATACTTGACCGAACAGGGATTGATTTTACAAAATGCATTAGTCTTTTAAATTTCATTGTATCAGAGTAAATTCTAAGTAAGGGCATGGGCCTGTCAGGATTCCTGTGAGCCCCTGAATTGGGTGCTTATGGGCATCCCATGCAGAGCATGGAAAGTCGATATTTATCTTACTGCCCTGCTGCTCCATATATTTGCTAGATGGGATTTTTTTTTTTTTTTTGCCTTTCTACCTAGAGTGTCTCAGAGAGGGAAGGAAGTTGAAGCAGCTTCAGGATATCTCATACCTTTACCTTCCCACCTTCCAGAATGCCCCCTCAACCCCCTCGAGGGAGGTTTTCCTGACCTCAACAGCTGGTGCATTTCTCTGCCTGCTATAGAGGAGCAGAACTCCAGTTTCCAGCTCTTCGGTTGGAGGGCAGTGTTCGAACTTGCATCTGGGAATCCGGAAAAACCCTTGGCTCCTCAAAGGCTATCTGGCACCATACCAAAGGCTGTTGTTCCCCAGTTTGCTTTGATAACTAGCACAAGGATCAAAATCGTTGATGTGACAATGGGATTGCACTAGGTTTCTTATAAAAATAACAAACCCAGCTATCTGACTTATTGGGTACCCTGCTCTAATGCTATGAAAACCAGATGGGGCAATGTTTAGTGTGAAACATGCGTGCAATTTCTGTTGCTTTCTTAGTGGAAAAGGCCTGAGCTCTGATTGTTCTCTTCATTTAGGTGAATTTCACAGTAGACCAGATCCGAGCGATCATGGACAAAAAGTCCAACATCAGGAACATGTCTGTGATTGCTCATGTTGACCATGGCAAGTCTACGCTTACAGATTCATTAGTCTGTAAAGCTGGAATCATCGCTTCAGCTAGAGCTGGTGAAACACGATTTACTGACACACGAAAAGATGAGCAGGAAAGATGTATCACTATCAAATCTACGTGAGTATCGTTAACACCATGTTTAACCTTTTTGGCTAACTCACAAGCCAGTCACAAACAAGACAAGATGTTTTAAGACAATGGGATTGAATTAGGTTTATTTTAAATACTTCTTTTTAATTGATTTATGGATCAAATGATTTGCCTGGGTGAAATAGCTCAGAGATGCCAAATTCCCTGCCTACAGTTGGTTACATGAAGTAACTGTTTTATGTTTTTGAAGCTATTCAAGGGCTGAGTTCAAAGAGGTTGCAATGTCTGTCTGTTGCAACAAAAGCAGTGGAGTGTTGTTATTTGAAGATTGCAGATTTATTGTAGCATAAGCTATCATGAACTATAATCTTTATCAGAGATGATGCACACTTATTCAGGAGTAAAAGCTACTTCTTCCTTGGCCTTGCTTTCCAATAGATGTGCGTAAGATTTACTTTTCGCAATTCAGTAATACTTTGATGCTCACCAACCTGCCTTGTTTAATTTGGGCCTTTTATATTTTAATATTGATATCTCACCTTTGGGTCTCACAGCAGGTTACAAAATTTCTGCAAAGTAATGACAATTCAAAAACTTCATATTTAACTTCTTGTGAATAAGAAGAAATGAAAAGCATTTAAACAAAATTCCATTGACTACAAGGAATTTAAAGTCCACTTAACAAGCAGATTTGCATTACTGAATTTAATTGATTGTGAACCAGAAAAATTGTGGACTGATGCCAGAAATATTAGGGAAGAATGCAAAAAGACAATTCCTGTAGCAAAAGTGGGGGCAGGGGGAGCCTAGATGGATAAGAACCACAGCTGCAAAGTACAGGCAAAAAGCAAAAGGTGAAATAGGGTCAGAATCTTGATTGCAACTTCTCAGCACCTGTCATGTAGAGTCAAAAAGAACAATTACAATGGCCAGTGCAAATAAATAGAAGAAAACATCAATAGAGAAGAAGAAAAAAAGACCTCTTCCAGAAGATCCAAGACATTCATACATCGATTAGGAATGTTGAAAGACGAACAGGAGCATGCTATCTGATTAGGAGAAAATAAAGATAAGGTAGGAACAATAGAAGAATTATACTGATGGATTTGAAAAATAGTGATGGAGGAGAGCTTTATGAATATCCTGGACTGACTGACAAACAAGTATCCTAGATCAAGTCAAGCCAGAATTTGCCCTGGAAGCAAAAATGGTGAAACTGAAGCTACTTTGGGCACATCATGGTAAGGAGAAAACAATCATGCTGGAGAAGAGTTGAAGAAAAAGGGGAAGGCCAGCTATGAGAGGGGTCAATTCCAGAAAGGAAGCCTTAGCCTAGAATTTACACGATCTGACCAGGGCTGCCAGGAGCAGGGCATTTTGGAAGGGATTCATTCAAAGGGCCACCATACACTGAAGACTTAACAGCACATAACAAAAATGCAAAACTCCTAAAAAGGGGAGGCTTGATTGCCCCCTAAGATCCTATAAGGGTGTTTGCTAGGTGTACCTTCTCTGGGAGAGAATTCCAAAAGGAGAGTGCCACTACTTCTGAGAGAACCTGAGATAGGGCCCCTAACATTTGCCCTCTAAAAAATGAAGGGACTCTAAGCAGTATCTTCTTAGCTCTTCTTAAAGCATACAGGGAAGCACACAGTACTTAAAGCATAGTACTAAGCACATAATACTTGCCTCTAGCTGTAGTATGGAGTGCACAAACATTTTTAATAAACAAAGGTTAAATGTATTTTGGGAAAACTCTTCATTTTTCTCTTTTGTAGGGCTATTTCTCTCTATTATGAACTCTCAGAAAATGATTTGGCCTTTATCAAGCAGTCCAAAGATGGCTCTGGATTTCTCATTAATCTAATTGACTCCCCTGGTCATGTGGATTTCTCCTCTGAAGTCACTGCCGCGCTTCGTGTCACTGACGGTGCTCTTGTCGTCGTTGACTGTGTTTCGGGTAGGTGGACGTAAAACTGAGGAAGATAAGTTGCTTCATGTAAATGTCGCTCTCTCGAGTGGTCATCTGTGTATAACATATATGGGCTGTGTGCCTCATGGAGCCTTGGCTTGGGAAAGTTCTCTCGCTGAGGAATTCAGGTATGACCTCTTTCCCACTGTCTTGACGTGCATGTTCTAGCAGGTTCCTGCCTGTTCCTTCAGTTTTCAGAGACTGCCTGTTATGGCTTCAGAACCGAGAGGGACACTCAGGATTAACACTGAGCTAGACCCTGAAGTGGGGCTGCTGGGTGGGCCGTACAAGTGTGTGGATGACCACTCAAAGAACTGTGGGTACAGGTGAGCAACCCTCCTCCTCTGCGCATCACACACATGGGCAAATAGCAAACTGACTTACCGGAGGAGGGTGAAGAAAGGGCTAGGCAGCTGAAACAACAATCTGGAAAGTCTGCCCATCCAGTACATGCCTCCAGCACTGCACCAATAGATTGGATCATTGTGTTGGGGATCAGCATAGGGTCTTCCTTGTTCACACAAAGGCTGAGTTCCAGAGAAAGAGGGAGCATACTTGCAATCATCTTTTGGAGGCTCCACTTTGAGGAATTGATATCAGCCAGTTGTAGAAGAGTGTGAAGAAGAGTGCATGCCATGAGGACAAAGTCTGTAAACACCCTTGGAAACATGGCCAAGCCCAAAGAACAGGTTATGCGATTGGTATGCATTTTGCTTCATGCTCAGGTGAAGAAATTGCTGTCTGTCTGTATTGCAACGTGGATATATGCATCTCTGAGATCAAGTTGATGCAAACTAGTCACCTTGATGCAGAAGAGGTTAAAAGGATAGCATATGGTCATGTAAAACTTCTGTGGGGTAATAGAGAGGTGTACTCCTTGCAAATCCATGTAGCTGGTGAGTGGGAGCAGGTTCGATCACCCTTTTCTTCAAAGAGGAGGCTATTGTTTCCTGCAGCATTTCCAAAGATGGTATGATGTGGGTGCCAGTGAGAGGCAGCATGATGTTAAATTTGTTCCTGTACCCCCCTCTGGATGATCCTCAGGACCAGGGTGTCTGTAGTTACGGCTGCCCACACACAGTGAAAAAGTGGGATGCAAGAGATGAGGAGGCAGGCAGGCAGAAATGGATAAGAAGAGTAGAATTAATGTGGAATTACTACTTGCTCCCTTTCCCTTAGACGCCCAGTGTTGAGATGGATGCTATATTTTTGGTGCCAAAGGAATGTGTGAGCCAAATTGTCAGTCACCTTGCTATCTAAGGTGGAACGGTGGAGGCTGACAGGACCACTGGCATTGTTGGAATGGCTGCTGGGGAGGGAAGTGGTCCAAACCTATTTCCTTGCTGTGGTCTTTGCCTGCTGGGCCAAATCCACAACATCATCAGTCTTAGAGTTAAAGAACCCTTCCCCATCAAAGAAAAGTTCCTCTGTGACCGAGCTTCCTGGGAAGGCCCTGATGATTGCAACTGCACATGACTTCTCCACCATGGCCTTAGCATTACAGTCAGCCTGTTGATGTGCCATGTTTATTTGCTCCCTTGACAGCTTCAGAACTTCTGCCTGAGCCATCCCGGCCAATTCATGATGGTTGTCAGAGAGGTAGTCACAAAGTGAGGTCCATTTTTCCCCTCAAAAACAATTGGTATTTTGCCATGTTGCTTCATAGTTGGCAACTTGGAGGCCCAGAACTACTTCAGAGTGGACTCTTCATCCCATCAGATCAAAGCACCTGCTTTTGTTGACTGGAGAGGAATAGTGCTTTCTTGAACAGACTCAACCATAAGGGAATTAGGCAGTAGGTGAGAAAAAGAAACATTGTGTCCTGCTCCTGAACTTTATGCATGCTCACTTGAGTTGGGAATTACAGAAGTGTGTGCTTTTCGGGAATGTTGGACTGTTTGAAGAGGACTGGGCAGGAAATGAATGGCTGCTAGTCCCATCACTTCTGCTTACACTGCATCAGAGACTGGGTCTCTAGCCCTTGAGATCAGCTCTTGAGTCTTTTAGCTTAGCGACTGAGCCATTCAAAGGACCTTCTCTGATGGGGAGGCGGAATCATTTAAGCCAACTGCTGCATTTGGTGAGGAGATGGAAGGAACTGGTGATGGCAAGGAGGAGGACTCAGACTGATTTTCTTCTGCCAAAGAGTGTGGAGACGTGCCCCAACCTGGCACACAGGCCCACTCTGTACTCCCTCAGGGAGAAGAGGAGATGGTGGAGCTGTCATTCATCAGTGTTCTCCCTCTCTCAAGAGCTGGTCCTCACAGGCAGGATGTCAGGTCTGGATAGCATGGGTTGTACAGCTCTAGGTAACAGGATTGGTGGAAGAAGCAAGTCCTTCTGCACGTTAAATCTGCCAAAGGATGCTGATGGTTCAGCGAGTACCATGGTGAAACCTCTCTTCAGTGTCTGGGCTGCTCTGTGGACGTCTGAATTGCCAGGCATTCCAGTAATATGGCGGGAGTGTCACCTGGACTGCCTCTCCCAATCCAAAGGAGGAGGTTGTGACTGGTCTTGAGGGATGTACTGAGGACCATTCATCCCTGCTTGCCATGAGTTCATAGACCTGAGGGAGAAGCACACCAGACCTGAAGGAGAGTGAGCACCCAGCAGCAGGTCTTGGTCTTGAGGTAAAGATGGGGCTCAAATCTCCCTGCAAGACTGATGCAGTTGAGATAGGCTCTTCTGTCGCTTGCAATGCCAAAATGGCTATTTGGTGAGTCTGTCATTAAAGGAGGAGCAGCACTGGTTTTGGTACCAGGGAGTTCCATGACCTCTGTGAGTCCTACCCTGCTGCTCTTTCTTTTGAGGGCTCAGCCTTGATGCTTTGGTTTTCCTGGTCAAGTATTTTTAGCAACAGTGAGTGCCAGAGATCCCCCAGCTGCTGGAGTGTCAGGGCCTATAGTTGAGATGAGGCTGTTTTCAAAGGCAAGGGTTCTTGTGCAGAAGCTGACATCAGTGGAGGTGGGTGAGGCTGATAGTCCAAGGCCTGCAGCTGTTCAGCTGCTTCCAAGGCCCGCTTCTACAGCACCACCCAAACCCTGTTGAGTAGGTGTCTTCTGTTTCCTAAAAACCTGACCATGCAGGCAAATATCCGCAATGTGCCCTCTCCCTGGCAGAACAGGCATTAAGAGTGCCTGTCACTCTGGGAAAGTTTTCTGCTGCACCTCACACACACAGTAAGGTTCTAATAGTCATAGTCCTCTCTGGCACCCTCACAAAGTAAAATGAAAACATCAGTCAAATCAGAAAGATGGAGAAATTACAAAAGAGATGAAACAAGGTGGAATCAGCATAAAAACCTGAGCTGCAATACTTTGTCAAGGCAGAAAGCAAGCTCCTCACAGAACAAAGCTCCTTCACAAATGTAGTTGAAGAGGAACAAAAGGGACAGGTGGGAATCCAGTAAGGGCAGGTATACCCTGATGGTTATGTGGGAGGTCCCAACTAAATTCCTCAGCTGCAGAGGTGAGGCTCCATGCAGATGCAGATGCAGAGACACTGTGTGTGATACAAAGAGGCTAACTGCATATGAGGTGTCACTTTATGGGAGGCAGCTGGGAAATGCCAGCATGGCCTTTGGAGAACAGGAGTCCGTGTGGCAGGACTCCACAGTCCGGCTTGCCGTGGTAAGTACTCCGTGGCTTGAGTCATGTGACGATGAGTGGCAGCCCTTCTTTTAAGCTTGGGACTGGGGAAGCGAACAGAGAATCGACTCTGATCGTGCACAGACCTGGCTCACATGTAATGGTAAGCCCTAGTTTATTCAACCCATGATTTATTCAACACAAGGTTTCTTGGCTTCTCCAGGGTTTGTCTGGCAGAGGATTGAAAAAACAGTGGTTTGTTTTTTCAGTCTTGAGATTCTTTGTTTCTCTCCTTTGCCTGTGCCATCCCTGAATGCCAGATGCCATGTATTATTTATTATATTTATATCCCACCTTTCTTCTAAGAAGCAATCTGAGGGGACTTGCATAATCCTCATCTACCTGTTTATCCTTCCAACAGCCCTGTGAGGTAGGTGAGGCTGAGCGTCAGTGACTGGCTTAAAGACACTTGGAGAGTTTCATGACCAAGTGCTGCTGGCTGAGTGGGGACTAGAGCTTGGTTCTCCTAAGTCTCAATCTAGCACTAACTAGTACACAACACTGCCTCTTCTGTATTGCTCATGTTGAGTGACTGGTTTTGTCATTCTTGCCAGCTGGTGAAATAACCCATGAAAAACCACAGTTCTGGGTTTACTCATAACATCCCGTCACTTAAGTGACACAGGGTTCACAACCCAAAGCAATGTGGTTGGGTTTGCAAATCATGGCAACTCAGAATTTAACAGCCTGTGGGTTACATAAACCATGGGTTAATATTAGATGTGAGTCAGGCTGAGTTTCAGAGACACAGAATGATGTTGGGGGGAATTTCAGCCCCCAGAACCAAACAACCACAGATTTGTTTAGTTGGATAGGAAGGCAGGTCAAAATCTGTGGATTCCCGTCTTGTTTCTCTACACCATGAAGAGTGTGGAGGGACAAAACTTAGAATTGTGCTATTTAGGTGGGTTCCAGTTACAAGTATGCCAGAAGTTGGAACTAATTATGTGACCTGTGGCTGATAATGTTTGCTCCACAAATTAATACTATGAGTTGTTGATTCAGATTCTGCATTGTGCCTATTATCAAAATCCTCCTGGGCTGTGAAACTCACTGGATAGCCTTGGACGAAGTCACTTACCCATATCATCATGGGCCTAAAATGCTCCTGTGAACTCTTTGGAAAAACGGTTGGATATAACATTGATGAAGCAATTTTAATAATTATGTGGGTTTATGCAAAGATCCTTTACAACTTGGCTTTTCAACCTTGATATTTTTTCCTTTTTCAGTTAGCAGGATTCTAACTTTTGTAGCTGTGAAGATATTCTTCAAAATATGTGGTCAATGTCTGATGACCACTTTAGAGCAGGATATGCTGGTATGGCTCCCCAGAATTTCTTGTATTTGGGGTGTCATAATAAGTGATGTGAATTGATCACATGCATATTTGCTTGATTTATGCAGAGTGCAGGATTGTAGCAGCGCACATGCCACTCTGCTTGAAGCTTCAATATTATAGGAGGCAAGCACGGATGCTGCAGAAGTCCGTATTAGTCCTGCTTTTATAAATGGTCCTAAAAGTATTATAGATGTGGTATATAAATCTTTTAAATGATTTTTGAAGTCACCTGTCATTCAGGCCATTGGGTAGTACATCATCTCAGTTTTTCTTCTCTTCGACCAAAAAAAGAGGGGGTGGTTCAGTGGAGCAGACCTTGGTACTATTAGTTCTGCTACCGCGGGTTTTCTCTGGAAGCAGTCTAGCAAACATGGGCCGTCAACTTTCTCCTCCAGGGGTTTGTGTGCAGACTGAGACGGTCCTTCGCCAGGCAATCGCTGAGCGAATCAAGCCCGTGCTAATGATGAACAAGATGGACCGTGCTTTGCTGGAACTGCAGCTGGACAGAGAAGAACTTTACCAGACCTTCCAGCGTATTGTGGAAAACGTTAATGTGATCATCTCTACTTACGGAGAGGGTGAAACTGGACCCATGGGTAATATTATGGTAAAGAGAACTTAACATTCTGATTGGAATGGATTTGAAAATGAATTTCATTGGTGGAGATGTATGTGTTACATCAAACTCTGCCACACAGAACGCAGTGCAGGTGGAATTTTGGGGGGCTTATCTGTGCAAATGATCCAGCCTGCTTATGAAAATCCCAGCTACCCTCTTCCTGCTCCTTGGCAGAGCACATGTATTACATGCAAGGGATCTCAGGATGACTCCTGGCACCCCCAGTTTGGTAATAAAAATGTCTCCAGCAGCAGGGCTGGGAAGGACATTCCATAGTCTGAGACCGTGGGATGCGGCTGCTGGTCAGAGTAGGAAGTGCTGGGCTGGTGGACTTTTGAGACACATGACATGAATCCCAGAAATGGCTTCCTGGGTAGGATCAGCCTTGCCTTGCCTTCCAGTGCCAATCAGATCAGCAAATAAGAGACAGACCTGCAGCACAAAGGACTTGTCAGTATTATCCTTTAAAGGACAAGCCAGGTTGTGTCTGCGATAGATTCAGACTTCGTTGACCTTTCCAACAATAGAACTTGGTGGGGGTGGAATACAGGGTCTGTTTTGCTGCTGTGGTGTGCTTCCATTTTTAAAGTTTTCCTTCCTGCCTGAGAGCCATTCAAGTACATGCTAGTCATTGTTAAAACAACTAAGTCTTAATTATGTTCATTTGGATATAAGCCTCATAGATTTCATGGGATGTACCTCCAGGAAAGTACGGTTAGGATTAGAGCCCTTGTAATAATGAACCTTCCTTTTGTTTGTAGATTGATCCAGTCATTGGGACCGTTGGCTTTGGCTCTGGCCTGCATGGTTGGGCTTTTACTCTTAAACAGTTTGCCGAGATGTATGTAGCCAAATTTGCTGCCAAGGGGGAAAAGGCGCAGCTGTCTGCGGCTGAGAGGGCCAAGAAAGTAGAAGAGATGATGAAAAAGCTATGGGGAGACAAGTGAGTATCTATACATAGCCAGGGAGTCAGTTTAGGGAATACCTACAAAAGGATGGGGTGTCCTTCATTCTCAACGTATCCGTCTGCACAAGTTTTGGTTGCGTCCCTTACTAAGTCAGGTTACATTATGTAAGAAAAATAGGCACTGGAAGCAATGACGTCTGTGTGACTGACAACTGAAACTGTATATTCGGCTTCTGGTTCTGTAGCTATGCAGACAGTGACAGTGGTCAGCTGGGTATCGCTGGGGACAAAGGGCTTTATGTGATAGAAGAATTGAGTTAGGTCCAAATAAATCTGCTAGCAGCTGTATCTTTTCCAGCTTCTGAGCAGGTTACAGTAAATTGCTCTCATGTTTAATGTAGGTATTTTGATCCAGCAAGTGGAAAATTCAGCAAATCAGCAACCAGCCCCGATGGAAAGAAATTGCCACGGACATTCTGCCAGCTCATCCTGGATCCCATTTTTAAGGTAAAACTAGGATTGAACAAATGTAAAATGTTATTTTCCCCTTGCACTGTGTTCGAACTAAACCAACAAATTGGTTTGTACAGCCAGGAACTGGTTTTGCAAAGTGCCAGTGTGGAATTAAATGTATTAAACTTTTAATACTTTGGTATTATCATTTTCAGCAATGCCAAGGCATGAAAAACTCAAGCCACTTATTACCAAGACGGTCCTGTAGGCTTGATAAAATTAGTCTGGACTAAACATTTTGAGTTTGCAGCTAAGCAACTCGGTTCTCTTTCTCCTCCTTAACTAGTTCTGCTTGGATTTAAAATGATTTATAGTCAAACCCAGAACTTAATCTGCCATAAAGCCTTTAGGACCAGGCATGACAAGTGTTACTCTGATAGAATGTCATTGCCCCGGTATTGTGTTCCTAGTAGGACAAGCAGAATGCAAAATCCCACAAGCATCTGTTGCAGTGGGCATGCCTAACATTCCTATAAGGGGTGCGAGTAGAGGGGGGGATGCTGTTGAGCAGTGTTGGGAAGAAAATCATGTGTAGCTTTTGGAGGAATTGTGTACTCAATAAAGTTGCCCCAAAATAGTTTCTGGCTTTTATAGTGCTATCCTGTGTATCTTACTCATAGGGAAGTTCCACTGAGTTCAGTCCAACATACTCCCAACTAAGTGGCTACAAGATTGCAAACCTAGAAGTCATGTAAGGTGCAGCCCTCTGTCTGTTTTGACTGGAAATGTCGCATAATTCCCAGCATTCTCCAGCCAGCCCTTAGAGGGGATTTTCCTTTGGCTTGTCTTTTAACCTATTCATATATATTCAGGTTGTTTGGCAAAAAAAATCTCTTTAACTGGCTTTTGCTGTTCAGGTCTTCGATGCTATTATGAACTTTAAGAAAGACGAGGCTTCCAAGTTGATAGAGAAATTGGACATCAAGCTGGATGCTGAAGATAGAGAAAAGGAGGGGAAGCCACTTCTCAAGGTGCCTTGAAGTAGTTTGGTTCTGTGGAGGAATAGCAACATTAGTCTATTATTAGTCTGACACCTTAAAAACCAACAGATTCAGTAGGACATATGCTACAGCCTCCTTCATCAGAGACAGGGAATGTTTTCCTGCGTTCCAAGGGTAAATGCATGCACATGTGTGTATTTGCTCAATATATGGTAGAGAGAAGAAATGTGCAAACTGTCCATTCAGAGGAGATAGAAATGCAGAAAGCACATTCAGTGATAATTACCTTCTTCACAGTGGATGTTTTCATTAGAGCTGTTGCCTGAAATTGTGTGTCTGTTCTTTTAGCATAACATTGGTAAGGAACATCTGCTTTGTATAAGTTTGTTATCACTTTTGGAAAAAATATACAAAACACACACAATAAAAACAAAACTCATAATCTACACAAATATAAAACAATACAAATTGTAAAATAATAATACAATAACAACATTTGAGTAGTAAGACTAGGAAGAGCCATAAGCAGAGACCCTGCGTTCCAGGGCCAGTGACATGTGTTCAACAAGATAGGCACGGGAGCAATAACATCACATTTCTGAGGAACTCAGTGCCATCCTTCCAGGGAAAAGAGGGGATTGCTCAGTAACTCTTAATGGGATTTCTAAAAGAGTTTTCAATGCTTCCAAGGCGGTCATGCGTCGCTGGTTGCCTGCTGGAGATGCCTTACTTCAGATGATCACCATCCACCTGCCCTCCCCTGTCACCGCACAGAAGTATCGCTGTGAACTTCTGTATGAGGGGCCACCCGACGATGAGGCAGCAATGGGTAAGCTAAGGGGCAAAAATGGGATCCTTTTGTAAGCGTCAGGAAGACTTGTGCTAATACAAGATTTGTGTCTTTCTGAGATGTTTCCCAAATGTCCCTTAACTGTATTGTTTCCATTTGGCAGAAGTTGGCTTCCTCTTTGCTGATGGCGTAGAAATATTTAATAATAAGGAGTGAGTCCTGATTGTGTGACAGGACTTGTGATGCTCAAATGCCCTCAGCTGAACCATGATAGATCTCTGTAAGCTGACCTCTGCCAAACTCTCTCTCTCTTTCATTTATGCATTTGGACAAAGCCAGCTTTTGTCTAGATAACCTTTATCTGATGGGTGAAGGCACTCGTACCCTAAAGCATATTTACATCATTAAAAAAAGCAACGATTAATGCAAGATCTAAAATGAATGTCAAGAACTGTATTTATGCCTCATCATTTCTGCCTTTTTTTGTTGCAGGTGTTAAGAACTGCGACCCAAAGGGCCCCTTGATGATGTATATCTCCAAAATGGTCCCCACCTCCGACAAGGGCCGTTTCTATGCCTTTGGGCGGGTGTTCTCTGGCATTGTGTCCACTGGCCAGAAAGTGCGAATAATGGGACCAAACTACACCCCAGGCAAGAAGGAAGATCTCTACCTAAAGCCCATTCAGAGGTAGATGGCGCTGGCTTTTCTTCCTTTGGAAACCGAGTGCATGCAAAGAAGCCACAGTTTTATGAACATCTTTTGTTGTATTGCGGGTGGCGGAGGCGGCGGTGATAGGAAGAAAAGCCATTTTTATTTTTTAAGTCTTGATTTCCCCTGTCTTTTTTGGGGAGATGGGCATATCAGTAGAACTGTTGTACCTGAAAAGTATGCTAGACAAACTAAAAAGGCAATTTTGGAGAATACCTTTTATGTGGAAAGGTTGATTGAAAAACAGTAACTTCTAGTAATAAGAACAGATACTCAAGGATTGTTACCCATCCTCTGTCTTTGTAGAACCATTTTGATGATGGGTCGTTATGTTGAGCCCATTGAGGATGTACCTTGTGGCAACATTGTTGGTCTAGTTGGTGTTGACCAGTTTTTGGTGAAGACGGGCACCATTACCACCTTTGAACATGCCCACAACATGAGAGTGATGAAATTTAGCGTTAGCCCAGTTGTGCGCGTGGCAGTTGAAGCAAAAAACCCTGCCGACCTACCAAAACTAGTGGAAGGTCTAAAGCGTCTCGCCAAGTCTGACCCTATGGTCCAGGTGAGTGTTAGCTGTACGTGTGCGACTTGGTAATGGTTTGCAGTGGCGCTCTGGTGGAAGAGGGAGCTGATCTCTGGTTTTCCTAACAACATTTGCAAGCATGCCATTCAGCTGCAGCAACTATAGGCTTGTTCCGAACTTGGTCAGAA
Organism: Varanus komodoensis; assembly: GCF_004798865.1. NCBI lineage: Eukaryota > Metazoa > Chordata > Lepidosauria > Squamata > Varanidae > Varanus > Varanus komodoensis. The sequence continues at coordinate 5,829,789 of NW_025335606.1, forward strand.
ATCTGTGAACCAAACAATCCAAAGCTTAACTTGGCCGCTCGGTTCCTTCCGGTTGAAGACCGAAATAAAACTCTTTGTGAAAGTGGGGTTGGGTGGAAAAAGAGTACAAGAACCTACCCAACCAGAGGCACTAGATATGTTGCTCTTGTTGATTGGTAAAGACGGAAGTCTTGAAAGGGTAAGAAGGGAGAGATGACATGGGCAACATGGAGTACTGCGGCCACAAAGAAAACTAGTAAAATGATGCAAAAACAAATGATCTGAGGAAAGTTTTATTGCCTATTATTATTACTATTATTATTATTATAAAAGCTGCCCATTAGCTACAAGTTGTCTGGGCAGCCATTGCAATATAAAATCAACAAATAACATTAATAAAATAATACAATTAAAATATAAATAAATAAATAAATATAATATAATATAATATATAATTAAATATATATCCATCCATCCATGCACTGGTATAATCTAGATGGTGCCAGAGATGTGCCAGAAAAGGAAGGTTTTGCCAAGCGCCTGATAGTCAATAAGGCAGGCTCCTGGCCAATCTCTGGCAATAGAATGTTACATAATTGGGTGCCACCACAGAAAAGGTTTTGCAGCCTCCCCCTTAACCTCCTTGGGGAGAGGAACTCATAGCAAGGCACCAGTCAGAATCTTAGACGATGGGCAGGAATGTATGGAGAAGGGTGTTCACTAAGATACTTTCCACAGTATGGTCTGAAGCTAAACAGGTCTGGTCAGTGCCTGGATAGATGGCTGCCTGGAAGCCTCACTCACACTGGCTTGAGCAACTTCATGGCAGAATGTTGAAATATAAATAGAATAAATAAGCAAATTGCTAAACCATCTTTTCTTGCTTAACTGCAGACTAAATGAACTTACTTAGCTACCCCTCAGTTGTAGAAAACCAACTTTACAGGTTTCTGGTGTAAAGAAGCTGTTCTTTCCAGGTTAGAGAGGCTTGAATTCAGTCAGAATTCGTAATTTAATTGCTGGATAGTTCCCCCTAAAGAACAAGGAACATCTTGGAAAATTTCGGGGGGGGGGGACTTCATTAATATACTTTATCCATAGTCATTGATTTTTACCTTGTTCACGAGCATAAGAACATCATGGACAGGATGATGGAAATTGCAGCTGCCTGGCTCTAACAATGTGTCAGAGGAAAATATAAATGCAAATGAAGTAACCCAACAGACCTGGAAGGAACTGTGTTTGAGGTTGTTCTGGCTGGTTGGAAATAGTGCATTGAAGAGTGGCTGCTTTCAGATAAAATGCTAAATTATGGTTTAATGATGTGAGAAAAAGAGTGAACCTTGGGCTTGCAGGGTCTTTGTGCCCCCCCCCCCCCGCGAATTGTAACAAGCCCCAATTTTCTGTTTTGTCCAAATATGCCAAACTATGTTTTTCAATCCATAAGTGAGGATGATCTGTGCAAACTATGGTTTTCAGTATTTGGTTGAAATCTCTCCTCATATATGGAAGAGGGGAGAGCATGAACACTTGCTGCTCACTACAGCCTGTTCTTATCACAAGAAACCATGGCTTGTGGCAACTTATTGCAGTTCATGTGGAGGTAGGAAAGAGAGCAAAGCAGCAACAAACAGAGGTACTTGTTCACTATATAGTTTTGCTCTTTTAAACACTTCTGTACTGTGAGCTTGGATTCTTAAATCTTAGGATGGCATTTTTTTTCTTGAAGCATTTAAATTGAAGCCTTCTTGATATTTCTCCCAGAGTGTCAATAAAAGGCTAGGCAAAAATTATAAACACACCAAAGAATATTTAGGCTTGATTTTAAACTGTGCTTTTGGGTTTGGGATTGCTTGTGCATTTTCAGCCTTAGTGTTTGTCTCCTATTCTGGTATGTGGTGGGTCTGCTTGAGCTGCAAGTTCAGTCATTAATGCAAAAGCCTCAGAGCTGCAGAGTTTCACTTGGCAGCACTCTGCATTTCACAGGTAGGTGTGTTGTTGGTAGATCATGCACGAAAGCCACAGCATAGCCCCAAAGGGCATTTTATTTCTCCATGATGATTCCTGCTCAGCCATTTTAGGAAAGCCTACGCTGAAGTCTTTCCAAAGCTGCTTTGCAGAAATGCATCGTGTTGCATAGTCTGAACTACCAGTTACAAATACGTGGCTGCATTGACATTTCGTAACTGCGCAATCTGCCTTTCCTGTTCTGTAGTGTATTATTGAGGAGTCTGGTGAGCACATCATCGCTGGAGCTGGAGAGCTGCATCTGGAAATTTGCCTCAAAGACCTGGAGGAGGACCATGCCTGCATTCCCATCAAGGTATGCCAGGCGACTTGCTGGTTGGGCAGGTTTGGAATAGGCAAATGCTGGGTGGACTGAAAGTGTTGGGGTGTGTGTTTTTTTAATTAAATACAAATAATGTCAAATAAATAATCCAAGAAACAACATATAGAAATGAAGCATCTTTATATGATTTATGCATGTAATTAGTTCAGCTTCTAGGGCTTGGATTGTGAGAATTTGGTGGTCTGGCTCTTGCTTCAAAGACTTTTATAGGAGAGAGCAAGGAGCAGAGTAAGCTTCTACAGTCCCAAGTATTCACCCTGATGGTGAGTTCTACTTACTGCCTTCTAGACAACTTCTGTGCCCTTGTGTAGCTCCCAGGGATTTCTGGGGTGTGGAGGGGTGCAAAGATTTTTCTTAAGGATACAAAAATACACTGGCCATTTTGCTGAGAAAAGTGCCCACCGTGCTCTGGCGAGAGCACAAAATCAGAGAACCCTTCCTCCCCACTGCTTTGGCACCTGGAGAAAGGTGAGAACTTTCTGTGGTGCCGAGTTCAGAAGTTTGGGAGAAAGACATGGGCTCTTCTTGAAAACTGTGCTGCTGTGGTTGCCACGAGTCGCCTTGCTGCTTTCAGAGAGTGGGGATAAGCAGCTCTCCCTCTCCTCTGCTGTAGAGGACACATGGCTCAATCCCCAGGCTTGTCTGGGGTCTCCAGTTTGGCATAATGGGAGGGAAGGGGAAAGGTCATGTCAGGAATGAATTATGGTTGGCTTCCCTCCTGTCCATTTTGGATTTCATAGTTTCATTGGCAACACGGTTCAGACTCAGAAAATGGCAATTGTACCTTAGTATTCCAAGAAATAAATCAAAGGCTTATCCAGAGGGCTAGCTGTTAACAGGCTCAGTCCTTTGTATTGCTTAGGCCTAGCTGAGGCAATAGCTGACTTCAGTCACTTAGATATTAGACCTGCAGTAAAACTTGCAACACACCAACTATAAATTTCACATTTGCTGGACCTGCCAGGCTGCCGTACATGAGCTAGTGAGCAAGGTGCCTCCTGTCCCCAAAGGCTACAGCTGCACCAGGAGGTCCTGTCTTTTGGGGAAGGGCTTTGATTTCTGAGTATGTGCAAGGCACTGAAAATTGAAATGTGGGTTGTTAAATAAGGACAAAAATTAGGTTGATTTTGGGATATAATGTATGTCAGTTATGGAACCTGAACTGGATTTACTTAATTGTATTTGCAGAAATCAGACCCAGTAGTATCTTATCGGGAGACAGTCTGTGAAGAGTCTAGCCAGATGTGCTTGTCCAAATCCCCCAACAAACACAACCGGCTGTACATGAAAGCCCGCCCCTTCCCTGATGGTTTGGCCGAAGATATAGACAAAGGAGATGTCAGCGCCCGTCAAGAGTTGAAGCAGCGTGCCCGGTATCTGGCTGAGAAGTATGAGTGGGACGTATCTGAAGCAAGGAAGATATGGTGCTTCGGTCCTGATGGGACAGGTCCCAATATTTTGGTTGACATTACCAAGGGTGTCCAGTATCTCAATGAAATCAAAGACAGCGTGGTGGCTGGATTCCAGTGGGCAACCAAAGAGGTGGGTCTGTCACAAAATTGACATTTAAGGTGGTATCTTGGAAAGTATTCTGTGAATAATGCAGATCTTGAGTTCAGTCTCCCCTCACTCATTTTTCAAAAAAGGAACTGGAGTCACAAGTTTGAGATAGTTCTGCTAATTAGCCAGTACTGAATTCGATGGACCCAGTAGACTGAATGACTAGAAGCCAGTTTCATAAGTTACACAATTCCCCACTAATAATGTTTAAATGTAGATATGAACTGACTTGCCCTGTGCAGCTTCATCTGCAGCTTCTCTGTGATTGCCATGTCAGTAGATGTTTGAATTTTGGATCATTAACAGCCTGTGCAATGGCAGGAAGATCCACCCCCCTCCTGTAATTGCACTAAGCTTTATTTCTACACAATAAGTTAACCAGCACTGTTGGCAAACTTCCTGCCAGGTAAATTCCAATAGTTTCCAAGCATCATCATACCAGAACCAATCTTTCCATTTTCACTTTGAGTGTTCTCCTTGCAGGGCGTTCTTTGTGAAGAAAATATGCGGGGTGTTCGCTTTGACATACATGATGTTACTCTTCATGCTGACGCTATCCATCGTGGTGGGGGCCAAATCATCCCAACCGCAAGGAGGGTCTTGTATGCCTCTACCCTGACAGCCCAGCCCCGACTGATGGAACCCATCTATCTTGTGGAGATTCAGGTATGTCGTTGGCTTCACGAGTGGGTAGCTGATGACTCTTCCTGGCATTTAGGGGCAAGATTGTCATTCCTTGTCCTATGACAGTGATGGTGAACCTTTTAGAGACTGAGTGCCCAAACTACAACCCAAAACCCACTTATTTATTGCAAAGTGCCAACACTGCAATAAAACCTGAATACTGAGGTTTTAGTTTAGAAAAAACAACTCATAGCCAGTCCAAGCAAAATATATATATATATATATATATATATATATATATATCCTTGGCAACGCACTGACCGGCCATGTGAAAGCTTGGATGAGTGGCAGCTAGAGTCGCGGCTCGTGACATCATTGCCTGGCGCTGCTACTCCTTTCCGAGCATGCACATGGCCCCTATGTGCGCGGTTACCCGATACTCAGCTGTTGGGGCAATGCTGCGGCAACTTGGCTCGCATGCCAACAGAGCGGGCTCTGCGTGCCCACTGTGGCATGCATGCCATAGGTTCGCCTAGGATTTCCTCACCACAGTGAATCGAACCCACTGAAATATTTCTATACTTCCAGTGGGGCTAGGACCAAAGCGTTGTCTTCAGCTCCATGGAATGGCCTCAGCTCCAAATCGCACAGCTTGCTTTATCCTAGGCCAGGGGTCAGCAACTCGTGGCTCCGGAGCCACATGTGGCTCTTTCATCCCTCTGCTGCGGCTCCCCGTTGCTCAAAATATGCATCACAACCGCCAATGTGCAACACCTGCTGGCACGTAATTTATTGAGCTTTTAGACCCCCGGTAGGCCAACCATGGATAAATCCAAGAAAAGTTTCAGAAGAAAACAGAACGTTTAATGGTACATGGGCAGATTCATTTGCTTTTGCTGCTGACCAGACTGGTTTACGAGTATGCTTAATATGTGGTAAGAAATTGGCAAACAACAAAAAGTTGAATGTTTGCTGAAAAACAGCCTTTGCTGAAAAATATCCGGATGGAGATGAGAGAAAAAAAGCCATTTCGGAACTAATGCAGAAGGTTGATCTGAGCAAAAATCATTTCAAGAAGTGGATCAAGTCTGCAAATTCAGCTGCATCTGCTAGTTTTGTGGCCGCTCAGGAAATAGTCAGGACGGGAAGCCGTTCACAGATGGAGATTATATAAAAGACTCATTCATCGATTTCATAAATGCAGCACACTATAGTTTTTTTATACATAGCATAAAGGTAAACAAATGATATATGCAGTGTTACCTTCATTTTAGATGTCAAAGGGGTTTTGTGGCTCCCGGTGTTTTCTGTGGGAAACGGGTCCAAATGGCTCTTTGAGTGTTAAGGTTGCCGACCCCTGTCCTAGGCCTTTAACAAGCATTTGCAGTGATGATGCTTGAACTTCACTGTCGGTCTTTCACATGTCCTCTGAACCCTTAAACAGGTACAGAGCAACAGGGCTTGAAAATATTTCCAGACACCTCCTTTCCATTTCCCATCAGGATGGGGTGGATGAGTAACACCAACCTTTAACTCTGCCACTCGAGCTGGTGTAGCTAATCCCATCCTCCCCGCTGGTTTCAGACAGGAAAAATTTGCCCAGCCACAAAGTTCCTGACTTGACTGGTTCAAGCTGACAGGGCTTTGGAAGTGGCAGATTTCTCCATCCGTGCTCCTTCAAAGTTCATCTTCTTGGTTATGTGATCTGGTCTTCCAGCAACGTAGGAAATCTTATTTTCTTTACAATTCTGTCAAGAATTTTGCAGCACAAAACTTAATGTGTCACATTTCATTCTTAACTTTTACCATGTCCATGTTTGATGTGAGAAACTAGATAGAAAACATTTTGACATTAACATTTGACATTCAGTTACTTTTTGTACAGGGTTATCTGGCCTACACTCCCTTTTAAAACATTTAGTGTCAAAATATCTGCCCCCAGGCTTATCTTTACAAAGTCTGACCTCCTTGATAAATGTTTCCACCCTCTTGTGTCTCTCTGATAGAATACTAAGTAACTGTTCCTTGCTGTTCAGTCATTTGGAAAAAATTATATTCTTCAGAGTGATAGTCTAATAAGATGAGGAATACGAGAAGCAATCAAAGAAAATGAAGTCTTTAATAGAGTGAATGCCTAATGGATAGATGTTATCCATGAAGTTTCTACGATGTAAATAATTTTGCAGCACAGAATTCAGAATATTTGCTTTTATATTGTGAGATGCAGGGCCTAAAAGTGAAGTGTAAGGAGCTGCTTTTCTTCTTCCTAGTGCCCAGAACAAGTAGTTGGAGGTATCTACGGTGTGCTCAATCGGAAGCGTGGCCATGTATTTGAAGAATCTCAAGTAGCTGGGACCCCGATGTTTGTGGTGAAAGCTTATCTGCCTGTCAATGAGTCCTTTGGTAAGAGACCTTTATGGACTTCATATGCTAGAAGCATGTCTCTAACTCTGGATTCAAACCATAGGGATTCCTGGTAGTTCTTCAGCTCCGCTTATTAGTTCCAAACCAGTCACTAGCCCCTGCCAGTCCAGCGATGATTTACTAGTTCAGGGAAAGGCCACTATGAATAGGAGAGTTGGCTTGTTCTCCATTGTTTGACAGGGCTAGTTGCATGGAACTAGGCACCCACCTTGTTGGTTGTTGACGCCTACCTTTAACCCCTGCTACCGTAGAACCGGGATAGTTCACAGCCTGCTTTTTTCTCTCTTTAAATGAGCATGCCAGTTAATGAACAGGGGCACTGATTCACAGTTTAGCAGCAGAATGCCAGCTGTGTGACTACCCTTGGCCAGTTCTTTCCACATCATTCTCTACTGGAAGTGAGTGCATCTGAAACCTTTCAATTTTGGAGGAGACCCAATAAACCCATCACAACTGTAGATCACTCCAGAATTTCAGGCAGAAGGGAGGGCAGTCCTTAAGGGCTTATAAACCAAACACATTTGCCCTCAGGTGAGTCACATTATGCATGTCAATGAAAACTGTATTGAGCCGTTAAAATGATGACACTTGGCATGCATAGCATTCAAAGACTCTTGGGGAAAAGCTGCTTTCTACTAGCTTAGGCAGGGAAAGTACCAATAGTGTAGAATACCACAAGATGAAGAATGGTACAGAAAGAGCGAAGAACAGAGATAAGGGATTGAAACAGAAACTAAATACAGTGCTTATTGTAGTAAGATGAGGAATGAAAGAAGTTACAAGGCTGGACTAGCAGCACCACAAAGGGGAAAAGAATAGTTTTCAAAACAGGTTAGAGCTCAAGCACAAAGCATGAAGAGTCAGGTCACGTGCAGGAATGCTGCTTAAGGTAAACTTGGCAAATATGGGTGAAAACTTTGGCTTGTTTCAATAGTTCCTACAGCTCATGGTTTCTTCTCTTTCCTCCAGGCTTCACAGCTGACTTGAGATCCAATACTGGTGGCCAGGCTTTTCCACAATGCGTCTTTGATCACTGGCAGGTTTTGCCTGGGGACCCTTATGATGCCAATTCACGTCCCTTCCAAGTTGTGGCTGAAACACGCAAACGCAAAGGCTTGAAAGAGGGTATTCCACCTCTGGACAACTTCCTAGATAAATTGTAACTGCAGCCTCATCCAGGTGAGGGTATTACAGTACCCAACTTCATCATGGAATTAGATTGCTTCACAAACCCAGGAAAGAAGTGGGAAACTGAACATACAAAGCCGAACAAAAACACAAACCAGCATCTAGCAATTATGTCGTGTTCACCCAGTGAGAAATAAAAGTATGTGTTATTGAACAACTTATTTGGTAGAATTTTATTTCCTCTGGAAGCAGACAGCTTCATATAATGGGTTTCCAATGCGCAAACCCTCACATACATACATACATACAAGTATAGTTTAGGGAGACTTGATGATCTCTAATCTCAAGTCCATTTGCCCCAATCCTTACTGCTACTCACTTGGCACATAATAGACATGCTTCTTTAGGCTGAAGACATGTCTACAAGGTATCCTTGCAAGGCAGAAATCTTCATTGTGCACGTGTTCACTTCTGTTATCTAGTACAAGAATATGGCTTAGAATTTGACTGTTTCACTAAACTACATTCCAGCTCTTAAAAATGAAACCCCTTAAACAGTGAAACTATCTCACCTCCCAGGAACTGCAGAGCTACAACACAGAGTTATCTGGCACACAGTCAGTCGTAGGTTCTGGAGAAACAACTGCTGGATGGATATTAAATTAGCAAATGGTATGGCTTTAAAAAAGAACAAAGATACCAGATTGCTTAATTTTGTATGAATTAAACACAAAGCCTTGATGCAACACAAGATTCATCATATGAGCTGAGAACCTGCTAAATTGGTCATACTGGAAAAGAGAAACCATGCCTAGTCATTTAGGCACTTCTTCTGTAAACTTAGTCCAGATACAGTATAAATCTTAAGACTTGCCTCTAACAGCAAAAGATCAACATTACAGTGACATTTTAGTTTGTAGATCTACAAATTGGAAAACATGTTGAGCAAGAAAAAGCTTTGCAGCAGGAATGCCCTTTCAAATGGCTTACCTTCCAGCAAATTATGAGTGTAATACAGGGTTTCTCGCTCCTCCTACATGCTCATGTAGCTAAGATGAGGTGTCTTACCTATTAAAAGGCTTGCAGACCCTTGCAGGAATGGCCAACAGGATTCTTCTAATATGACCCCCAGAGTAGGTCTATGTCAGGCATATGCAACTTGGTCCCTTACCTGTTTTGGACTACAACTCCCATAAACTATTAGTCATGCAGGCTAGAGTTAACAGAAACTGTAGTCTAAAATATCTGGAGGGAGCTGGGTTGCCTTCCCTTGGTCTACACAATGAAATTAAACCAGCAGTTTTCTGCCGCAATAGTAGCACCCCTGCTTTATAAACTCTTCCAGAGCTCTCAGTGCTGTACCATTTAAATGCATTTGGTGCATTGCAGGCGCTGGCTATGGAACAACCAGTAACAAGGAGCCCATTCACGTTTTGCCCGGCTATGGAAGGTTCCCAGCATAAATTTTGGTAACAATGCAACAGATTAAGTTGCATTCCATATTCAGAGTTCTTATTCCTGAGCAGCTCTGGAATCATCCTACTGATAAACAATGTTTTGTGGTAACCTTCCTTTCTGCTGGAGACCATTTCACAATGGCCTCAGTTCAACCAGGACTAGCTGGATCCAAGTGTAAATTTCTTATTAGCTCCTTAATTTTTTGAACCCTAGAGACTGGATACAGACCCTAGTGTGAGAGACTTAACACATTTACACTGTGAAGTATCATTCTTCTGCCCATCCTAAAGAGACTGAAGAACAATCTTTCTAGCAATAGCTTGCCCAAATTATGAGAGTTGTAATTAGTTTGACACAAAATGTGGCATAACAAGCTAATTCAGCAGAAACATAGCACTACACTCAAACCTAAAACACCAGCCTTTTCGTACAACAAGAGTAGCAGACTTGCTTTTCCTTGCTCCTTTCCTTTGTACAGGGAGAACAAAATACTGGTTTTGTACTAGAAGTGTATTTCTGGTGTGAGAGAGGCATCAAATAATGAGTTACTTCCTCATTGCTCCAGGAAAGGCAGCAATCACGTGACAAGAGATCTTACATTAGGCTTATTTTCCTCTAGCGCCGCCACCAAGTTCTGTTCCATGGCCTAGTTTAGGACAGATTTCTGGGGTCTTCTATGTATCAAGGGTGAAAGAAAAGGATTGTAAAAAGTGAAACAAGCAGTCTACACTTCCAAAAGGACACAGGAAATTAAAAGTGCAGCCTGAACTAATGCATACTGTGTTCTTGTGATTCAGCCACCAATATCTGGCATGCTTCAGGCACACCAAACCCAAAGGAACTCCCAGTGGTCTGTTCTCGGCGTGAGGATACACCCAAGAATTAGAAATGCAACTGACAACTTCATTATTAGTGGCTGATTAGGTGGAGGGAGGGAGGGGTTGCTGGCCTACCACGCAAGGACAGATAAGCCACACCTTCTCAAAGGGTAAGAGAAGTTGCGGGAAAATAACAGGATGATCACTGACAGAAAGGGCACTTGGTTCTCAGATCTAGGAAGGCCAGCTTTAATGAGAGCCACAACTGTGCAAGTGCCCTCAATAGCTTAAATGGTGGCTTTTTAAGCATCTTGGAACCATGTGCAGATTCTAAAGGAAAACATGTCACAAAAGGTCTAAGGAGGGATGTTCCTCAAGGGAATCTTCTGAGAGACAGATGCAACTTCACAGGCATCCAACCAACTTAAAAAGCACTGACAAGAGGACCTAAGCCCCAAGTCCAGGCCTTAGTAAGAGGTTTGGGGAAAGGATGGCTCTGTCCGCCCTACATTTTCTCCACAATGCAAGAAAGCATGGGGAAGGCAAAGTAGCTTTTGCTGTGTGCAGGCTTTCTCCAGCAGGAGAAAACCCATCTGCAGCACAGTGGATTTCTGATGGAAATGCCAGGCAGTTCAACTGAATGGGCCTGCAGGGAGCAACGTCACAGAAGCATGGCTCTTTGTGTCATTCAGCCCACTGAGAGCTGGGAGGGAACTGCCAGTCCCAGGCGTTGGCCGTTTCAGAGGGAAGGGGACTGAAGTGGTTCATGCCTTCTGTTGTTCAGAGGGAGCATCCTGTTTTTGGTAGCCAAAGGGAATGACTGAAGAGGCAGCACAATCTTGCACTTCTGCCACCACACTGCCCTATTGCCAAACCTCTCCCTTTGATGCTGATTGTGGGAAAGGCTCTTCAGGAGGATTCAACTGAGCCTTGTACTCTTACTTGCAGCCTTAGATATGCAGAAGATGGCTGGAGATGGCGTATGTGGGCTCCCAAAGGCACTCATTGCTGTGGTGGGGCCAAACAGAAGTATGGTAGTGCTGGAAGCACTGGCTGTTTTCAACCACCCAGGCTGAATGGCTGTTGTCTTCTGTTTTACAGGCCTGGCATTTGTTTGTTTTTTTAAGTAGGCTGAGAACAGAGAAAGTAAAAAAGGAGTTAAGGATCAGGGACTAAGAATCTTTACAAATTGGAATTGGAATCCTGAACTGGAAAAAATGAAGAGCTTTGCAACTGAAGAGAGTAAAATAAGCTCTGTGCTGGGTGAAAGGTAGGCAAGACCCTTGAATGGAAGTAGAGGATAGTAAGCCATTTAATGCAAGTTGCATTGACACGCCATCCCTTTCTGCTTCCCATGATTGGGGAGGTTAAGCCATTCTTGGATGCCTCCTCATTCCAAACCTGGAACTGATGAACCAACCCATGTCCTGAAAGCAATTGCTATGCATTTAATGAAAATGGTGTAGATATGAAACTGACTTTGCATAGTATTTTTTTCATCACCACCCCCATTCTTTTTTTTTTCACTTGAAACTAAACAGTCTAAGCAACATGACCTTCCAAATATTGGGAGTGGGGAGAACCAATATCCTGTTTTGGGAAAGGGATGGTGGTGATTGGCAAAGATGGGAAAAGCGCAAGTTCATACAACTGTTGTTTCACAAAGATTCAGCCTCTCCACTAAATTTCTATTTTAAGGCCCAATGAAAGGTCAGGAATTAAAATAAATGTTGATTCCTTCTCTTTTGTTTTCACATCTGGGATAAGCATAGGCTCTTGTCCTTTCAGAGTAATTAAGCGCCTTTTTAATTTTTCTTTTAAAAAACTGTTTACATTATTGCTAGATGTAACAAAAAATTAAAATTAGGGTATGAAATCCAAGTAGCAAAGCCATTCCAGTTTCTTCATAATGAGCCTGAAGGGCTGACATTCAAAAACAGCTCACATTTTTCCCAGCTAGAAAGAGAAATAAAAACCCAAGATGACCAAAACAAACCCCTTCCAGTCAGCAGGGACATGCGAGAAATCTTGTTTGCGAGTAGGAATCCACTGGATTCCCTCAGCTCCTTTCCCAGGACTCTGGCCTGCATCCTCTCTGCCCTAAGCCTAAGCTGGTGCTTCCCTGCCGAGCCTTTGCACAGGTATCTGTCAGGAACCAAGTCCTCAGTTGCATATTACAGATGCACTGCAGCAGGTATTACTTGTGAGGCCAGCTTGCACACATTCTGCCCACAAACCCACTGGGCAAGTGGAGTTCTGCTTGCTCATGCCACTTGCTGTTTCTGTGCGTGGTGGTAGGGATCACACACCTAGCACTGGCAGAGGGTTGCACAAAGAAGGGGCCTACCAGTGTTCCCAAGCATTCATGGACTTGAACTTGCTTGGCATGCTTCCTAGGCCAGGGCAGACACAGAAAGACGTCTGGCGAGCACAAGAGAGCCAGGTTCCAGGGGGCTTGACACAACACTGCTAGTTGGTTTTCTTCCTGCCATACACTGTCAATACACATGTAGAGGGTAACAGAATCTCATTTTCTTCCTTCAATAAATATTCCAAATTAGGTCCAAGCAGCAGATGGTCTGTGGATTTAGGCATGCGACTGGCAAGTCTGTCTAGTTCCGAACTGGCAGATTCTGCCAGCTTTTAGTCCAGAGAGATGATGTCAGGAATGTTGCTCCCACTGCTGGTGATTACGCCTGTCTCGCTCCGGCCTGAGGAACTGACACGAGTGCTGCTCTCATGGTGGCTGGTGGACGTGATGATGTTGCCGGGGGTGGTGCTTGTTGGCAAAGTCGAGGTGAGACTATCCAAAAACATAGGAGCACAGTACTGCTTGAAACAAACAATGGTGCAGATAAGAGAGACTAGATGCACAAGGGGGAAAAAGCACACGCATCCGAGCTACTAGAGAAAGGAAACTGCCTCAGGCTTTGACTAGGACATGGGCAATATGGTCATGGCAACCAACGAATGGAGCAGTTTGTTACATGGACAAACTTCTGCTTATAAAGCAGGCGGTTGAACTGTAGCTCCCATTTTCTGTTGTGATTATCTGCACTGGTTAGGGCTGACTGGAGCTATGGTTCACCAACTTCTGGAGGGCCATGCATATGTTATTTGCCATACTTCTAGGTCATAGTTCTCTGTCACCTATCTATATATCACTGAAACTTAAGAAGCGAGATGTAAACGAAATTATGAAAAATACTGCTCCAGTATGACATCATATCTAGAACATGTGCTTTACAGGGATGTTAACAGTTCCAACAAAAGTAACATAACAATGCTACACAGAAGCCAGCCATGCGACAGCGGTGAGGATCATATTAATCCTATACCAAGTATACAACTATCACTTCTCAGAGGGTTCCTTCCCTGCTTTATTCATTTCCAAGTAAATCCTGTTTAATTCAAATTTCCATGGTATTAGTAACAAAAGTACATCACTTGTAGTCAAGACACCTACCTGTGGATCAACTTGGATTAAAGAAAGAAAATCCAAACCTAGGAAGAAAGGACATGCAGCCTTTAGGGAACAGACAACCTTTATTAAAAGCTACATCAACAGGACAGCAAGAGGTTAGAATACCAGTCTAGGGCTGGGCAGACCTAAGTTCAAATCCCTGCTCTGCCAGTTACCGTCGGGCCAGTTACCGTCTCTCAGCCACCCTCCCCCCTGCCATTCCTTTCATGAGGAAGAGTGGGGAGATAGAAGGAGTGGCTGGAGAGCAAGATGGGAGAAGAGACAACATGGGTAGTCAGAACTCTACTGGACAGGCTGGCACTGAAAGGCTATTTTAAGTGTTCTCAGGGAAAGAGGTTAGAAGTTTCTACACATCAATGGAGAAATCTAATATAGCTGGGGCCCAGAAGTATTCACCCTACTGTCCCGAGAAAAATACTCAGGTAGAAACATAAACAGATGCATTTATCTCGACAACATTTTGCAGATGGATCCCACCTAGAAGTTCTACCACCAGCTTTGACTCCTCCCTCAAGTATAATCTGCTGAACTACAACCTCCAATGCATACTTCTTGGGAAAAGAAAGCCCTTACTGATCAATTAGCATGAAAACAGAACAAGAAATGGTGCAAGAGGATATTTTATCAGTTACAAATACATTTTCGAACCAGGAATCATTTGCTGGATAGCTTCAGTAATGTTAAGCAAAGTGTGGGAAAGGGACAACATTTACAGTTCCAAGAGTCAAATCCAAAACCCCTCTTCTGCAAGAGGAAGGAAGCCACTTGCACTACAAGATTTCTTTGCCATCTCCCCTCCACTGCAACCTCCCACACCCCGCACCACCCAAATCACTTATCTGGGGGATGAAGAAGTCCTGTTCACTAAAGGCATCCTTCCTCTGGCAGACTATGAATTCTACATACAGTCAAGAGTTGTAGGTTTTTGAAAACTTAATACCTCCAAGTTGCATTTATTTAAAAATACCAGACAGATTTTCCACTGGTCCTATACTGAGTGACTGTTATGGAACAATTAAATGGGCTTATGTATGCATGCCCATCAACTATGAGATAGATCAATTCCCTAAAGGAAGCTATAGCCTTCAGATTAAGGACAGGGTACTTTGCAAGGCATTCATTCACAGAGTTACCCTAAGTCAGAGACAGGTTGCTTGCCTGTAACAGACATTCTTCAAGTGGTCATCTGTGCATTCACACATACGGGATCTGTGACTGCTCAGGGCCTGTTGTCAGAGATTCCCTAGCTAAGCATTTTGGCAGAAGCCCTGTCCCCTTTCCCCCTGTGGTATATAAAGGTGGAGCTCCCACCATTTTCTCCAGAGAAAATGGATCTAGAGAAGGGATGGCCATTTTCAGCCCTCTCTGCACCAGTAAGGTATGAATGCAAAGGTAATGAATAAGGAAGGACTGTATTGGTTGAATATTTGAATATAATATAGTCATCAACACCGGCATGGAACCTGTGGGTGGGTTGGGTGAATGCACAAATAACCATTCAAAGAATGTCAGTTACAGGTAAGCAACCTTACTTTCTTCTTCATGGTCTCCGTGCATCACACATATGGGAGACTAGAGAGTTTACCTTGGAATGGAGGAGGGTCGGTATTGTCAGAAGAGGACTACTGATAGGATTGCCCATCCAAAGGAGCCGTCTTGTCCGGCTCGAACAATGCCAAATGAATGTAGATGGACTGGACCATGTTCCTGCTCTGCATAAGCCCTCTACCAGTATATTGTCATGCTGCACTGTGGATGTAGCCACAGCTTTGACAGAATGTGCTTTTGGTTTTACTGAGAGTTGCAGTCCAGTTAGTTGGTAGGCTAGCTTGATGGTTTCTACAATGCAGGAAGCTAGTCTTTGTGGAGTTATGGGACTGCCTTTTGATCTTTCCTCATACAAGACAAACAGTTTTTTGGATTGGTGGGATGGTTGTGTGTGGGAGTGATAAGGAATAGGGCCCTTTGAACATCCAGTCTGTGGACGGCTGTTTCCACTGGACTGGATGGTATTGGGAAGCAAGCCATTACGGTTATGTCTTGGTTCAAGTGGAACCAAGAGAGACAACCTTAGGCAGGAAAGACTGGTCCAGAGAAGCACTTTGTCCTTATGGAAAAAGAGGAATGGTAGGTCAATTCAGAGAACACTTAGCTCACTAGCTTGTCTGGCTGAAGTGACTGCTACCAGAAATGACAACTTCCAGGAGAAAAGGTGGAGGTCAACGATAGCTAAGCATTTGAAGGGGGGCTTTGTGAGAGCTTACTGAACCACTGAAAGGCTCTATCCTGGCATAACTGACCAGGCTGGCAGTTCAAGGTTGAGTAGCCCTTTTAGGAACCATCTGGCAAAAGGATGTGAAAAGACTGAGCAGTCCTCATCCATTCCACGAAAAGCAGATATAGCTGCTAAGCACATCTAATTGAGGTTGAGTTCAAACCTTTGAGATGGAGATCATGCGGAAAAATGAGGATTTGATGCTTGAATTTCTTCCATTTTGTTTCATATGATCTCCTGGTTTGAGTGCAGCACTGAGGACTGACTGTATCTTGAGTCATAGGGGGGTTCCTGTCAACCCAGTGTACCTCCATGCCATTAGATGCAAGGTCCAGACATCAGGGTGTAAGACTGATCCTCTGTTCCACTCAAAGAATGACAGTTACAGGTAAGGAAACCTGCCATTCTTCTTCATGGGTGACTGGCAAGTTTACCTCATGGAGAAGGGTAGTGTCGCTCAGTGGAGTCGAGTGGAGAATGTGTCAAGAGTGTCTGGGGTGGTGCAAAGACCATTCTTCTTGCCACTGCCACTGCCTTTTGCACACTATCTAACTTTTTGTCAGTCCGTGTGCTGAAGAGACTCTTGTTGTCAAAAGGTATCTCTTTCAAGGAAAGACTGGAC
This sequence comes from Varanus komodoensis, assembly GCF_004798865.1. Lineage (NCBI taxonomy): Eukaryota > Metazoa > Chordata > Lepidosauria > Squamata > Varanidae > Varanus > Varanus komodoensis. The sequence goes on from NW_025335606.1 coordinate 5,846,511, forward strand.
TACCACATGTTGGGGATTACATGAGTGGAGTGAGCTGGGGATCAGATGGCCCAAGAGGGAGGCCCCTTCGGACTCGCTGCTTCCTTTTGGGCTTGAGTTTCTTGTGGAAGGCTTGATGCTCCCAGCCATGCATGGTGGTGGACAGCTACGGCAATGACTAGGGCTCTTAAATCACAATCCAGGTGATGATGCGCCATGATAATTTTTTGGTTGGAGAGCCATAGAGCTTCCAACTGGAAGACACTAGCAAGTTCTTGCTGTTGTTCCAGAAGAAACTGTGCTAGGGCCCCCATCTTCTCCCACAGAAATCCTTGGTAGTGTACCATTGTCTCTTCATATTTATATATGAAGGCCATGTCCCACTGTTGCATATATTCTCCTAGCTGTAGAACCCAGTCACCGTCCTCCACAATCCACAGGAACTGAGTGTTCTTGCTGGGCTGATTCCACAATCACCAAGTTTGGACATGATGGTGCAAAAGGAACCAGGATATTCCTCTCCTGAACTGGGCATAGCCCCTCTAGGCAGCATGATGTGTTGGCCCATGTTGTACCAGTGTCTTCCATGAGTTCTTTGTGGCATTTAGGAAGGTTGGCACAAATGAAATGACCACCAGCAGCATCCTCCATCTGGACAACATCGTATATGGAATTTACTTGTGGCTCAGCTAACTGCTACATCTCCAATTTGAGAGATGTTGCCATCCAGAAAACTTGGTCTGAAAAACTTCTTAGGTCCTTGGAGGGGGATCCTAAAACTTCATCCACCACCAGGTTATCATGTCCTCTGGTGATGGAGGCATTGGGTATTTGTACATTGGTTGGCCAGAGTCCGATGCGTAGTCTGTGGGGACAAATGAGGAAAAGGAGCAGCCAGATGGAAAGGACGGTATGAGTGGTGATGGTGCTTAGCACATTGCTGGGCGTTGGCCAGTAGGGACTGGAGCCATAAGGTATAATTGGTTATAGTCAAAGAGAAGAAAATGGATGTCTTAATGAGGTAAAATGAAGCAAAAAGGGGGTTCTAGACTGTGAGGTGAAGCTAGGGATAGAATGAATCCACGGCATCCATGGCAATGGTTGAAAACAAAGTGGAGAAAATGATTGGAACCCTACCTTTATATACCACAGAGGAAAGGGAGTGGGACTCCTGCCAAAATGCTTAGCTAGGGAATCTCTCTGGCAACAGGCCCTGCACAGGCACAGAGTCTATATATGTGATCCACAGAGACCAAAAAGAACAGCAAGACGCATGCCAAAGGTACATCTTGCTTTCATTTAAAAAGGTTGGGAGGCTGAAGGTGTATCTTTATTGGTAACATGGATAATAATAATTACATGTGCAAAATACCAAGCAAGCGATACTGTAACGATATCTCAATCAATACATGGTGGCAAGGAAAATCTCCTAAGTGGGAGTGTGTGCGTGTCCATGCGCAAGTGAGAGGGGCAGCACAAAAGTGTGTGCATATGGCCATGCCAAAACAGGCCTAGGGTTCGCTAACAATTTTGGGGGTGGCCTCCAGCAGAGTCGATATTCTATACTTTAGAACTGGAAACAGAACCAGGGAGCTGAACTAGATTATCGGAGTCTTGGACAACATGGTCTTTTCAATGTACATTCAACAAATGTGGAAGTTTAAAGTCTGGAAGAAAACCTAGAAGTAGTGCCTACATGTTGGAATGATCTCTCAGAGATGCAGGGAGGGGAAGGGAACTCGAGCCTTCAGACACCCCCTCCAACCATAACCGTATCGGCTTCTTGCCTTGTATCTGCTCCTATTACTCTCATGATGAGTTCAGGAACAATACCGCCCCACCGACATCTACCTACCAGGTAAGTCTGATGAAATACTTGATATTGATGGATGGTGGTATGGTACAGGGTAATCCGTTAATGAGGGTGGAATAGTTGTAGGGTCCACTGTGCTCACCCCTGGCACTCGGACAGAAGATGGCTGATACATGAGCACCCTGTTTGAAACAGAAGGCAAACTGTTAGGAATAGCCCAGCAGTTAGTTGGAAGTGACCTCCTGTTCATGATGTCACCAGAATGCAATACAACCAACTTGTGTGTGACCACTCACTCTACAGTACAGCCAGGAATATTTCTTTCTCACCTATTTGGATTTCTATCCTGCCAACATGGGCCAAAACAGGCCTTTGTGGAGTCTGAGAGAACACATGATATGCTTTTTAAAGAGGTGCTATAACCAGTAATGATTAAAATCAGAATCTAAGCATTTAAAAGAAAAAGCAAGTAACATTATCTCCAGCCAAGCCAAAAATATGTGCTGCACCTTGACTTAATATCAAGGAAAATATTGAATCCCCACTTCAGTGCCTGAAGGTTAAAGCCCAGATTTAAATGCCTCAATAGTATTACTGAGCAGAAGAAACACCTCTCCGGTCAGAAACCTTCAAGCCACACTTCCCATCTAGAGTGGGAAGTAGAGAGGATACACGAAAAAGCGAAGTAAACTATCCCTTCTGGGTAACTAACCTCAAACCTACTCTACCACAACAGTTGCTGGGGAAGGCCCCAGCTACACTGCATCTGCCCCCTAACTGGGGGAGGAGCTAGGATCTAGAGTAATAATGCTTCCTGCTACCCAGTAACAAAAGCAAACAAAAAGGAACTCTACTCCTTTTGTCATGGCTAGCCAAAGGAAGGCAAAGGAGTCTCTCTCACACACAGGACTCACCAGTCAAAAGCAAGGCATGCCTACTGCAGGCAACTACTCTGGTAGGCTGGACAAAGAAAGGGTCCAGCTGTTAAGGAAAGATACCCATTCCAGCAAAAGGGCTACCTCCACAGCTGACTTATCAGATGGAACAAAGTATGGAAACACAGCCCCATGTCACCGCCACATCCTTTTAGACTGGCTTCAAGAAAACATGTCATTCTAGAAAACCAATGAACAATTTGGGACTTTGGTTCAGCAGTTACAATTCATAATGAAGAAAGAGAAGGTGGGTAGCTGGATCAAAGGCAAAGGATAACAGAGCTTCCTTTACGACTATAAAATTAATGCACATGGTAACAATTCAGACAACCATCATGTGTTAAACATCAGGTTAACAGGAAGGGCAGTTATTTCACCAGGTATTTGCCTGATGCAATAGAATGAGTTTGAGAGATGGGCACCAATTCCACTTTAGGAGTCTGTGAATTACTTAAGACTTCCTTTAAGTAAAATTTTTAAAATTTACTCAAAATCTTTCCTTTGTTTAACAAGTTCATTTTCCCATGTTTGTGGGGTGTTCCGGTGCTATTGGAGGGTGGGGCAGAGAGTGGAGAGACTCAGTGGGAGGGAGCAGGCTGGAAGTCACACTGCACCAATTTTGGTATTTTGCTCTTTTCTTGCCATTTTCTGGTGCTCAGTTTCTGGTTGTTTTGGAGAATTTTCACTTTTTTTGGTAGAAACTAATATATAGAATACTGTATTATGTGTAGGGTGCTTATTGATTCTGCCTTAGCAGTCCCCAAGGTGGTTTTCCTGTTTTTGCTGGTACCCAGCTGATAGTCAGTGTGGCGCAGTGGTTAAGAGCATGGAACTGGGACTCAGACGATCTGGGTTCTAGTCCCCGCTCAAGCACAGAGGCAACTGGGTGACTTTGGGCCAGTCAGACTCTCAGCCCAACCTACCTCACAGGGTTGTTGTTGTGGGGAGAAGATGGAGGAGGAGAATGATGTAAGTTGCCTTGAGCCATTTGTAGGAAAAAGGCAGGATATAAATCGAAATAATAAATAAATAAAACCACTGGTTTAAAGTGCTGGATAATGTGAACCTTTATAGATCCCATGGGTTGTTTAAATTGGTTTTTGAAAGCCTTATAGGTACCTCAAGTTGGCTTTTCTTCATTTAACATGCTGTAAGCCATCCTGAGATATTTCTATATAGGATGGCATACAAAAGTTTTAAATAAATAACATAAACAAACATAAAGCCCAGTTGTGCAGTTCATCAAGTTCACCATCTGTCATTGTGAAAACTACACGTGACACTAATGGCAATGGCAGAACAGCCATCAGAGTTGCAGGGAGGTTACTCTAGCTGCAACACCAAGACAATCTGGAGCACTGTTTCATTGCTGCAAATGGTGGGGATTTAACAGTAATCAGGTCAGGGAGGACTGCTTTGCATTGTGAGAGCCAGTGTGGTGTGGCAGTTAATGCTGGACCGGAAAACCAGGAGACCTGGGCTCTAGTTCCCACTTGCCCATGAAAATCACTGGGTGACTTTGGGCCAGTCACTTACTCTCAACCCAACCTATGTTACAGGGTTCTTGTTCTGAAAATAAAATGGAGCTATATAAGCCACCTCGGGCTCTGCACGAGTGGGATACAAATGCAACGCAGTAATAGTTGTAGGAATGCTAACAGCCATTTTGGCACAGGGAGCTATGAATTCACTTTGTAGAAGGAAACAATATTTCAGGAGCAGTCTAAAATATCAGCATTTCCTAACTCCTCAACCCATGGTGGGATTTGAATGGTTTGTAGGCTAACTTTAAAAAGACAAGGTTGGTCACTCATTATGAAGTTCCATCCAGTTTCATATGAAGAAGGCATCTGTGATGGATTGTGTCCTCTCACTGTCCAGGACAAGGCAAGGAACATGTGAGCAAGATCTTTGCTGAAATCAAGATGTTATCATTATCATTACATTTCTATATAGTCCATGGCCAAAGCTCTCTGGGTGGCTCACAACATTGAAGTCACCCATCAAGATTTCAACCAAGTCTGATCCTACTTAGCTTCCAAAATTAGGAAATATCAGGCACTTTGGGCTATACGGAAGCTTTTATTATGTCCAAAGCATTCCCATGATCCACTAAAGTAGGTACCCTATCGAAAACTGAGATACAGCTGGTTCAGTATGAATCATCAGCTCTTTAAGATCTAGCTTAACTTCCTTAGTGTATATGGACAGAAGAAACTGCCTCATGCCCAGACAAAGCATCAGTTCATCAACTCCATCCAGCAGTGGCTATCCATGGCTTAAAACAGGGGTCTTTTCCAGCCCATCCAGTGCTGCCCAAGATTCTTTTACAGGAGAGCTGCCAATAAATTGCTGCAGACACACAGTGAGGTGGAATGCAACTGTCTTCACACTTTGTTTCTGTGTTTCTCAGAGCCATCTGGCTAGCGACTCTGAGAACTGGGATACTAGACTAAATGGGCTCTTCGAACAATCCAGCAGGGTTCTTGTGATGTGCTTATGATAAGGTGGGGAACTGAACCCAGGACCTTTTGTGCAAAAAGCATGTGCTCCACCATCAAGCTACAACCTTTCCACAACTAACAGCAGTTCTCTAGTTGGAAAAAGCACAACACAGAGGACTGTGCCAACTTGCTTGGGTACCTGAAGACCCGATCTGTAAAGAAAAGACTCTTACATTTGGACTGTCCAATGAGCTAGGGCAGGCAACATTGGTTTACTTAAAATGAACAAACCCTTTGGTGGGACTTGCTTGTGTGTCAGACATGTATATGCATTTCCTTTTGGGAGGAGCATCTTCCTCTTCATCAGATGAGCTCTCGACAGTCAGATCAATGACATCAACTTTCTTCTTACTGACCTCACCAATGGGCATGGAGCATGGCTTGCTGACCATGCTGGAACCTGTAAGGAACAACCAACGGAGAAAGTTCCAATAACCCCTGTCTTGGAGAAGAGGTCTACTTCTAATGTTATTCACTCAGACTATCATCTCTACTGCATTTTACAACATGAGTGAGGAACCTATATCCCTCTAAATGCTGCTGACTCCAACATCCAGAACCTCAGTTATGCTGACTGAAGGTAGCTGGAGTCCAATTATCTGAAGGGTTACTGGCTCCCACTGCTTTGCAATGTTCAAAGTGTTTTGGAATCATTACTCCTCTCAAAAACTGGGTACTTACCATGAAGTTGTATTCCAGTTTGGTACACAAGAGACAACCATCATGGTTAACTCCTCCCATCGCCCAGGACAGACAACATGTGCCCATGCCTCCTGCCTTGATCCTGGCCTTCATTGCTCCTCCCAGGAAGTTCTTTACTAGTTAAGCTTTTAGGCGAAGTAGGGGTTTGGAAAGCAGAAATGAAGGAAGGAAAAAAGGCAACCAAAGAGACAAAACAAAAACTAATTTCTTAGGAATGATCACTCTCACTTTGAAAAGATATAGAGTGCTCAACCTGACATAGGGTTTGGTATCAGTATCTCCTGCGTACAGAACCAAAATAAAGCTTCATAGTAAATATCCAACTTTTCATTCTCATCCAGTGCAAACAGATGCCCATCATGAGGTATACAAAAGCTACTTATTCCTATAGGGTGGACCCCATAGCAGCCGGAACCTAAGCTTGAGGGAGAACCTGTTGACTCTATGTCCAAGAAATGGATGCAGCCATAGCACATTTGTTGTTTATAATGCCTAATAAATGTGTGATGTAAGAACAAAGTAGTTGCTATGCAGTTCTCTACGAAAGGAGCAAAATAGAGGAAAAACTACCAAGGCACTGAGGAGCTTGGTGGAACGTGTGTGTACATGTTTAGAGAGTCGAACCTCATAGCTTGCAAACAGACACCTTGAACTTATACATGTCTAGTATGGTACAGGACATACTTCGTTTCCAGATTCAATAGGATGGAAAGAAAGAAACTGGAAATTGGAATGTTAAGGTTCCTGTTATGATAGTTTTTGCTGCCCCTCCTAACATCCAGAGCTATCAGGCCTACTCAGAAATGAGAAGGGTAAGGGCAGGTGGAAGGAAAAACCTTCCCAGTTTAATTTTTGGAACAAAGGAAAAGTCTGGCCCAGCATGCCAGAGCCCTGGTTGAATGAACAGAAGTGGCCCTCATGGAGACTGCTTCCTACTCTAAGAATCCCCAGAACTGCTTATGCACCCTGGCAAAGATCTCTCAGCTGAGGTCTGGATATGACTTGGGTGAGGCAGAAACGGAAGAGAGGACACAGGGATTTTAACCCATTTTTACTGCATCGCAGTGCACTGTTCAGCCTGTAACAATCCAAGAGTTGAGAGGTGGAATAATCATAGATTTATCAGAGTCTGTTGCCTGAAGTCCTATGTGGTGATCAAGAGATACCCTGCCCATCAATCTGAAGAAGAGGTACAAGGAGAGCCTTGGGGTTGTTATCTCACACTGGTTTCTTTTCTCTCTTGGGATAGGGAGGGATATTGAAGAGGAAGAGGAATGATGTCCCTTTTATGGTTATGTTTTCTCGCTCTTTTATGTAGCTGCTCATTCTTTACAGCTTCAGCTCTGGGAATGAACCAAGGACAGATGCAGACAGCCTGGGAGCTGCAACACCCTGGTCAGACAGGCTCTTCTTGATGGGAAGCAGATGACTGGAAGGCTGTGGAGCGGCCATCTAACAAATTACTCCCTGCTACCATACAGCAGCCATGGGGACTGCACAGATTACTCTCTGCTACCATCTGGCGGCCTGTGGGAGGAAGACCTTCCCCTTGCATAGCAGTACTGCAAATGGGCTGAAATTTGTCTCATCTGGCTTGGGAAAAAACTGTGGGAAGCAAAGGGAGGCCTGAACCTTTTGGCGGAGCTGCCAGTCAGCGGATGCCCTTTGATGCCACAACTAGCCGCTAAACTGCACGGAAATGCAGCTCCTGCCTCTTTGGCTGCTTTGCTGGGTTGCTAGAGGAATGCTCAAGTTGGGAGTTCACTTTGTGGCTTGGCTGGACTGACAGGACCGGTGCTTTCGTACACAATTTTTGGCAGGCCATTCCAGAAGGCTTTCAGATTGATGCCTTGAGAAGTCAAGTTAACAAGGAAAGAGAACCTAAAAATTGAGATTTTCCTGGTACTTAAAGAGAGAAGGAACTTCAGAAAAGAGATTGAAAATAAAATTAAGAGTGAAGAATGAAAAAATCTTAAGCGGATTAATGGAAATTTGAAAGGCCTGGCAGAGCGTCTGGGTGGGTGGGGGGCAGGAGAGAGATTTATGTCTGTCCCAAGTCAGACAGGGAAGGTGCTTATTCTAGGGAGGCAGAAGTTTAAAAACCTTCCAGTCATGAGCTCTCCGCCTCTTGAGCAGGTGGGTGAAGTAAAAGCCCAGAATTAAGTTTCACACACCAAGAAAAAAAGTGTTCCTTAATCTAACTCCAAAATTACTTACTTTCTATTTTGGTGCACTGTGGGCTAACAACTTTCAAAGCTTCCTTCTTTGGCCTCATAGGGCACCAGGAACCATCCTCCTGGAATTTGATTTCATCTACATCTGAACACTCATTCAGAATTTCCATAAAGAGCCTGGAAAACAGCATTCAATATATTAGTTTGTTTCCATTAATTTTGCTGATAGGGCATTTGAAACATGCTCCCTTCTAAAAGGAGCTCAAGTACCATCTCATTATTACAATGGCTATTAGCACTATGAGGTACTGCTCACCGGCTAAAATGACATTCTACCAGCATGCATTTTGGAACTGAACACTAGAAATTGGACCACAGGCTGTTTTAACACTGGAGGTGTGCAGGTTTGACTCAATACTCATGTTAGAAACTAAACACACCACTTTTTTTCCTTTTGAAAGGAACCTAAGTGGCTTATATGGTCCTCTGTCTCACCATTTTGTCCTGGCAACAAACCTGCAAAGTAGACTGAGACCAGGTAACTGGTCCAAAATCACCCAGTGAGCTTCATGACTGAGTGAGGATTAAAACCTGGTTCTCCCAGGTCCCCAGTGCATCACTCTAACCACCACAGCAGACTGGGTCTCAACCACATAGAGTAACTGTTTGTGAATAATAGCTTTTATTACAATACATCTTATAGATGCTTACCTGTTTGAGATGTCATTTGGACATTATAGTGAATACTTTGAAATCATGTTACTATCGCCATGTCTTTAAAAGTCTCTTGGGAATGCTAGGGTGCTAATCAAAACATGGCTCGATACATATTCTGATCATGGGAAAGGTCTTTGTTAATCAGCCTGTGGAACGCATCTCAAAGGATCAAGACCTATGTGGTCTTTTTCAAGCTTACATTAGCTGTGTGTCATTTCACTATTACATAGAACTGCTCACAGACTTCAGCATGGGACAAAGAGTCAGGCCTTAAAAACTGACTGGCAACATAGAGCTGTTTAAAGACTTTCATCACAGTACACACTGGGCAGTTATAACCAAAATGCTAGTAAATGTTTAATTTCCTAGTGTCAAACTACCTAACAAGCTTCTGGTTTGGCTGCAAGCCTTTTTGTTGCTTTGGATTAGTAGAATGTTTCTGCAAATATTGAGTGGTAATCCTCTACAGAACAGGCCAAATTCAGCAGCTGCCTTTACTGTTCAAAGAGCACAACTATCCTCTCAAAACAAGACGCTGCATTCTTTTCTTACCCATCTAAGATGAGACTCTCATATGCTGCTTTCTTGTCACACACAGGACATATCCAGGTAGGTTTCTTTTCATTCATTTGTAGATAGAGAGCAGCATCAAAGCACTGCAGGTGGGTACATGTACCAGCACGGCAGGGAATTGTCAGTCTCATTTTCCCCAGCTGGAGACAGGGTCAGACAGAAAGAACGAGAGAGAATAGTGGGGAGAGGAAAAGTCAGCGATGAAAGAGGAGGGAAAATCCACTGTCAAATGATGGAAGCAGATGTCTTTCTCAAAAGCACACACAATTCACACCAAAAGTGTTGCTCACGAAAGACAAATGCAGAGATCATCAGCTGCCCAACAATGTACAGTTTGGATGGACAAAGAGCCAACAAACTCCTCACTGGTCCATCTCTACCCAGTTACAGCGCTCCTGCTTAGCTGCCAGGCTGTGTTCCACATCTGATCTATGGTATTCAGAGAAAGAAAGATTTCAATAAGAACCCGTTCACCAGGAAGTTGTATAAAATACCATGTACAACTCTAATAGCATTGTACAATGGCAGAATGTATGTGTAGATCAGAGGCCTGTATACTGCAGACAGGTTGTGATAGCACACTAGAAAATCTGTCAACTGGAATCCTTCCAGAAACGTGTTTGGGTGAGTTGTGTCTTGTCTTGATTTAGGAAAGCTCTCAATAACAAGTCCAAGAACATTTGCCATCCAAATCACTAATACAGGCTTATGAACACATGGAGCTGCCTTGTACAGGGTCACAATACTTATTCAGTTAGCTCAATACTGACTCCTCTGATTAGAAGCTTCCAGAGTTTCAGATAAAGCTACTTCTAGTCCGGCTCTCCCAAAGGGGGATGCAGAGCAATTCTACCGGACCTGCTGAAGATCCCCTCCTTGTGATGCCTCCTCTTCCCCTACATTGTCACCACCAGCAGCCATTTGTGCAGGCTGGGCTGAGAGAGATGAGACAGCAGAGTAGGGCTATTCTACCAACCCTACAGAAAACAAGAGAGCAGTGTGGTGTAGTTGTTAAAAGTGTTGGACTGGGAACCTGGGGGATTTGGATTCTAGTCCCCACTCAGCCATGAAGCTCACTGGGTGACTCTGGGCCAGCCACAGACTCTCAGTCCAACCTACCTTACAGGGTTGCTGTTGTGAGGATAAAATGCAATTACGTAAGCCATCAGAGGAAAAAGGGCAGAATATAAATTTAAATTTATATAAATTTAATGTAATAATAATGATTTTAATGAATATAAATTTAATGTAATAATAACAGTTCTCCGCTTCTGTTTCCTGACTCCTACGAACAGAAGAAGCTGCCCTAGTTGGACTACAACCTAAACGTGCAAGCAAACTCCCAGAGAGTGAGCAATCAGAGTGAACAGGGAAAGCCAGCAGGAGATTAGCAGCAGACTGCAGTGGAAGAATGGCAACAAAGATGATGATAGGGAATGGAAACAAAGCCCTATGAGGACAGAGTGGAAGAACTGATATATTTAATCCTGAGAAGAGGTGAGATATGATAGCACTTCAAAGGCTGTCAAGACAGAGGAGGGCCAGGACTTCTTATCAGTCATCCCAAAGTGCAGGGAACAGATGGGCTCAAGTTAAAGGAAGCCAGATTCTAGCTGAGCATCACCCAGAATCTCCTGACTGCTAGAGCGATACAACAATGGAACCAATGACTGAGGGAGGTTGTGGGCTCTCCCACAGTGGAGGCACTCAAGAAGCTGCTAGACAGCTATTTGTTAGGATGCTTGAACCTGGAGTCCTGCATTGAGCAGGACTTATTGGCCCTTTCCAACTCTACTGTTCTAGGATTCCTCCTTCCCCTCCCTAGTCCTTTCTTTTTTGAAAGTAATTTCAAAATGTCATTTTGAAAAAGATTTTAAGTCCACAGGTGTATCTACCAGTGGTGTAACAAATTACTTGCAAACCACTCCATCTGTCTTTTGGCTTAGGAGTAGAATTAAAATAATATAAATAATTCACTTTTAGCTGAAGATGCTAGGGAATACATCTGGAATATTTTACATACAACTTTTACTTACAGGACACATAAGTGATACTCGCAGACTGGTAGTAGCAATTTCACTATCTGGGTCAGCCGTGAGTTTTTCTTTAACTATTATTTTGAAAAAGAGAGTGAGAAAGAACAATTAAAGAGCTGAGGTAGTTTCTCAGTAAAATGAGATATCACTCTGGTTATGCAATCCTTCAAAGAAGCATTTATCTAATCTATTTCATCTATTTACAAATCTAGTACAATACAAAAATATGGCAAAACCTGCCAAGTTTCAGGTTACAGAACCTTTAAAGGCAAACCATGCAACTCCACTACTGAAGTAGTGAGTTATCTTTGTTGGCAAGCGTGCAACTTTGAAGGTGTCATGATTATTTTACCCTAAAGTACATTATTTTGTACTTGCTTATACTGAACTGCATGTGTCATTCTGACACCCTTTCTCCCAGTTTGGAGAGACTCCTTTGGAACTCTTTACACTCCCCTGTTGGTTTTGATGACCAAAAATAGTTTGAGGCCATCCACAAACTTGGACAGTTCACTGCTCACCCCTAATTCTAAAACATTTATGAACAAATTAGAAACCACTGCCTCCAATATAGCTCCCTGTGGGATTCCGCTGATCACATCTCCCTTGCCAGAAGTTACCCTTTATTCCTACTCTCTCTCTTTCTGTTTTTCAACCAGTTACTGATCCCTAAGAGGACCTCCCCTTATTCCATGTTTACTGACACACTCAAAGAACTCTAAAAAGTGAGTGGCACAGAACAATGCAGAAGCCACTGATACTTCTTCAGTGGTGCTTATCATATGCTCATTAATTCTATCTTTAATAACACTTTCAGCCAATTTACCTAGAATAGCCATTAAACTAATCAGCTTGTAATTTCCCAGATTCCCCTGCCCCACCCCCAATCTCTTTTCAAAAAGCACTGTTACATTGTCCATTCTCCAGTCCTTTGGTGTAGAGACTAATTTTAGGGACATGTTACATATTTTTGTAAGATGGTCAACAATTCCACATTTTTGAGTTCTTTAAGAACTCTAGGGTGGATTCCATTTAGGCCCAGTAATTTATTCACTTTCAGTTTGTTGATAGGGTTTGAAAGGTTCCTCTTTTGTCACCAGTAGCTGCCTTATCCTACTCCCTTCCTGAATACCTCAGAACAGAATGCTGGATAAGATGGACCTAGGTCTGATCTGGCTTGCTCCTATGTTCTTAAATTATTTTATTACACAATTACACTGGAGAAGATGGGTCCATTCCAGTTACTCAATGAAAAATAGAAGAACCATTCTACTTACTTAGTGCTCGTGAATGATCGGGGTTCCGAATGCCTTTCATTTTTAGCCTCTGTAGCAACATTGCTGAAGTTAGCTGGCGTACAAGATATACAGACATCGAATAATTCTACAGGGGTGAAAGTCATGACAGAATGAGAAGATCCAAAGATATCACAAAGAATTAAAGCAGTCTATATTTACAAAACGTACAGAAGAGACCATAGTAAGTTGAACAAAAGCTGAGAGTTTCATGAATGTGTTAAATAACAAGCAGGAAAACATAATCCTGTACTGTTTTACATGAAAATATTTTGTAACATATGAAAACACTTTCAATTTACCTTTCCAATTTCAGATGCCCAGGAAATAGAAATCTGGTTTGGCACTGCAGAAGATAGCCTGACTAAAGATGTAATATTCAAGGGGCGCCCAGGTCTCTTTTGCTCAATTCCATTTTTGGGTGGTGGAGCATATCCCTGAAAAGCACAGGGAAAAATACGGCAAACTTTTAAGTAGGAATACAGAAGACTGCAGCCTTATAGTGCAATCCTATATAAATCTATATAGAACTTCATGGGGATTTGCATGAATAAGTGTGCAGAAAATTTCAGCCTTAGTTACTTAAACTGCTCTGAGGAAAGATGAAAGTCACCACTATTAAAAGATGTTCCCTATGACAGGTATTTGAAATTACTAACCTACTCAAAGGGCAGCTAAGAGAAAGCAAATTTGGATACAATACTACATGGATGTCTTGCTAATCTTTCCTAAGTCAGAGAATAACTGGGACAAAGCACTCTGAACTGCAAAAAAGGGATTTTGAGATGCTGTGTGCAAATAATGCTTGTAATGTTGCAATCCACAGAACTCTACAGCTCAAAATACTACAGCAACCCAGTTCTATGACTTTAATCCTAAGGATATTTAGGTGTAAAGTTGTGTGACATCACTCCTTTGTGTTGGCACATCAGGATTACAAGAAATTCAGGTACAAGCAGGAATCCTATTTCAATAGCTTACCGGCAATGGAAAGAGTTTCCCATTTACTTTTATGCACAAACTACTAGGATAGTTATCTTCTTGAGGGCAGCTTGTTTCTGCGAGGCACAGCCTATTAAAGCAAAGAAATAGCAACACTGACTTAAGTTTAAATGCACCCCAATTAAAAGACAGATTTATATAGTAATATGAAAAAAGTTGATGTCACCTCAGCTGAACTTGCACAGTATAATCCCTTCTGCCACCAGGTAAAAAGTCCCTATTGTGACAAAAATATGAGTTAGACAATTCTAAGACTACTTTTGAACTTCTGATGTGTAGCACAACTGTGTGTGTATTTACAGCTTTAAGTAGCTGCAGGCACAGTGCAATCTACTTCTGTACCTGCTCACTGTCGGCAGCTATTTACACAAGGCAAAGGTTAAATGTAACCATATTCTATAAACAGCAAGGTGTGAAGCTATTTGGCCAAGCATTCACAGTTGCAGAGATAAACAACTGGCAAACATACTCTGAATAATAACCAAATTAACGAGTATTTCTAAGTACCGTTACTGCTAGGTCCATTTAATGTATTTGAGGCAATGACAGATTGCAGCCAGTGTTAAATATCTATGCATCATGAATCGTCATATTCTCATTAACTACACACAACTCAAGTTACAAGTCAGCTGCTGTTATCCAGTTTAATGTTTCAAATGGGATTTTCATTTCTAAACATTCTGCCCTCTCTTTCTGTAGCCTAGCAAAATATGTTTGTGGATGGTGAAAAACTGTTAACTCCAAGACAGGAAGCTATTTTGCCTAGAGGTGGCTTTCAGAAAGCTGAATACCCTGCAGATCATTTGCCACTTTATGAAGAAAAAGGGATACTCAAAATAATTTCCCTTTAAGTTGTACTCCCTTGCAATTCTGTAAAGAAATTAACGAAACTATGCATGAGGAAATGCAGGATAAACATTCTGCCATTACCTGGAAATGCAGATTTCTCTCACTTGTTGAGGTGTTAAAGCAAAGATAAAGAATTTCTCTTGGAATCTCTGAATACTGCTCTGTACTGAAGAGAGACACAGAATTTTTTTTAAAGCTGTGATCATCCACAGGCAGTAAAGAAACAGGCCTTCTACACCTCCCACACCCCTTGGAAGAATGGAAACTGTGATGACACCGTGTACCTTTCTAGACTTTAGCAGAGTTTAAATGCAAAAATCAGTTCCCAAAACGCTTACATGTTGTGGGCCGAGTAGCTTGGCAAGCCAATAACTTTATAAGCATCATAACAAGACAGCTGTGGCATCTTAGGAGTAAATATGATGCAATTAGTATTAACTAAGGAAAGTAGACCCTAAATACAGAAGGTTTAGTGATGTGCTTTGTTCAAACATTGAAATAATCCTACAGTAAGATTCTGTTGGTCAGTGGATAGCCACGTAACAAGCGTCAAGCATGCAGGAGGTAGACATTTACTGATATAAACCTAATATAACCTTACAAGAAAAATAAGTGAGTTGGGTCTGCATATTTAGGTTTGTCTAAATTTCAAAATTAGTATTTATATTGCACATCTGTCCACTCAGGTTCCTTGCCCGTTTTGCATTCCTTCAGTTCTAGAATGACTCACATGCATCCATCATTCCCAACCTCCTGCAAACCCAGAGAAAGGAGAGCAAGACAAGGGAGCCAAAAGCAAAAGAAGGGGAAAGATATAGGACTAGCAATGAGGAGGTGAAGACAGAAATTCCCTATTGAAGTCCGGGTCCAAGGTGTTGGTTATCACCTATAAAGCCCTTAAGAGCTTGGGTCCTGGTTACCTAAAGGAGCGCTTACGTCCATACGTGCCCTCCCGCTCCTTGAGATCAGCGGGAGAGGCCCTTCTCCGGGAACCCTCCGTGAAGGAAATTAGGAGGGCTTTCTCTGTGGTGGCACCCAATCTATGGAATGTACTCCCCAGAGAGGTCTGCCTGGCGCCGTCGTTATATGTTTTTCGGCGCCAGGCCAAGACCTTTTTATTTAAATGGCATTTTAATTGTTAGCTTATTTATTGATTTTATATCTTTGGCCAGGGCGTTTCCAATTATATTGTTTTTATATGATTATATGTATTTATTGTTGTAAGCCGCCCCGAGGCTTCGGCGAATGGTGCGGCATAGAAGTTTACTAAACAAACAAACAAACAAACAGCAAAGTTTGAGAGTGAGAGAAAAAAATAGAGGAAGTAGGAAGCAGAAGGTTACAAAACGAAGTGAGAGAAAAGGTTGGATAAGTGACAAGAGAAGATGAGAAAAATGTTGGAGACTGGAACAATGAGTGGCCAGACAGTTTGCAGCCTTAGAACATGCAAAAGACACATTTTCCTCTTGGGCCCCTGGTACCACCCCTCAACAGGGAGAGAACTCCCTCCACCCTCAAATTCAGACCAAACAGCTCCTCACAAACTCTGGTAATACATACAGTATGGTACTTTACCAACAGGGCTCACTTGACTATTTTATTTACAGCAGCACTGAGGCAATTTATACACAAGAAAATTCAGGCACCACATCAAATCAATAGTACAGGGTGGTCTGCCATTACATCTAAACTGGCAAGCAGACTTATAGCCATAAAACAAAGTTCCTGAAAGCAGGAATTGAACAGATGAAGAACTGAAGCAGACAAACAGTTCTAAACCACCGTTCACCTAAATATTTGGAACCTCAAAGCACAGTTTGGGTTTAAACTATGACTGGAACAAGCCACAGTTTAACTCAATTTAGTCACTGTGTTACTCTTTGTTTTTGCTTAAGTTTTATGAGAGTCCTGTCACAGTCATAAAACTGAGTATATTTGATACAGTAAAAAAGTCTTCAAATTCTTAGGAGCACTGATGTACTTCAGAGGAATTTACATCTCTACACAATTTTACTGCTGCGAAGAAACGTGCGTTATAGTAGAATAGTTAGATACCACATCCTTGGTAAAAAAAAGCCTGGTCCCCTTCTTCCTTTTTGCAGCATCATGTCGGCTGTGTTTTACATGTTAGTTTTCAACTTTTTAAACAAAATGCCTGCACATATACTTTTCTACATCATGTCTTCAGTCACTTTTGATTCCTTCAGGCACTGTCCACTGTGCTCCATGGTTTTTCCTCTTAAACATCACAACAACAGAGTGACTTAGGCTTTTATGTGCAACATGCAGTTAAGTTTTAGTTATGCTGCAGTAATATTCAGAGAGCATTTTAACAGTGTCTTGGCACATGCAGATTTTGCCCCTACTTCCAGATAATGTATAGGGGCTGTGCACATGTTAAGGAACCTTGAAATGCTCCTGAAAAGTAATTCCAGTCTGAAGAAGGGTCCTGCACTGCCTTGCTAAATCAACCAGATTACATTGTTACATTTTAACACTTACCTAAGCTTGTAGGTTTTATAAGAACATCAAGCACATCATAAAATGGGAGGCTTTTCAGCTGAACATCAGGATGCACTGGTGGAACCGGAGGTGATGGCTGCTGCATCTCAAAGCGAGGCTTTGTGTCCTGAAGTAGCACCGAATTAAGAGGTGAGGAAGGTGACTGAGGAGTGACTGAAGTGGAAGGGATTTGATGCAGTCCAGCAACAGTTAAATCAGATTCTACTGGAGATGAACTACTGTCCAAATTGAAGACTGATGATTTTATAGCAGACAAGTCTGAAAGACCTTCTATTGTCCTGGGATATCGACGCCTGTAGAGTTCTCGGATTTTTATCTGAACTGCTGGGCTGCAGCCACTCTTCAGCAAGTGCAATGCCCTCATCAGGAGGTCATGTTTGCGTCCACTTTTATTACGTCCAGCGAAGCCTAACAGCACTTGAAGTTCAGAGACCCGAAAACTTGATACCATATTCTAAGAGAAAACACAGATTAACAGCATGTTAAAAAATGCACAATATATTGAACTTATGGCAATGGAGTTGAAGGTATGAAAATATAGAACAAAAAGAGCTTGCAACTGCTGCTTTACAGCTCTCTTCCCATTCACTGCTGAAGTCTTTCCTATATCATACAATGTTATCATATCATGTATAGTCAAAGCTTTCATGGTTCAATCTCATCTAACTTACCCAACTAAGTTACTGAGACACAGACAAAAGAACGTGGCTGAAAACCCACTCATATTATAGATTAGAAAAAATATTCCAAAATATTCATTTATGATTTGCAACATCACCTTTCAATGAACTGACTTATTTAAACAAAACTAAGTATTTCCTTACAGCTACAGGAATTCAACTAGTAAAATCCAAGTTATAAGTGAAATAAAATAGGTATTTACAACAGAATGTTTAAATCTGCAAAGCCAACTTTTGTGCATCCTTCTCTTACAGAAAACACTGTGGAAAGGTTACATAAAACAGAAGGTGCTACATGTGAAAAGTCCCCTTCTTTGGGTGGAGTATTAAATTACAATGGCTGAGTCAAGAGAGATTTCTTTCATGGATTCCAATTTGTAGAGCTAAAATGGACCTTAGAGACCACCAAATACAACTCCCTGTTCAATGCCACTAGAGCACTCTTAATAATTGGCAGAAAGACCTTTGTTAAAAAGCCTCCACCAAAGGAGAGTCTATTGCCTACTAAATCAGTGACCTGGTTCACATTTAACAGCGACAAATGATGGTTCAATTAACCTGCCGTTTGGCAAAGTTGCATAGCACCAACATTTTGAATATGTAACCTCTGCCTGAAACTTGCTCTGTGATTTACAAATCCAGTGGATTAAACAAATCAGTTAACCTACTGTTAACCTACAATTAGCTGTTACCCACAATTTTCCACCTTCATGTACAAGCATGACTAGCCTGTTTTACCGTCAAATGGCTCTTACTGTTAAGAAGTTTCTCCAATATTTAATGCAAGTCTGCTTCCTTGTCATATTTATCCATTGCTTCTAGTCCTGCTCTCTGGAACAAGTCTGCACCATCTTCTGTGTTACGGCCCTTCAGATATTTGAAGACACCTGTCTTTCCTTAATTTTCCTGCTCCAAACCAGTTGGAAATGGCAAAAACTGAACTAAATGCTTTGAAAAATGTTCCTTGTTGTTTCTTTACACTTGAAATTTCAGCTTCTGTCAACCAAGAGGAAGAAACTCTTAAGTTAAGTGAGCTCTGTGTGCATTCGATGTTTAAAGCAGAAGCTTAGTTGGAATATCCTCTTTATTACTGTGCCATATATATGTGCAGACAGCATCATTTGTCCACATTATAACCAAGACAGAAATCACAGACCTCATTATAACCACAATATAGTAGTTTGGCCATGGTAATTTCTTCTGTTGCCCCAAGAACAATGGAATAAGACCTTCAGCAAACAATAAAGAAGCAAGCTAGAACTGGAGTTAGATATAAGAGTTTATTATTTATGAAACACCAAATACATATGAACATGCAAAGTACAAGCAAAGGCACATAAGCAAACTGCCCTAAGGAGTTTATCTAAGTTTCAGCAATAGGTGAGACAGTAAGATTTAAGGAACAAAACAGAAAAGTACAAGTAACTGAGCATCACCAATGGAGCTCTCTATGTGGATTTCTATGCAAGGACTCCAGTGAAGAACTGTACCCCAGATGGTCCAGGCGGATAGAAGTCATTATATAAAGAAAGCTGTTAGCATAGATCAAAGAAAGAACCTTTAACTTTTGTGCACTGCTTTCACACAATCCAAGCAGTTTACATAAAAGGTTAGTCATCCTTATTATTCCCAATACTACAAATGGAGGAATGAGGCTTAAAGTTACTTCCTGTAAGTCACCTAGCAAATTTCCGGCAAACTGAGATTCAGAGTAGGAGTTCTTGATTTCTGCCTCAGCTGCTGACTCACTACATTGCATCAGCTAGTGTATATGTAGTGGCCTGAGGAAAAGAGCATTAACTATTTTCCTTGCTAGATTATTTCTTTGCCACATCTGTTGTCTATTTGTAAAATATATATCCTTTTCCTATAGGACCAGCAGAAAACAAAGAACCATGTATACTTTCTAAATAACTATTACTTAAGTCAAATGTCTCCATTCCATTTCTCTGGTTCCATACATGTAGATTAAAACAGAAGAAGCTTTGTTTTGCATTGCTCTTATGATGTATCACTCAGGTTTCATAGAGGTTTTATTTTCTTTCTTGTAAAAAAATAAAAATAAAAGCAGAAAATGGGGAAGGCTACCATGTACTATCAGAACTTTCATTACGGTAAGCCAGCATTTGTTAAATTCTGACTCACTGTGAAAGGGTAGCCATACTAGGGTATGTTGCTCTATCACGCCATTTGGCTCTTCCTATCAGTGATTGAATAAACAAATCAAAGAATTTCCATCCGTTGTCTATTCAGCATGACAGCTGAATTAGGAGCTTTCGCTTATTCCTCCAACAAGCCAAGGTCATAAGCCAAAGTCTGTTTTTCTTGGAGAGGGGAAAATAAAGGATTGGAGTACAGAGTTCCTGGTTCAGAAATTATTTAAAAGGAACATGGCTGGATGTCCCTTCCTTGTTTAGCCACACCTCTGTCAGGAAAACCAATCATGTACAACTAGAATGCATCAACAAGTTTACTCATTCACATTTGCTCATTTTTAAAAATGGCCGACTGTAATGTCTGAATGCAGTCTTCTTTTTAAAACTTGCATAGCTATGTTGCAGAATTAGGCAAAAGTATAATGCAGCATGGAATTTAAATTTAACAATAGCTATATTGGTTGCTCAGAGCATCAAGAAGGTGGTGTACTAGAGTTGAGGAAGATGCACTGGCAATTTTTCTAGTACAGCAATGATAATGCTGTATACTGTGTTACTAACAGAAGATTCCGAACAACTTACAATAAAACATTTAGCCAGTTTGCACAACATGTTTACAAACTGGAGAGACACTGTTTACATGAGAATGGAATGCATTCAAGATGTTTTTGAAATATTTACAATGCTGACCTTGACAACTCTAGATCATCAGGACGACTGGTAGCAGAACTGCAAATGGTAATGATCTGGTACAATGTAGATGTCACAACATCCATGAAATGGGATGAGCAGCTTGCTTGGGGGAGGTGGAGAGAGAGGGACAGTAGGTACCAATGGAGCATTATTTGTCTTTCTCTTACTAGGATTCTTAAACTTGATTTGTAGAACACCTACCAAGCAAGAAAAGCCAGAAATATCTATCCCACATGCAGGCCTTTTCAACCTACCACAAACAAACCTGTAAAAGAAGCTGACGCTCTCAGAACAGTAGTTTAACATCAAAACCTTCTCCCAACTGCTCTGCTTGGATAGGGGAACACAGGACATACACCTCCAAGAATTGTCTACCTCAGAACGTTCAGCGCAACTGTGGAAAAGGAATTTTAACATGAATGAGGGCTTATACTTTGGTTACCTATCTCCTTGGTACTCTTACACATTCTGATCTCATTTTTGTTTTAGAAGCAAGCTATAATCCAATAGAAATAACATTTTGTTTTTAGTATTAAGCACTTGATTATAGAACCTGTATAAACTCTAATGTTTATAAGACAATTTTGGGTTAGGTTAGGGACATCCACAGGGTACAGTGCGAGAGAGGTGCACCAAATTATCTGTAGCTTCAATGAACTTTCCTCCATTATCCATGTAGTCAGTATTAATCTCTTCCTTTTAATATTTAATACTAGGTCTAGTTATAGTTTTGAATTTTATATTTTGGGCTTGGTCAGTTGTTTTTGCTATTTAGTTTCAAGTTGTTTCAAGCAGTTATTTCATTCAGAAATAGAGTATCTCAGAGAGCAAGTCAGAAGGGGCCTCCTGGGCCATCTAGTCTGAAGGACCTTCAGAGTTGTGTTAAGAATCAAATGGTCTTTGAGATTACATTTTTGTATTTCCGAGATGCTTTCGGAAACCCTTCATTAATAGGAAATTCAGGGTCACATATTTTTCTTGTTTAAATTATGCCTATTAAGATTCTTACTGAAGTGCTTGTAATTGTTGTTGTCAAATTATGGTAACCTGGGGTAATCTTACTTGTAGGTTAGAAGATGCTGAGGTAGTTTTCTGTTGTTTCTTAGCTAAGTTTCTTGCTTGTCTTAGTAGGCGACGTTTTCTTAAAAGGGTCACCATGTTTCTATCTGGAAAACAAAAATAGTAGGAAAACAGAAGCATGGAGAATAGCTATAATTGAGGCCTGCAGTAACACTAATATGATTACCAAATGCTTTGGTAATAATCAAACAGGGTATAGTTAGAAAAGGGAAACAAAGTAGTCCTATCTTCTAAATGCACATGACTGGTTTTCTCATCAGTCAGATGCTGTCTTATAAGGCTCAAGTCTTCATAAAGAATTTATCAGATAACTGAGTTGGCCTTCAGGAAGTTAAATACCTATGTGTTTGTTTACTGCAACTAGGAAATAAATGGCATTTTACTTATCAGGATGACTGCACTTTATTCAGTGTAAAGGTATGTAGAGATAAATACTGTAAACTAAGTTGTTTCTCCCTTGGTTTTTGTCTTGTAGTGTAAAATTGAGTTTCTATAATAAAAAGTTTCACTTCATAATTTTATGTTAATTGTATCCTATGTCCAAGTTCAGCTAAAAGCCAGCCTTCTTATTTCCTAACAGCATTTCTAGATTTACAGAGCAGAATACCTAATTATGCAAGACAGGGGGCACAAAATGTCCTCTGCACTCTCTATTTTGGTGCTGCCTACAGTGTCTGTCTTTGCGCCAAAGAACCTTAAGCGAGGTCAAGCAGTAGATGGCTAACTGACAGTACATGGGCAGTCAATGTATCAGCTTCCCAATCTGAAAGGCAAGAACTAAATTGAAGGATACCCTGGGCACAGAACGAAAATGCAACAGAAAGGTCTGTCATCTGTTGGGTTTAACAGAAAGCAAAACATGTAGGTCTACTGATATATAGGGGTCCTAAGAAAAGATGACGCCTAAGAAAGACTTGACTCTTCCTATCACTCAGCTGAATCCATTTAAGCTGGTCAGTTAAAGAGGAGATTCATGTGAACCACTGCCGCCAATGTACTTTCATCACTATTGACTTTGTCAGCTCCATTTAAATGTGGCTTTGAATGCATTCAACAAAACTTCACTGAAAGGAAAGTATTTTCACACAGAATGTATCAAAAATATAATAAAGACATGGAAAAGTTGATTCACTGGCAATTTGCCCAAGTTAATACAGACTATCTACTCAATTATGCATCAAATATAGCCTTGCTCAGCCCACAAAGCTATCAAATCACAGCAGTACTGCAAAAACCTATCCAGTGATTATAAATATATTTTCTACCTCAAATTTTCTGGCATAAAATAACAAAACTGGTATATATCTAGGTAAACATTACTTATTACTACAAATTAACTAGTAGTAATAATTATTAAAAAGTATGTGGAACTAACATACCACTGCCTGTTCAATCTTATCTCATTTTGGTCACAGATATGCATCTTTGGGCTACACACTAAAGGTATCTTCCAGTGTTCAAGGCTACTGGGAAAAGTTAAGAAAAGAAGAGAAAGTGAAAGGACTGTACTCCAAGCACTAATCAAATACACACATGACCTGTATAAATAGCATATTAGGTCTCAAAGTAACATATAAGACAGGAAAACTGTTGGACCTCAAACCACATCACCAAAAAGAATGCTCTCAGAAATTATAGCAATACTAGTACAAACTATTCCTTTGCAAGGTGATTTTCAAAAATCACATTTTTAAAAATCTAATACTTAAAAGTGTAACACTCTGGCTAAAATTAAATATGAATTTGAACATGATAGACTTAAAATTAACAAAACCCTACAATGACTTTGGGAATGTCTCCCACCGAACTCAGAGGAATATACTTCTGAGTAAATAAATATAAGATATAAATGTACAACCCCAAGCATGTTTAGTCAGATAAAAGTTCTACAACCCCCTCTATCCTGTGTCCTACAACAAAGATCACTAACTGATCTGAGTGGTCTCTGTGAGGCCCTAAGAAATTTTATACTCCAGCTTTTATGCCCTTAAGTTGTAACACAGCATGCATTAGTAGTTCGAAGTACCACTGGGAAGCTCCATTAGAAACAAGCATTCATTTTCCTGTTTTAAGGAATCTGACATTAAAGTTTCCCATTCCATAACCCAGAACAACATTTCCTAATGGATTTCCCCTCATAGCAAATACCTGACTAGTCTGAAAAACATTCCAGAACCATGCCAGAACCTCAACATAGAATAAGCAATATATTCAAGAGAAAAAGGAAATCAGGTGTAGCTTCCTGTCTGAATCATCAAAGTACCCTTCAGTGGCTCAGTAATCTTTGTAAGCAAAGGTTCCAGATTCAATCCTTGATACCTCCAGGTAGTGCTGCAATTTGTCTGAAACCCTGGAAAGTCACTATTGGACAACACCGAACAACATGGAGCAGTATAATGCGTTAAATGGACGAACAGCCTGACCGGGTATAAAGGCAGTTTTCTATGTCCTAATGCAAAAGTTTAAATCACTGGAGATGAAAGGAAAGTTACAGCTGAGGGTCAAGTCCTGTGCTAAAGGAATGTTAATTTTATCATCACAGTACGCTGTTACTAACATACATTCCTGTCGGTTACCAGGACCACTCATATGTAATTATAAGATGCACACACAGAGAGATATTACTGCACGGTCTGATAAGAAGGTCTGGCTAACAAAGTTTCTGCTACAGCAAGTTTATTTCCCATACAACTTTTAATCCTACCTTAAACAAGTCCCAATTGACACATACTGCCAATTGCTGGGTTACCCACAATAGCAGCTGTGTTTGCATGAAATACTAAGTTTTGGTTTGTGTTCATGATGATTTGTTACTTTAGCCATTAATTATCTTGTAGACAAGCAAGAAGACCATGGCTTGTTTCACATATTTTCAGTTTTTCTGTCCATTTTCCCAGATTTTGGAGTGATTTCATTGTCATGCTCGTCTTGCTAGATGACTCAGTATAAGCACCCAGTGGTAAGTCACAGTTCTGGGTTAGACACTGTAAGCCAACAAACCATGGGTTCTATGACCCGACTTGCACATAGAAACCCATTAGTTTATAAAACAAGCAAAAGGGAGGGCCTGTCTCTTTGACTTTTATCCAATGACCCACAGTCAGTTCCTTCAGAGGCTACTGAGCATTAATATATGAACCTGCACTGCTGATTTTAGGGGCTAAATAACCCAGCAAGTAACCTAGCTTACAGTGCAACTGCAAGAGGGGCTTCAAGCATCCAGTCTCCATGTGTGGACCAATGAGGAAGAGGCATGCAACACAGATAGGGAGCTTAGGATTTAATTTCAGGCATAATGGCTGATAGAGTACATACCAGCCGTGGGTGGACTGAGGAGGGAGGATGGAAACCATGATAATGAAGGATTGTGTGTCAGTTCATGGTAAAATGTTATAAACCGTGGTAACCATAGATTATAGCATTGTGTGAATGCCTTCTGTATGTTTTAGAAAACTAGGGCCTTGGTCAACAGATCTAGTAAATACTGCCAGTTTTATACTAAATAATGAAACACAAAACTTGCCAAAACTATGGTATCTTTTAAAGTATTCATGGATCTATAGAAGCTTTTTTCCCACTGTGAGATTCACAGAGACAGTTATATAGGAAGTATACACAAGACATTTGGGCAAGGTCAAAAGTTCACCACCCAGCCCTCTGTTCACTCTGCCAAAGCAAAATTAGTTGTACATGATCATCGGGTTTGCAGTTCACAGTGAAGAAGCTGTGGTGGTTTCTTCTGCTTGCCCATCACATACAAGTCGCACACTATGTGACTTGTGTGATTACTCTCATGGGGCACAACTTCCCATATTGTCTAAACCCAATATACTGTAGGGAGTGGATTCCAAATCACCACAAACTTCTAACAAGCCATTGGTTTGGGGGTGGTTTTGAAGCCACTCCTGTTGTGCAACTTGCTGGACAACAAGAAAAGTCAAATGTCAAGAGGGTATTAGGCTAATTAATGGCTGGCATTCAGGACCGGAAAAATAAGCCACCCTACCTTAGTGATCATGCAAATAGTGAATATGCCAGCATTTGCTCATTTTTTTTTAAAGAAAGGGGTTCCAATAATAGTTGAGATGGGAGGTGGGTCCCAGCAGAAGAAATCCTGCAAGCCTTTTTCCCAACATAAGAGATGTGAAATTTGGCTACCACTTCAACTTTTCAGAGAAATCAAAAAGTGAAATATTAATCAGTAGCAATCAAGGACAGCAGAAGAAACTATGAGCTAGCTCCTCCCTTGTGTATGTCATTTAAATTGTATCAATAATGTATTTTGCATATGAAAATAGTGTAAGATATTTCTGAGAGCGGAAATTACATGATAGAATTATCATAGAAATCAATGCAGGTGAATTAAATGAGCAGGCAGTATTAAACCATAATACATGCTCCCCAACATTTCTTAGTTAAACATGAGCTTAAAATTTCCAATAACTATGTCACAAAACCTAATGCTGTATCTGGGACATTTAAAAAAACCCTTTACAGATAGACAAAGAAATATCAAATGTGGGCAGGAACATCAGCCTTAGGAACATATGCTTTTGAATAATTCCACTCTCCTGTACAGACTACTACAATGGATATGAGATTTTTTAAAAATCAGCCAGAATAAAATCTGATTTTAAAAAGGAACATTGTAATGTGTTCCACTCCCCTAATCTAGTATACTCCCACAGAAGATGCAAGTTTAAAAATAATTTATTCAAAGTTATATTAGGCTGGGAAGAAGAAAGTACGGTATAAGGTAAACAACGAGCATCTTAACATCACATTAACATTAATATTCAGAATTCATTTGCATTATCATTTCCACCTGCTTCTGACATGTAACATATAAGGATGAACTCACATTATCTACGAGGACTCCCAATCTTCACATCAGACCCTAGCAATATACAGACAGATCACATGCATTTTTATCCAGAATTAAGTCACAATGAATTGATGGGGCTTTCACTCAAATAAGCACACCCGGGATTGTATCTTAAAAACTTGTGCAGAGACTGGAGCTCTTTGTGCTGTTGGGTCTCAAAAGGAAGAGGAAACAAAAGCAACAATAAGGTTGGAGAGGTCAGGAAATAGACCACAGTAGCAAGATAGATAGCATGGAAGAGGGAAAAAAGTAGAAAATTTAACAAGATGAAAGCAGAGAAAGAATATTGTGGAAAAACACAGCTATCTAAAACGTGGCTGAGTAGAATCGAGAATGAGGGTGTGTATTCAGGGAAAGAGGATGCAGGAGGAAAAAAAGGTGGAACAGAAAAAAATAGTCTGCCTTTTATATTCAAGATAAAGGTTATTGATATATAAAGTTTTAGGGAGATAATGAAAAACAAGGCCTGCAAGTATAGCATTGCAAGGGGCAAAAGGCATGCAGGAGGATTAACAGAGCAGAGAGGAGTGCAATGACAGAAAGAAGCCATGTAAAAGGGAAAAGAAATTCACAGCAGGAAGAGCAATTCAAACAAGGGAGGCAGGAGGTCACCAAATATAAGAGACAAGGAATTTGGTGATGAGCAAGGCAGCTTTTGAAGAAGCACGAGCCTTTGAGAAGCATCAAGTAAGAAAAGGATGTGAAAAGCAACGCGAGCAGCCAGGAGAAAGTTAGGAGGGGAGCAGCGGTGGAGAGAATGAGGAGAAAAGAAAATTGCAGGATAATGGGACTAAACTCCTAAACGGTGCGTCCGAGTGGACCATCCATTTGGTGGGAGGACGAGGGAGAGCCCCACTGGATGAGGCCAAGAGTTCCCCTAACAAGGGAAAACCAGGCCAGGCAATTCGTGGGGATATCCACAGAACAGAGAAACAAAGACCGCTGGAGTGACTTTTTTAAAGGAGTGCGTGCATGGAGGGTGAGCACCCAAGTGGCAAAATAATGTTGATCAATACAAGAACCGAGGCAGGAGAGAGAAGACAGGCAGGCAGACAGACATCCGAGTTAGGCCACAAGCTGCAGAAACGGGGGAAACTATAGCCAGGGCAGAAGCAGCAAGCAGCGGTGCGGGCTCCCAGGCCGACTTACTCGGAAGTAAGCACCATTCAGTCCAGGGAGTCTTCCTCCCGAGACGGGCTGGGGGGGGGGGGGGGGAGCACTTCGGCTCTTCAAACGATTAAAGAGGGAAGCTGCAGCGGGCGGGGGAGAAGGAAACGGGATTGCGTGGGGGAGGGGCCGCTGCCTCCCGCGTGTGTGCGCGCGCGAAGCCGGGGAGGACGAGAGGCGGTCCCTCCGGGGCGGGAAGCAAGGAACGAAGGGCACGGGCGGGAGAGGAGCGACGCTCCTTCGTTCGCCCGGGGAAAGGCAGCAGTGACGGATGGGCGGGCGGGCAGGAAGATGCTGCCGCGGGCGCCGTCGGAGGGCGGTCGACGAGGGCGCCGCTCGCTGGGCGGGGGCGCAGGGGTCGCAGCACCGCGGCTTCTCCTCACCCGCAGCTCCTCGAAATCCGCCATTTTCTACCCGCCGCCTGCCTCAGCCGCCGCCGCCGCCACCATCATCCTGCACGCTCCGAGCACCCCTTTCCTCCCCCCGCGCCGCCGCCGCCGCGCGACGTGGGGCGGGGCCGAGCTTGGCCACGCCCGCGGCGCGACTGAGAGGGGGCGGGGCAAGGGAGGTTTTCCCGGGGTTCGCGCGAGCCCGGTTTTCCCGCCTTTTAACAACGGCCGTTCGGCTCGTGAGCGCTGCAAAAGCGGGATATAAAAGCTGACCCACTGCATGTTTTCCTGACTTTCTTCTCCTTCTCTGAAATTCATTTCGTTGTCCTTCCGCGCCTCGTCCCCAGTGTATCTCATATTTGTTCTGTGGGGAATAATTCACTTAAAAACAGCTGGCGTTTGATTTTTACCTCAGAGTACTCACTTCTGAGATGTGTCAAACATGACCTGGCTGTCATATGTGGGGAAAGGTTTTTCTGGTAGTGCGAATCCCTCTTAAAGCATGGTCAGAGTGCGTTTCCCTCCCGAGGGAATGATCTAAGGTTAAGGACTGGGTAGTCTTGATGACAATTTTATTTCATATTTATTATTATTCCACCTTTCTTCCTTCAAGAAGCTCAAGACAGCTTACATAACTCCTCCTCTCAATCTTATCCTCACTACTACCACCCTGATCTACAAATCAATAGTATAACTTTCATTGGTTAAATCATACAACCACTGACACATACCCTGACCTGAGAAAAACCCTCTTTTCTAGAAATCAGCAGTGTGTGTCCTTGAAATGGAGCTGACACTGACCGGGCACCAGTCCAGAGAAAGCTGACTCGTACTTGACGGATAACAGCCATTCAAACAAGGGGCAGTTCACACCAACCCACTCCCTCCTCCTCGCTCCCTCCTTCAGGTGCATGTGGGAAAGATCAGGCCATTTTAACTTCTGTAACCTACTGGAAAGTGTTAACTGTGTTATGTGCGGCCCTTCAATGATCAAAATATAAAACGGCCAACTGAGGACTGCTCAGGTGTGCCATCTGGAACAATTTGTTGGTAGCCAGTAATTCTTGAGAATAAATCCTTTAAAAGGAATCCTTCACCTGTGGCATATTTTGGGCATATGCGCACCAGTACTGGGGTTATTTGATCAGGAGCTCTTTGGCATAGGTTGAGCTTTGTCTATGTCTGGATCAAAATCACTCGGGGGAACTCCATAGCTGAGCAGGGACTAGAAGCCAGATGACCTGAATCCCAGTCCCACGCTTTTAATGACTACACTACACTGACTGTCTCATATTTATGATGTTTTCCTTTCATCATCTGCACACTCATATCAAGCAGCTCCAAGCATTACTTTTTCTTGCAGGCAAGCAGTACTTCATCTTTCTGGCTGCTCCTTGGCTGCACTTTTCCAGCACTTTAATGTCCTCTTTTTTGAGATGGTCAATCTGAACTGTGTACAGTTCAGACAACTAGGTTCAGGCAACACAAAAAAACACAAGGGTTAAGTGTGAGTTGTCGCTGAACTAGAGGTCATGCTGTGTGAACCCAGCAGAGAAAGCAAAGCATGATGAGCAACCCACAGTTCAAGACTGAACATCAAACCATAGCTTCTCTAAATGGGTTGCTTGTTGTTAACAATAATGCATACTGCAGGGACAACTCATGGTGCAGTGAAAATTCAGCCCTTGTATGTGCTTTGTTGTTTAAATCCGGTCACCATGTACTGCTTGTATATGAGCTGATGTACAGTCACCATGGACTGCTTTGGCACCCACCACTCAGATTTGACTCATCTGTTCTGTTTTGGTTCTTCTTCATCCTTTCAAACTACAACTCCGCAGAGCCAGTGTGGCGTGGTGGCAAGAGTGTTGGGCTGGGGACTGGAGAGATCTGGGTTCAAGTCCCCATGCAGCGCACTGGGTGACTTTGGGCCAGTCACCATCTGCCTAACCTACCTCACAGGGTTGTTCTTGTGAGCAAAAGTTGCAGCTATGAAAGCTGCCTTGCGCTCCCCACAAAAGGAAAAGGGGGGGGGATATAAATGCATAGTGAGAACCAGTGTAGTGCAGTGATTAAGAGCACGGGACTGGGATTCAGGCAATCCACTCTAAGTTCTTTAAACTAAGGGAATAAATCTAATATGTAAATACATGTAATAATAATACAAGATCACCAAACTCTCCCAGGGTAAATTTGCTGAATCCAGGTAGTTTGGTTCTTTATGGATCATTCTACCAAATGGTATTTTTGCACATGTCTATTCCTTAAAATTTGGCTATTGTCCAGCACTCCTCAGTGGTCTGAAAGCACCTGTCTGGCAGAGAAATGTCTCTCTCAATACCTGTACCATCACTCAGGCCACCAAAAAGAAGGGAGGGCAGTTCAAAGCATCCTTCCATAGTACCTAGACCCAGCTTAGAATGGTCTCCCCCACACCCAGCAGTATTTTCCATAGCATTTTCTTTGCTTATTAAAAATTTCATAGTCACCTTTCTTGGAGGAAAGAGCCAAAGACAACGTACACTAGAATTCAAACCTTAAATTTGAAAACAGCTCCAATTTGTAACATGAAACTGGCATCCTGGTTCCTCTGGGCCAAGAAAGGGTTATGACTTCAGCTTTCAGGTGTTATCATTTCTGATACATCCAAGGTCTTGGGAGCAATTCACTCCCTTTGTGAATCACTAATGAGCAGCAGCTGGAGCAAAAGGGTTGCACCAAATGATTGGAGATGGACCATTGCGGGGGGGGGGGGGGGGGTTGGGGGGGGGGGCTGGCTCTTTTTTCCATGAAAGGGGAGTATGAAATGGTTAAGAGGGGGGGAAAAGGGGGGGGGGGGGGGGGGTGGGGGGGGGGGGGGGGGGATTAAGGCCGGGAATGGAGAAGCATTTTGTTCCTCTTTGGGGGTTCCAATGGGGCCTGCTTCCATACTGAAGAATCCTGTGATACCCTGCAAGCAACAACCCTATAGAAAGAAGAAATTCTGTGTGCGGATTAGTGATTAGCTTTGTTGTTTTTGGGTCCAATTGACACAACACAACCTCAGGATTGGCAGCGGTGAGGGGGATTGGCTGGCTTGATCTGTAGAAGTGCTGCTTTCCTTACCCATTTTACCCTGTTTTATCCATTTTACCTGAATGTTTTATTCCCTCCCACTCCTATGTTTTATCATTTCAATAAACTTGTTTTATTCCCCTTACTTGGATGATCATGTGCTAAATAATGTCTGGTCTGGGAACTGAGGGTCAAGAAATCTTGGGCACTGTTTGGCCCAGTTGGTTGGGGGGGAGCAAGGAATCCCTGTTGGCTTTCCGTTACACAATTATGTATTAAAATACAGTTGAAATTGTATTAAAATACCTCATACAATAATTAAAATGGTACAGACAACCATAAGAATTCCACTAAGATTTTAAACAACTCACTGCTGCATGCCACCAAATCCCCGAGAGTGGAGGGAATGAAGCTGGTGCTAAAATGCTTTCAGCTGTTCACACCAAGTGGGCCTTGCTGGAAAAAGTATGCCACAATTAGGAAACCACCACTGTGAAGGTCCTCTTTTTGCCATCAACCAAACCTACCTCAGAGGCCAATATTAGACTTAATTATTATTGTATTGCATCTGAAGTCCACTTTTTTTTCCTTGTGTGAGGAACCAAAGGTAGCTTGGTAGGTTCTCCTCCTCTCCATTGTATCATCACAACAACAACAACCCTGTAAGGTGGGTTAGGCTGAGAATGAGCAAGTGACTGGCCCAAAGTCACCCCATGAGTTTCACACAAGCTAGAACTCAGATCTCCCTAAGTGCAGTCCAGGACTCTAACCATCACACCACAACAGCTCTCACATACTTTTCTTGCAGCCACACGCATACACACACACTCTTAATGTAGTAAAATGTTCCTCTGTAGCCAGCCATACCAGAACTTTGTAGCTGCAATTACATTTTAACTGCTGTTCCCACATGAGCTTGGAAAATTGTGGCAGTGCCACAATTACAGGAAAGAGCTTAATCACTGTCACAGCTGTATGGCAAGAAGCTACGCTTTTGAGGGCAAAGCATTATGAAAATCAAGTATTTGAACTTGGCCTCAGGCTAATTTCCCTAATTACCATTATAATCATTTCTTGCCCCAAAGCAGAAAAGGGTGCTTTCTTGAACTAGGAACCTAATATTGATACTTAGCATAAAGTAACAAAGAAGTACTACCCTGGTTATAATCAGCTTGCATTCTCTCCAATTAAAAGTTCTTTGTTTTTTTTTAAAATGGAAACAGATTCTCCATTTCAAACACTGAAATCCCGTGCATATTTACTTAGAAGAATGTATCAAAGAACCATGGGAAAATATAACCATGGAAACAAGAGAATTGCAACAGTAATTCATTCCAAAGTGACACTAAGACAGAAAAGTAGCATTTTGCTTTTTTAAAATTCTTCCCTTCCAGTAATGAATTCTGGGTTGGCACACATGATCCCACACACCTCTAATGCTGAAAGGAAGTTAGGCTGGGAAACTATGGCTGTGTTTCTTACGACACAACAGGTGACCATGTATGGTTAATATGGTTCATGGTTTTTAGCATGATTTACCTTACAATCAAGTGGCTTCTATACAATCATGGCTTCCATCCTCCCTGCTCGGTCCTCTCCTTGTTGCTATGTATCCCATTAGCCACTGTGCTTAAAATACAGTCCCAAGGTGCATTGCTCCCTGTCTGTCACCTGCCTCTTCCTCATTGGTCCAGTACATAGACCAATGCTGCTCTTTCCAGGGAACCGTGTGGTAGTTGCAACCAAGTCTGTGCATGGTTCTGTGTTCAGGAAGCATGACAAGCTATAGAACAAACCACTGAGGCTTTTTTGTTTTTGTTTTTGTTTTTTTTGGTATTTTCTAAAGACCACACTTAGCATGATGAACTATCTCAACTGGGTTCAGAAGATACGAAGCAACAATGCCATAAAGCCACCATGACTTAGCTGAACCCAACCAATGAGAACCTTATGAACTTCAGCAGAAAGTGGAGATCTGTACCTGGCTCAAATCTGACACCACTTACTGTCCCAAATTAGCAAGAGTCTGTATATTGCACCAAGTTGTGCCATCAGAACTTTCCATATTCCATTAAAAAATCCTGCTCTACATTTATTCTGTTTCTCTAAGAACCTGGAATTGCTACAAGAAATGTAATTAATTTTAGTAGAAATACATCATCCACTCATAATAGCATCACCATTACCCCTTTATTCAATAATTATATTTGCCCTTTAATTATGACAACATACCAAGTTAATATTTTCAGGAGGTTTATAGAAAGACCTCCCAGATAGTTTTATTTTTATATGCCACCTTTCTGTGAGACCAAAGCAACTTACAAAACAAATACGAATATAAAATCCAATAAAATGGAAGGCTTGCAAAACAGTAAAATGCCAATCAAGTGAAAACACATCACACTAGAATTATGCACATTCCTTCACACTTTGCAGGGCATTCCACTGCCCAAAAAGTGTGTGCACGTGCACTATGTATGGACAGTTGTACATTATGCATGGCTGCTTTCCTGCATATTTTTAAAGATACTTGATCTAAAGAATAAGTTAGGACCCTGAAAGAAGTGCTTAAACCAAAAGGCACTAGCAGATATACATCTTAAGCATTCTCTAATCTTCATTTTTCTGTTGTAAACAATAAACATCAATAGAATATAACTCCAATTGCCTACATTTATTTCTTCCTTGTCTCTTCCACCCCAATTTTCCATTATTTTCTACTGACAGCAACTGATAGGGAACAGTTTATTTTTGCTTGTGAATGTCTACTAGGTGCCATACACACCAACAACATCACATTTTATCAGAAGCCTTCAGTAGTATTTACAGTGATCTGAAAAAATCCAAATACATAGATGTAAATCCAAGTATCCATCAGTTTACAGCATGATGCATTTAAACAGGGTGAATTTAAATCAAATCAATTTAAATCATGATTTTAATCACAGTTTAAATACCAGTCAGTAAGACTAGATTTAAATCATGGTTTAGCACATATGCCTGCCTTACCTGTAAGTAGAGGAACTTCATTAAAATATTCCCAACCTGAGTCTCTTTTGCAGCCTGCTGCCATTATAGGTGTTCTCTTCCAGGAAAAGAATAATATGAAAAACCTCAAGCTATACACAAAAAGATCCAAAGACCTGTGCAGCATTCTGCTCAAAGGGTTCAATTTCATTTTTCTGCCTTGCCCCTCCCTCCTCATACTTAGCTTTTTGTGCAGAGCTCTTCCACTCCCAACACGCTTCTATTCACTGAATTTTTTGAAACTTAGCACAAGAGGTAAGGGGTTGATTCTTTGTACATGGATTTGCAAAGGTACAGTTGCATTCAGGTCTTTTTCTTGACTCTGTATGTTTATTTTATAACATTTTTGCTGTGAGGAAGAGGAATGTGATCTCTGCAGAAACAAATTCACTGTGAATTTGTGTCTGCAGAGATCACATGAATTTGTGTCCACAGAACTTTAAAACCATGCATCTGTGGTATCTTCTGGATAGAAAAATTGCCCAAGAAACTTACATAAACCTCTGAAGGAGCATGACATTGTGAATAAATTAATAGAATTCATTTACCAAAAAAATTAAACATTGCATGATTATACAGCTTCATGCTACATAATTAAAAACTAATCCTTATCTCATGATGAAATATCTTTGGACTATAATGCATCTTAAATGGAAAACTACCTTTAGATAGATTTTTTTCTCCAAAAGCATTTTATTTAAAAATTGAATTTAAATTTTAAAAAAATCAATTTTCATTAAAAATAAAAAATTGATTTTTATCCACCCTGTTTTTAAATAAACCTTGTGTGTGTGTGAAATTTCTGTTGCTTTTAGTTAGGTTACCAGATTATTTTTATGGACAGGTTTCACAAGAAAGTCAGCTGGTAAAACTTATATCTCTGTGGCTATTACTGTATTTCATGTGGAAAAACTCCTCCTGTTGGTTCTGTGCCATTAAAACAAGCAGACAACCGAATCAAAAAGAGCAATTCTAATTTCTAGAAAATTACAATTAACACTGTAGGATAGCTTGTTTCAGCAGGATTATGCAAAATGGACTTGAAATAACAGACTATAGTTTGTCCCAATCTTTTGTTGCTGTAATATGCAAGTGGTGAGAATTCAAGACTGGTACAGCTAATGAGCTACCGAATACAAGCTTTTAAAGGGGAAATATTCATAGGGTATAAAGTAATTGTAACGAACTCCGAAACTAATCCCTGAGAATTTACCTGGGACTTCACTGTTGAACTTATTTGCAAATGTGGCAAACCAAACCCTATGAATAAGCCAGCAATACATTCATATTAGAATTAATGGCACTCTACTACAATCTTCCCACCAGTTCGCATAGCTCATGGATACAGAAGCTATTTAAATCCATAAACAATAGAAAATGTATTTATGGACAGAGATATTCACAGCTGTGTGTATGAAGACAGAATTCTAAGACTGAATGAACTTCAGCTGGTCTCGCTTTCTGTTTTCGATCTTCTGGAAGCAACGAGAATGGAAGGGAGAATAGTTAGAGAATCTCTGTGTTGTTTTCTTTGTGGCCTTTACTCAGAAAGTTGAATTAGGAGAGTTGATGTAGCTCCAACACTGAGCCATGAATCAGGATGCTCCCTGGTCTGACTCACCTCCACTCGCTTAGGTGACCTTTGGCAAGTCTCATTCAGTCCATTGATTAATCAGTAGTAATATGTCATATTTTTCCGTTTATAAGATGCTACTTTTTCTTAAAAGCATATACTTAAAAATGGAAGTGCATCTTATACATGGGGGCCACAGGAGCACTGGGGGGGGGGAACTGGGGGAGGGGGGGGGGGCGGCGAGCACACGGGGTGGGCGGCAGCAGCTTGCTTGCTGGAGATGGGTAGGAAAAGTGGGGGGCGTCCTATACATGGGGGCGTCTCATAGACGAAAAATACGGTATTTGAACAGTACTCTCATGCAGACTGTGTGTTAAACTATACCACTCTTTATTTGTTGTTGTTGTTAGTCGCAAAGTTGTGTCCGACCCATCACAACCCCATGGACAATATTGCTCAGGCCTTCCTGTCCTCCACCACCCCCCAGAGACCACGCAAGCTCACACCGACTGCTTCAGTGACTCCATCCAGCCACCTCTTTATTATGCCACTCAATTCATAGATTTCAGCTATGATATTACATACTATGATGGGGTTTTAACAAGGTCCTAAGTTGTATTCTTATTGTTGATTGTTTAAAATACCTTAGGTATGTGTATGGACATGCTATGTTTTATTATGTTTGTATGTAAATATTTTTCTGGTTAGGAATAATACTGTATTTTATGGTTTTTATGTTTTGTAAACTATACAGGGCACTTTGATTATTGGGCAGTCTAGAAATGTAGTAAATGAAATGAAATCGCAGCACTCATCGGCCACAGACAGTATGACCAACGATAAGGAAAACTAGGAGCTGTGGAACCCATGTATGCATGTTCTGGACTACATGGGCTCCACTTTAATCTATATCAGGGTGGCCAAACTGAGCCACATGCAGCTCTTTTGAATCTGTGTTGTGGTTCAGCACCCGCTTGCCACTTGCTGCCACTACCTGCAGGTGCCTGCTTGCCGCTTGCCGCCCACTTGCGGCTCTCAAACATCTGACATTTAGACACCTGCAGGACCCATTTGGCCTAGTGAGCACTAACACCTGGAGGTAGTTTTAGCAAGTCTAGTTTTTATGGACATTGCTTTGAATGATTCCATGTGGTATATTGTAATTGGATTGAAATTGGAAAGAAAGCCAGTCTTGAACTTAGAAGAGCTGGGTGGGGCTGTCATGGACAGGACAGTTTGGAGTGCTTTTCTTAATAG
The DNA here is from genome assembly GCF_004798865.1 of Varanus komodoensis. Lineage (NCBI taxonomy): Eukaryota > Metazoa > Chordata > Lepidosauria > Squamata > Varanidae > Varanus > Varanus komodoensis. Next base: position 5,883,574 of record NW_025335606.1, read on the forward strand.
GGTCGCCCTAAGTCGGACACAACTCGACAGCACGTAACATTAAAATTGTATGCTGCATTCTATTGTCATCTATTTTCTACTAATATACCTTGTTTTTATGTATTGTTAACTACCCAGAAACCTTTGGTTATTGGGCAGTATGGAAATGAAAATAATCATCATAGTACTAATAATGTACATACTACATTGTGTAGGGCATGATACAGCTAGTAGTATACATACTACAAAAACATTATGTAGAAGCCATACTATCAAGCTGGTTCTGAGCTACCTCCAGCTCTCCAAGCTGCTACACAAAAGCCGCACATCTCGAACCCGGCCCGGCCCCTGCGCTCACACAACGAGAGAGAGAGAGCTCCGCCTCCTTCTGCCTAATCTAGCAGAGATTCGAAGGTAGGCTGGGCAAAGCCCCTCTCTGTGCAGCCATTGGTCAATCCCTCCACTTTTCCTGCACTGACAGGCCCGCTGCTTCAAGAGCTTCCGCCATTCACCGCTGAGGTCGTGATTGGTCAGTCTTTCTGCCCGTCCCGTACCGCCACTGGCTAGTTCTTTACTGCACTCACCTGTCCTTTCATTGGTTAAGCCTTTTGTACGCGGAGCCGTTGATTAGCCAGCCCTTGACACTGGCGAAAGCCTCCTCTGGAAGCCGCGGGCGTCGTGCGGGTCCCGATCGGCTGTGACGCCCTGAGCGGAGAGCGGGCGGCCTTCTCTAGTCTGGAACACCCCGCTTTACTAATGGAGCTGACCTACCAAACGTTGAGAACGACGTATCAGGCCAAAGAGGCGGTGAGTGGAAAGCTAAGCCGGAGTGTTGTTTCTCTGTCACTATGGCAACCCCGGCCGCGGGGTGTCCTGCGCACGCGCGAACGCTTCGCCGTGGAGAACGAAGTTCTTGGCTTTCTTCATCTTGGCCTGAAAACGGGGCTGTGCGTTCTTTTGTCACGGCTCCGTTAGAGCAGTTTCGCTAACTTTAAACTTTCGTTGACTTTGTGCCTTTAACTCCTAATTCCCCAACCTCGCGCCTTTCAGATGCGTTGGGCTGCGACTTCCAGCATACTCCAGCCAGCCAGAGATAGAAAGTCTTAAGGTGGCACCAAAGGCTGACACTGTAGGCACCAAGTGGGCTTCATCTGGTAGATGATTTGATAAATGGGGGCACCACCACTGAATAGGCGATTTTCCCTGTTGCTACCTTCTGAGCCTCCCTCAGAGGCCTTTCACAATGAGTGTAGTATACATATAGCCTCATGATGGGAAAAGTGTTGGGTATTGTGGTATTACATTCAATATTGTGGCCCTATGCCAAGGAAGACTGAATAGGTCAGACCTTGCACCTTGAAACATTCAGACAACCAGTGCAAATGGACCAGAATTAGTGTTATATTTTCAGAACTTCAGGACTTTTCTCAATCTGGCTGCCATGTTTTGACAAGCAACAACTAATGAATTGTCTTCAAAGGTAGCCTCATGTAGAGTTAGCTTGGAGGTTACCAAAACATAAGCAAAGCCAGGTTTCCCCTGTACAGATATGGGCATAGCTGGTCTACCAGTGGTAGTTGATCAAAAGCTGCCTGAGCCTCAAGTTTCAGAGAAAGCTCCAGGAAAACCTTCAAATGACTGAACTTGGTCTTGCAGAGGGTATGCAACCCCATCCAGAATAGGTTAAGCACCTACCCTCCTTTCAGGCCACTCACTAACGGTATTTCAGTCTTCCCTGGGCTGAGTTTTAGTTTAGTAGCCTTTATCCAGTCCACTGTAGCCTGGCACCACCATAGCTTGACTACAAAATGAAAAGGAGTAATATTGCTCCTTGTTATCAACATTCTAATTCAATGCAAGGAAATGTAAAATGATGCAGGATTTTTTGGGGATGGGTGGACGGGGAATTCCAATTTTATATACACTGAAGGGATCTGAACTAGATCTGACTAAAAAAAAAAAGACCTAAGAGTTTTGGTTGGTAGTTCAATGAAAATACCTTTCCCAGTATGTTGTTGTGGAAGAGGGAAATTCTACATTAGGCATAATTAAGAAAGGAACTGAAAATAAAATTGTCACTATCATGTTGCCCTTATTCAAATCTAAGGTGTGAGCAGGCTTGGAATCCTATATACAGTCCTGCTCTTTACACCAGAAAAAGGATATTATAGAGAATATTGCTGAGGTTTCTTCAGGTATTTAATGGAGCCCAATAACAACTTTTTTATTTCTTTGTTACATTTATATCTCACCTTTTTTCTTTCAAGGAACCCAAGGCAGCTTACATTATTCTCTTCCTCCTGCTGTCAAACTTATTCTCACAACAACAACCCTGTGAGGTAGGTTGGGCTGAGAGTCTGTGACTAGCCCAAAGTCACCCAGGGAGCTCCCTAGCTGACTGGCAGCTAGAACCCAGGCCACCTCAGTCCTGCACTCTTAACTGCTATACCACACTGGCACTTTTAGCATTCTGTGTGAACTGACCTGGCTCTAGAATAGGGATTGGCAACTTGTGCCTAGTTCCATGTAACACTCCACCCAGCCTAATGTGAGTCTGTCTCTCCCCCGGCAGCCCTGTGCATGGGAAGGTTGAAAGACAGTTACCCACACACATTTTGCTATGACCCCACAACTGACTTCAGTCCCATGCAGCGCCAACATATGGCTCCCCAGCTTATTATCTATTTAGGAATATGGCCCTCAACAAAAAAGCTTGCTCACCCTGATGTAGAAGATATCTTTGAACCATATAAAGTGTGTAATGTGGGCTTCTCAGCAGGTGGGTCTATGTGGAAAGCATTTTCTGATGTACTAATTATGTATGAAAATCACTGGCCTTCCTGATCCCCATTCTCCAGATGGTGCTGGTCAATGTTTTTCTGCATAGGTTTGGTCAAGTAGCATTCACAATGGATGGTCAATGTAACTGAGGAAGTTGTACATTATTGACTGGCCTGTAATGTATATGAAACTTCTTGGATCACATTGTCCAACATGCACTGGTGGTTGTGTACATCTACTGTGCTATCAGTTTGTGTATCTCCTGTATGCCTTATTGCAATTGTGTGCAATTACCAGCCATTATTTGTATTCACTAGTTTTATTTATTTATTTATTTATTTGGGATACTTGTATTCTGCCCTATTCGCATAAGCCACTTATGAATAACATATGCATGAGGGCAAAGAAAGCAGAAGAAAAGGCACTGTATAAAATCAAAAGAGGGCCGGCAGAAAGCAGACATGGCAGATGTACAACTGGCAGTGTGGTCATTAAATATATATTGAAATGCTTTTGCCTGTCTTGAATAAAAATGCAGACCTTTAAGTTAATAGTAATGTTTTGCTGTATGGTTAATGCGCATGCATTGAACATTCCTTGTTTTCATTTAGACTTGCTAATTAGATATTTAATGAGACTCAAATGCCCTTTTGAAGATGGAAGGGGGGACCAAAATGTCCAAGGACTATGATAAATGGAGAACAAAACAGGTCTGATCATCCCAGCTTCCGATCCATTAAAATTAGCAGAGCAACATCAGTACCTTTTCAGAGGGAAAAAAGAACCTTGAGGAATTATCTGATTGTAATATTAAACCTTGATTGCATGCTAATTCATCTTTTGGCAGCTGCAAAGAAAACAATGTGTGGCATTTTAAGAAATGAATGATGTGCTCTGTAAGCATTGAAGCTAATTAGGGAAGCACTTTTAGCATTTAAAGCTAGCTCCTGTTTAAGTGCCTTAAGCTTTTATTAATTGTATGGACCAAAAACCCCTTATAGTAATTGAAAATTTAATTACACCCATTTTTTTGTTCTAGAAATGGGAGCTTATTAAACTTTAAACACTTAAACATCTATTGAAATACCAATGGCTGTAAAGTTAGGGGCATTCTACATACCAATTAAAGAAGCAAGCGTAAATCACTATAAACCTAAACTGAATTTTAAGTAATGTTTTGCTCTGTAAGTGCTTCTATGCTTTCACACATATATAAGATGTACCACTTCTGTCTTGGGTAGTATAGTGGGCTTGCCTTAACTCTGTTTTCGTTTAAAAATCTAAATATTGTGCTTAGAATAAATAATGGAAATCATGCAAAGCAGATGAGTATCACTGATCTACATAATTTATTCTGAATTAATAGGTGCATGGTATGTTTGAGTTTTGGCAATATGGGCAATTGAATGTTTTGCAAAAAGGGAACAGGGTCAGCATGAACTCAGGCACAGAAGAGAAGGAGCAGGACCCAGTGAAACAGAGAGAAGCTATTATCATGCTGCCACTGGAAATACCAAGATGTCCTTGTGTTTCTGAGCATTCAACAGGCTCTACTCAAGGAAAATCGAATGCCTTTCCATGGCCCCAAAGTCTAGAAACCTGAAAGCTTAAATATATTGTATTCATTCATTCATTATATTTATTTCCTGCCTTTTTTTTCCTTTCAGGGAATCAAGGTAGTTTACATAATTCTCCTCTCAGTCTTACCCTCACAGCAACAACCCTGTGAGGTAGGTTGGGCTGAGAGTCTGTAACTGGCCCAAAGTTGAGACGTTGGAAGCTTAAAGTTCTTGGCCACATGTTCATCAAACTTCTAAGCATATGAAGTGTGTGCAGCCCTGCACTTTAAAGAGGCTACCATTAGACCACACCTGAAGAAGGCCAACTTGGACCCAGGGAATGTGAACAACTACAGACCAGTCGCTAATATCCCCTTCTTGGGCAAGGTGTTCAGGCAGGTGGTGGCTGGCCAACTCCAGACGCTCTTGGATGAAACAGACCATCTTGACCCATTTCAATTGAGATTCAGGGCTGGATTCAGAACAGAAACTGCCTTGGTCCCTCTCTGGGATGACCTATGATTGGGAGAGAAATGGGGAGTGCGACCCTGTTGGTTCTCCTGGACCTCTCAGTGGCTTTCAGCACCGTCTACCATGGTGTCCTTCTGGACAGGTTGGCCATGTTGGGAGTAAGGGGCACTGCTTTGCAGAGGCTCCACTCTTGTTTGACTGACCATGTCCTGAAGGTGGTACTGGGAGATTACTGCCCTGTGCCATGACATTCATGCCATGGAGTTCCACAGGGCTCTGCCTTATCCCCCATGCTCTTTAGCATCTACATGAAACCATTGGGAGAGGTAATTAAGCGGTGTGGGCTGAGCTCCACCTTTCTTTTTCATTGGATACAGGTGTGGCAGTGGATGAATTGGGGTCTGGGCTTGATAATCGATTTGATGAGGGCTAATAAACTGAAAATTAATTCAGGTAAGACAGAGATACTGTTGGTGTGGGGTTTGTCTGTTTGGAAGGGTGACACCTTGCCTGTCCTGGATCAGGTTGCACTCCCCCTGAAGGGCAGGGCTTGCAGCTTAGGGGTGCTTCTGGACTGAATTATTGCTGGTATTTCAGGTGGATTTAGTGACCAGGAGTGCCTTCTGTCAGTGAGGCTGATATATCAGCTGTAGCTGCATCTGGACAGACAGGAAATGGCAACAGTTGTCCACGCACTGATATCCTCTCCTGGATTATTGCGTGGGGCTTCCCTTGAAGATGGTCCAGAAACTTCAGTTGGTCCTGCATAGAACAGCCTGAATGCTAATGAGGAATGGCAGATACGAGCATATAAAGCCAGTCTCCCACCATCTTCACTGGCTACCAGTTGAGGGTCAGGCCTAATTCCAGGTGCTAATGTTAGTGTTTAAAGTCCTAAATGCCTTGAGGCCAGGGTATCTGAAGAGTGCTTCTTCCCATATGAACCCACCCAGCACCTTCAATCTGCATCTGAAGCCCTGCTGAGGAAGCCCTCTCCTCAGGAAGTAAGGAGGGTGGCAACAAGAAGAAAGGCCTTTTTGGGAGCGGCAGCCTGATTCTGGAATGAACTCCTTAGAGAGCTTTGCCTGGCACCTTCTTTATACTCTTTTTGTTGTCAGGTGGAGACCTTTTCATTTTGCTGGTATTTGTTAACCTGTTTTTAATGGTATGTTAATGATATGGTATTTCTTTTATGAAATTACTAGTTCTGTTAAGCTGGATGCATTTTTATTGTTTTAATGTTTTGTTAATTTGACTTGTGTTTTTATACTGTTTTGTATTGTTGCAGCCTGCCTGGGCAAGGCTAATGGGGCAGGTTAAAAATCTAGTAAGAAATAAGCAAGCAATTCAATAGGGTGAGCCTATGGCTCAGAGGAAGTCACAAACAGATGGATGTTAATTCTTCAGTGTTTGGTTTTGGAGCCTACATCTGGATTTGCCCCTCTGCACAGATACATAGTTTACATACAATAGATTGAGGATGCCTGAACTGAGAAAGCACATGATCCATTTTGTCTGGTAAGGAAGACAACATCCCACATTTGTGGAAGTCTAAGATGTAACAGGATTGAGCTACCAAAAAGAATGTAACAGTACCTTTGTATGGGACAAGCCAAGGTCCTTCTGGCTTCATTGTTGTCTGAGCTCCCAACTTCTCCTACCTCTTGTGCTACCAGTTCTAAGGACAGAGAGTGACTTGCTAAGATCAATGTAATGTTACTGAATATGCTAAACTTCTCCCTGCAGTGAAAACTTAAACTAAACATGTTAATTTGGAAGTAACCCTTGATACCAGTGGAGCTTATTTGGAAAAAACTTTCTCAACATGTGGCAGCTACACAGTTGTCAAAAGCAGAGTGAAATAAGTTAAATTATATGGAAATCAGTTTACACACTGAAATGTAACCTTGGCATATAATTTCTAAACAGCCTGTTATGTGCTGAATTGTTCCCTGGACATCAAAATATTTTGCTGCTCATAAATAATAGAAGCAATGAAGTAATTCATGAGAAAAGTAGGTGCAGTAAGAAGATCAAGGATAAAGACCTGAAACAACACAGTTTTAAAAGGGGCAAATAATTAAGCAATAAACAAAATAATTTAAATATAAATGCCTCTTTGCCCAATTTAGCTCTAGTTGTTCTTAAGCAGGGTACTTGTGATGAGATATACTAACTGGGGATGTGCAATCCACTGCATGTCCCATTGAAAGCAATGTCATATGGCAGCCATACTTGGAAATACATCAGATTTACACCTGCACTGTCTGATCTAGTGAATAACCATGCTCATTCTCCTTAGCTATGTTGGGATGTTTTGGACTACAGCTCCCATAAATTGTTTCATTGGCCATGCTGGCTAGGGCTTCTGGAAGCTGTAGTCCCAAATACCTGGTGTGTTTCCAAAAATGCTCACAATTTCAAGCCTTTTGTTTGGATAGGTGCTGCAGTGCCCATGTTTCATGAGCAGACCTTCACTTGAACAGTAGAAGTCACAGCCCACTGTTCCTATCCAGGATGCCCAGAGGGTCTCCCCCACTTCGACCCTTTTGGAAGGATCCTGCCGGCGGCTGGTTTGCCACCACGTGTGTGGAATACTGGACTAGATGGACCTTTGATCTGGTCCAGCAGGGCTTTTCTTATGTACCATATTTTGAAGGGCTGAAGGAGAAGTGTCCTGTTCTGTGGGAGATTCCACTGTCCTATGCAATGGCTGGCAGCGTGTGAGAGGTGATGGACGTGGTTCTGGTGGACATAAGGTTCGGAACCCTGGATAGAACTGGAGGTGCAGCTTCAGGGGTTGAACAATTAGATTCAGGACCATGGAGAGCAATCATGCAGCCTGGTGAGGCTGGGTTAGCGTTGAGGTAGGCAACTTAATACCCTGCAGTTATTTTGGAGTAAGCTCCCATAAGCCCCGCTCAGCATGGTCAATGGTCAGGTTTAACAGCACCCACAGCTCTAAACATCTGGAAGGCACAGTTTCTTACTCCTGTCTTAGAATAACGGGCAGTGTTTTAAAGCCAAGTTCCTTTTCGTCTGGGTGATGGAGTCTTGTGTTGGAGGCTCATTGGAGAATGGTCCCCAGATTCCCCCTGCACGGTGGAAGATCCCAAGGTCTGCTGTTGAGAGACACTTCCTGGGGATCAGAGGACAGGGTGAAGAATGAAATGTGGCGGGGGGGGGGGCACTTGTGAAGGTCTGAGAATAGGTTTTAACTCCTCGGAGTCACAGCCATTTAAGACTTAAGTTGCAAAGGGCTCTGAGCTCTGCCTGGACCATAACAGGGAGGAGGAATCACCACCACCCCAGTTCGACTGTGGAGGGAGCCTTCTGCCAGTAGGAGGGGTTAACAAGATGCCATTCTGTCAGACCTGGAGTTTTTACATTGAACACCTCAATTTTCCAGCTTCAAGTGCAGTTTTTTGTTGTTGTTTTTGCATGAAAAAAGTAATACTGTATTTTAAAATTTATAATATTTTGTAAACTGCCCAGAATACTTTAGCTTTCGAGCACTATCTAATAACAATACAAATTGGAATGTAGATTTTCTTGCTCAAGAAGGTAAGGACACTATCCTAACCCATCATCAGCAAAAGTGCTACAACTCCCAGGATTCACCAACTGGCTTTCCCCCATGGCTTTCTGGGGCATGCAAGGAGTGTTAAAGCATTTTCCTCTGTCCAAACATGCCTATGATGCTGTCCTAAATGACTGATCTATTCACTATTTCCCCCCTAAAAAGTAATATGTAAAGCATACTTCTTTTTGAATTTTAAAATTGGTAGCACTGCGCACTTTTAAGCATGAAATGATTATTGTTCCACTGTGAAGAGTAAGAACTGAGGTGCCTACCCCATTTCTTTGTTTCTGTGTGAGTACCGCTTGATTTGACTAGAAATAAGCCCAGATCTTTTGAGAGCTGGAGTGGGCAATCCCCTCAGAGGATAGACAGTTCTGCTTTGCCTCACGTCCAGTGCAGATGCAGAAGAATGACCTGTTCCAACAGAGGCTGAGTAGAAGGAGATGAGCCCAGAGCATTGACTCATTCAGAGATACAGCAGGCAGTCTCTTGGGTGGATGTGTGGTTTGGGCTCCTAGCAGCCTATTCTTGTATCTCTAGCTGTCTTTTTGCAGTAGTTAGTGTGCCTTAACATAGTTTTGGAACTGATGTATTACTCACTATCTTCAACTAAGAGACTAATATTCATTTTCAAAAATGCTGAGAAATGAAATATAGCTTTTCTTTTTGAACCACTAGGTGGCTCTCCATTTCCTACAAAAACAGTCACATTCCTTCAGCTGAGCTAATTTTCCAAAAAGATTAATAATTTCATTCCGTAACATTAAGGGAAGTGACTTGCTTTCTGTAGAATATGATTGCAATCCTAGATGTACAGTGCTAGTGCAAGCTTATGTGTTTCCTCAGAAGTAAGCCCCAGTGAGTTCAGTGGGGCTGGCTTCCCAGTAAGTACATATGCAATTGCAGCTTGTGTTAGCCTGTTTATAAAACCCATTGATTTCGATGTAAGCTGCATGTATATACCATGTTTCCCCGAAAATAAGTCCTAACTGGAAAATAAGCCCTAGCATGATTTTCAGGATGCTCGTAATATACCCCAAAAATAAGACCCAGTTAACATGGTAGCATGTCTGTTGCAACACATGATAGATGTATTGAATTATAAAATAATGTTACTATACAATTAAATATAAATAATATTATTGACATAATACTTAAAATAAATGATGATATACATTATAATTAAGTATTTGTAAATACCAAAGCGGGCGCCTTTGGACAAAAGGTAAATGCTAAACAGATGAACGTGAGACTTATTGCCAAATGACCAATCAGAGTACAGACACAATGCACAAATAGTGTCAATATTTCATGTGTTGCAACAGATGTACTTAATGCATGGATTGAAATTGCAGGATGGGTGCAAAAAGGAAGAACTATTCTGTTGAGTACAAGAAAGGAATCATGGAGGACTCTCGGGGCAAGAATCTTACGGCTTTCGTAAGAAAAACCTGAAAATAAGCCTTAATGTGTCTTTTGGAGCAAAAACTAATATAAGACCTGGTCTTATTTTGAGGGAAACACGGCAGCTAGTGAATTCTTTCAATATATACTATTATTTAAATAGTGCTGCTTCAGTATGATTGAGTTTTTATCATTTATGAACTCCAGTGAGCATCCAGTCTTAAACAACCACAACAATGATAACAGTGTGGAATGGAGAGACAAGGAGAGCCATGTGTAAATATGGGCAGATGTACTTATATTTTGCTTGAGTTCGGTTATAACTACCAAATGCCTAAAATCATTAAAGCCAAAACTCTATGAAGGTTAACAGTATTCAAAATCCAACTGAAAAGTCTTAATTGTCCCATCATATGTAAGATTCCTAAAATTTACCAGGTTTACTAAAATTTACTAGTGCTTGTTTACATAAAAAATAATGTTTTAATAGGAGGCAGTGTATATTGAATTCTGCCACTTACAGATTTTTAATATCTATTTAGCCCTGTCAGTAAAATGTCAAAAATGAAACCGCCTTGTTTATAGATTCTGTTACACTACCACACCTGTCTTCATGGGCAGCTCTTCTCCTGTGCTTTGAAAAATTGTACATTCAGTTGGCAGTATGCTGGCAGCAGCTGCGCCCTGATGAGCCATGCTGAAAAGGTCTCCTGGTAATAGTTATAGACTTAATATTGAAAAACAAGGTTAAAGAAGCAAGCTATAGTCCTTCAGGAACAAACCTAGTCAAAAAGAAGTTGTAAGGACTTCAGGCAATATCTTCTATGGTTCCAAACTTTTGAGTTGCACAAAACTCCGGGGCAGAATTAAGGGACAGGCAGTTCTCAGCTATATTTGGAAGAAATACATTTATAAATGCACGAACAGATTGTTCTTCTGCAAGTACAAATCCACTAGAGTACATGGTAATTTGCAGAATTTCGTAACAGGTGCATACGCATTCACACACACACTAACGGGTGTCTTTTCCTAAGAGTCATATAATCTGCTATTAGCAGCATTTGCCTTATATAAGAGGAGTATATTATAAACTTTCCCTTTTATTTGCAGGAAGCGATTCGGACAGAAGCCCGTCGAAAAAACCTTCTTATTCTGATTTTACATTATTTAACTGAAGAAGGGTATGACTTCTTTCACTTAATGGGACAGACTTTTTATTGTTTTCCATTTTTGCTTTGAAATGAAAAATATAGTAGCAAGGATATAATAGTAAAGAAACCTTGCTTCCTTGTCCGCTTCTTACTATGGGTTGCCTACTCAGAATTAAGCCCCATCGGTGGGATTTTCCCCAGTGCTTGTAGTCTCGGTCATTTATGGTCTACAGAGAGAACACATTTTTAAAGGTTATCTGCCTAGTCATCTGGAGCAGATTTGCTGTTTTCAACAGGCAAGTGGGTAATTACAAGCCTTGTTCTTCAGGTTACCTGTTAACAATTTGTTAATATGACAACAGATTTTCATTAGGTCTGTGCATTTTTCCTAGCTCATGAGAGGAGCTGCTGGTTGAGGACTAACTCAGAGGTTTGATGCTTGTGATGAAAGCTTTAGTTGACTGGGCTACTATGAAATGGTTGTAATCTTCACATAAATAGGGTACAGGGTCTTTCAAAATGATATAAGAACCATTCACATGGCACATCATGACAAGTGACTCTGTATGGTTTCCACGGTGCAGTTTTTTGCCCGGATGTGCCAGAAAGATGATTAAATGGTTGCTGTGTTACCATGATTTCTGTTCTCCTTGCTCAGTCCTCCTGCTGTTGGCATGAATCACATCAGCCACCATGCCTGAAATTCAGTCCCACACTGGATGGCTGGAGTAGCTCCTGCAGCTGCCATTCTTTCCAGTGGACTTTATGGCAGCTGCAGACCAGGACCATGGAAACCATGCTGTGGGGTTTGAACACCTGGAGAAACCATGGCAAAGCATGGAAACAGACCACTGCTTTTTACTGTGGTTTCAAGAACCCAAACATACCACGCTGAAACACCACAGCAGGATTTGGACAACACAACAGGCCATCCTGCCCAAGCAACCACCATGACTTGTTGTGTCATGTGACCCTTCCTGATGTGTATATAATGTACATGATTGATAATGGTGTGGAAGAATCAATTCATCAGAGACTGTCAAAGAGGGAGAGAAAGGGGGGGGGGTGCAAACAAAAGTGAAGCCAGATAGTTAGGAGTGGTGTTGGGGTGGAAGTTTGGAGTTGCAGCTGGAGTGGGTGATGAAGGGCAACACAGAAGGCAGGAAGGCAGTGGAGCAAATCCTTGCGCTATACCTTTAATTAAAATGATCACAGTACTTCCCCACTCCAGTACATAAACCTCCCAGAGAGCTTCAGCGATAAATAAATGAAAATGACCTCCACAGCAACAGGTATAATAATATAATAAAAGCCAATCCCCATTTTATACACCCGTAACAGGGCTGGCCCAAACCATTTTAATGGTTGCAAAAGGTTAACAAAATGACATCCCTTCTCCTTCCATGGACAGAAATGTCTGAGCCGTTAAATGAATCTGTCTTCAACACTGAGGATGGTGTAGAACTGATCCTGCAGTGCACCTGAAAGAAGCAGACTAAGCTAGGGGCCATAATGCAGGCTGGACGGTGTAGTGTGATGCACAGGTCTCTCCATACCTGGTTGCCTCCTCCCAGCACATGCTGCCTGAGGTGGCTGCCTCCCTTGCGTAATGGTAGGGCCAACCCTGCTTTGAAATGAATGACAGTAGAATGCTCACACTTAAAGAAGGGGCTGGCTGACTTCAGGTTTGTGAAATCTGCATATTGTCCCCTGGGAAAGGTCTGGATCAGCCTATTTAAGTAATTTTATCCTCCTCTGTGGGTGGCTTATATAAGTGCAATGAATGCAAGAACAAATAATTAGCACAGTAAACATTTTAGCTAGCTTATATAAAGCGGTCTCACTGTAGACATCAGTTGGAGGCAGTCGCAGTGGCTAAGGGCCAGTTTTTCCATTGGGCAGAGTGAACCATGGTTTCAGGCACGGCATTTGGGTGCTATCTGCTGTGCTGCTTCAGGCAACAAAATGACTTGCACTGGTCCTGGCAGGGCCGGTTGTACCATGAAAGTTCAGAGGGCGCCTCAACGTAAAGCAGCTGCTTTTGCGAATGCTGCACATGACCCCCATCACTGATGCCCTGGCAGTAATATATTTGATTACATCAGTGATGGTTCAGCAGGCAAAGTCCTGCATTATGTTGCCCTTTGACCTCTTTTGTATTAAACTAGTTTCTTGATTTTTAAAAAAGAAATCTACTGTATCAGATGAGTCTTGTCAATACTCTGAAATCTCTGAATCTTGTTGTTCCCAGGTATGTTGATGCTGCAAAGGCATTGGAGCAAGAAACGAAGCTGAGCTTGCGACGCTTTGAAGTTTGTGATAACGTTGATCTTGAGACGATTTTGATGGAATATGAAAGCTACTACTATGTCAAATTCCAAAAGTACCCCAAAATTACCAAAAAAGCCATAGATGCAAGTATGTAGTGCTGTTCAGGAAGAGTGCTTCCCCACCCCCATTAAATTTAAGTTTTATTTCTTCCACTAATAGTGAAATGGGTTTTTTAAAAAGTCCCAAACAAGTGTAAATATAGCAGAAAAAGGAAAAATGGACCTCATAAGCTGCAGTGAGGGCTGGTGATGGAGCTGCAAAGGCAGCCTGCTCATCAGGATTGCCAGTGTGCCATGCAGAACGTGGCGTTTCCCATCCAGCACCTATGGTCAGCAAAGGATCCCATCCCGGGGAAGCCTCTGATAACAACCCCCAGGTGTGGCTTTGGCCCTTGGAGGCAGCTATCCGTGGTGCTTGCCCAGAGCTGCTTGGCAGGAGCAGCAAGGGGATTTTGCTTGTGTCATCCCAGTCTGGACAACACGGCAGTCTTTGTGGAGGGTTCTGAACCCTACAACCATTAATAATCCAGATAGGGGTTGCATGATCCATTAGGCACTTCAGCATCATGAGCCGGGTTGTTGTATCATGTGACCCATTCAGAGTCAGCTGTGATGTGTGGGAGATCCTAAAAAACGAAGCAGAGGGACCTTCCACAAGCAGGGACCTATCTCTTCCCAAAGGTAGTTTCTGGATCCACGACAGGACCTGCAGATTGATGATGGATGATTTTAGGAAGATTCCAATATGTGCTGCGTGCTGCCCTAGGATATAAAAGGCAGCAATGCTCTGTGTTGAACTGCGGCATTTAGGGTTCTTTTTTTTTTTTACTTTTTAGAAATAAAACCAAACTTCCCTTCACATGCTTTTCCCCCCTCTCCACACAGCAGATAATAAAACCCGAAGTGGAGTGAAATCCAAAAGGTAAGACAGCCCCTGCAAGGACAACATGAGGTAATAGTTTTTGTAAATGTACAGCCCATTTTAATTTATGCTTTCATTTGTTTAACTTCACACACACATGGATGCCACTGTGCGCATACACAGCCACTCACTTTGGCCTCTGCTTCTGTATGATAGTGAAAATAATGTGAAATTGTGGTAGGCTTTAATAAAGGAATTGGTCAACGTACATTCCAGGTAGGTAGGTAAGTCTCTTAACTGGTACATTAGAAGAGACACATAGGTAAAATGTTATATTGCACTGGAGTGTCTTACCTTGATCAGGACGATAAAGAGTTAGCAAGAATCTGGAGCAGCCCATGCTGATCGTGGGCTGGGGTGGATTTGCACAATTCCCCTCAGCAGTACAGCTTGTAGCATCATACAAACCTGACCAAAGTGGGGTGTTACCTGTGGAGCAACAAAACAACAGGGTTCCAGCATATTTTTTTCTTCATGACTATGTGACTTGGACCAGTTCTGCTACAGTGTCCCTGTAGGGTCATAGATGGGAGGGTGGTGGTGGGCCTTTTTTCCTTCCCAAGACGGGTTGTAAATTGGACACCTCCCAGCAGCTGTTTTTGTATCTTAGGGCAGCAAGCAGCACGTATCGGAATCTTCCTAAAATCACCCATCATCAAACAACGCAGAGGCCGGTATCAAAGTCTGTGCCAACTAGGACTGCTGACTCCAAATCTTCCAGCAAGGTGAGCCCTAAACAAGTTGAGATTCTTCACTGGTTCTTCCCTTTACACTTAATTTTTGAAGTGCAGAACTTCTAGCCACCGGAGAAGGCAACTGATAGCTTATTGGGACTGATATATATAATTTTATAGAGAAAGGTGATGCTGTGACCTTTGGTTCAGCACAGGGTGAACAGGCAAATCTAATCGTACTGCCGTTCTGTGCCAGCCTCAGCCTGGCTGGTCCAGTAGGAAAACAGTTCTCAAGACATGGAACTGCCTAAGGGCACAAAACTATGCAAGTTTAGAGAGGGAAAAAATCCTGCATCTTCCAGCATAGCCCAGGGTTTCTCTCTTTTTGGTTTAAACTCGCATAGGATTGCACCTTAGTACTGTTAGATCGTTGGACCATCTAGGCCAACAACTCTGACTGACAGCATCTCTTAATGGCCTTGGAAGATTTTTCCCAGCCCCAGTGCTACAGCTCCTTTAGACTGGAGATGCAGGGGCTGATGTGATGAAGGGGTGTGATTTATGGCATCGGTATGTTTGCAGTCTGGTATGTGAGCTTATAGAGTTGTAGCCGCTTCAAAGGTGAGGCGTTAAGGAGAAGCATCATTGCTTTCTCTTCCTGGTGCATGCTGGCAGGAATGATGCCAGCTGCAGTCCTGCATGTCTTGAGGTCATCAGGCTGGGGAAGACTGCTTGGGATCTGCACCCGTCTACTGTGACTACAAGTCACAGATATTGCAAACTTAGTAGAACTCACCGGCCTGGATAGCATGTGATATTAAGACAGTACATATATATGCCTCAGCAAGACCAAATGAAGGCTTACGTGCTTCTTCTCTTCTCTCTTCCTTCTGCACACAGAGGTGTACAATAAAACATGGTTCAGTTTCATTTTTCTTAATTCCTGGCTTGTCATTATATATGGACCAGGAATTGTGTCTTTAAGCAAACTCTAGTCAAGTGCTGATCAAACCATCAACAAACCCTAGATTATTTTGCTGGCTTGCTTTGAACTGTGATTTTTGGTTTGTATTCACCTGCAATCCAAGAATCAGAGAAAGTGAAGCGTACTTTATTCCTCCCAATTGTGTGGGAGAAGGAAAAGGGTGCACACAAGCACGAGGCTAATTCAGTCACCACTAAATCCTAGCTCAGTGTTACAGACATAGCCATTGCTTCTGCTGGGGATAGCGTGGACAGAATTATGGGTGATTCTAAAACTTGTTCACTTGGAAGCCTCAGCACTGTGTAATTTGAAAGTTGCTTGTTGTTTTTTGCTGTAGGAGAGTGAAGACACTTTAAGCCGAGCAACATCTGAGTTTGGTTTAAACGTATCGGCAATCCACGGAGGAGGAGGTGGAGAAGGCTCTCATCCCAGAAGGGTCAGTCAAAATTGACATGCATGAAGGAAATTGTGAAAGATTTTGGTGTATCCAGAAGGAGAAACTGTTACAGAATTACAGGTTCCCAAGACCTGTTCCTTAGTTCAGAATACATCTTGGTCTGGGCTCTTGCCAATTTGGACGGAAGATTCCTAGGCACCACATAGGGTCAGGTTGTGGGACAGGACTGCCATCAGCACCCAGGATCCTTGGAAAAGTGCTGGGGCTTGAGCACCTGCTGCTGAAGCCTGCCTCATTCCTGCCCTAGCAGAAATTTACATTTCCCTTGATCCCTCGACATAGCTGTGTACTGGAACACCACAAGAAAATTAAAGGGCGGCTAGACTCGGCAGCCTGGCACTGCTCAGCGTGAACTCAGGCAAGCCCTCCAGGGCCCACTGATGGAAGAGGGGCATGCCAGAGGCTGCTGCGCCCAGGCCTCTTCAGACCTGGAGTCAGTCCTGGTGGGAAGGCACAGACAAAGTAAGGTGGGCAAAGCAAGACCGTTGTGGCAAGGACTGCCACAATGCTCTGCCGCTCAGGCCAGAGAACAAACGTGGCTTTGAAGCTCTTGTAGGGGTTAGGCCTGACTGCATGACTCCCTCAGGCTGAATGCTGTTGCAAGGGCTTCCTCGCTGGTCTGGCCAGTTCCTGTTTAGCTCCTGCTTTAATATCCTTCACATTCCAGTATCAAAATCTGTTCTGAGTTTCAGACCTGGCAAATGCTCTTTGTTTCCCTTACAGGGCCAGATCATCGACTTCCGGGGGATGATCCAAGATGCTATCAAAGGGGCATCTAATGAAATTGCCTTGCACAGCCTTAATTGCAATCCAGATCCTTCAGTGAGTGCTGTTCTTTCCACCTGCTACAATTCCTTTAAGTGATAGCAGATGGTGACTAGGAAACCGAACTGGAAATCGGAGTATAACATGTGATGACATTGGTGTGCGTTACTTGGTGCATTTAAAAAAAAAACTTTATTCTTCAAACTGGAAAAGCCAGAATTTGGAAAAAAAGCCTGCCAGTAACTTAGAATGGCAGCCTAAGAGTTTTGAAGAACTAGTGGCCCCAGGGACTAGGCCTGAGGGGAGGGATGCTTTCTGTCTCTGCGCAGTAACCAGGGCTTTATTTTGAACAGTCCTGCCCATCCACTCCCATGTCAACTGACATGTAAACAAGGACTTCTTAACCTCTTCCCTGTGTCAGGGCTACGCATTGTGCTCCAGAAAAGCAGAAGGCCTGAAAGCATTTGTGGTTTGTTCTGGGTCATGTTAAGCAAGGCAGAACCTTGGGGAGCACAATGTCCAAAGTGCTGGCTGGAGTGGCCGCCCATAAGGAGTGCAGTCCCAGCAAAGGGCTTCTGTCAACCAGGGTCTTAAATGGCTGGCAGAACTTGGCCTTTCAGTGCCTGCACCCCACTTGACCCTGGCTGCAGTTTGTAAAGAGCCAGTCGCTGCTTTTGCAGTCTCTGGTTCTTGCATGGCAGAGGCGCAAGAGAAGCTGCCAGGGAGTCATCCTCGGAGTCTGATGATGAGAGGACCATCTCCTTTGGCCAGGAAAGCGCAGAAGGGAATCCTGAGGGCTTCCCCTGCAATGGGTTTAGCCGCCTGTCCAGTTGAATTCAAAGCCGGAAGAGAGTTCTGAGGCTCAGAACTAGGGCCCTGACTACAAACTGTCAGACAAATCATGAGTAGAGATCACCCTTTTATGCACCTCCTCTTCTCAATCCCACTTCCTCCATCCTGGCTCACCCAAGGTGTAAGCAGCTGACGTGCAGAGAGGGAGGCTTCCCTCAGAGTCTCAGGGGCTGCTCTATGTACCACCCATGTCTTGGTGAAGGCCACTCAATTCCTTGTCCAGGTATTTGTCCACCTGGCTCAGTGTTGTCTGACTAGCAGTGGCTGTCTGGGGTCATGGGCAGAGAGCAGCCTTTTGTGCCACCTCTTTCCCGATCCTTTCAGCTAGAAATGCAGAGGATTGAATCTGGGACCATCCACATGATTTGCACACTATAGTCCCACTGCCACCCCAGCAGGAAGTCCTTGAAATGAGGGGCTATGATGAGGAAGATAGGAAGGCCCTGGGAGCTGGTTTCTGCCTCCATTCCATGTTGTTGTTTTTTCAGCACAGTTGACCTCCAAACTGGGAGGCTCCATGGTTGTATGAAGATGCACGCATGCATGCATACATACATATGTGATCCTTGGATCATGCATTGGATTCAATATCCCAAGTACAGGAAAATTCCCTGTTAAATGTCTCCTGATTCAGACTTTTGGGAGAAGGTTTGTGAGCCTGATAAAATGGGGCTGAGTCTGAAGAGGAGCTGATATGGAAAATACTAATTCAAGATGGTGTTGCATGTTTAAAATCCCATTTGATAGTGTTTCTAGATGGATGGATGGATAGTATCTTACATCTGCCTATATTCCCTTTCTTTCTCTCCTTCCTTCCTTCCTTCCTTCCTTCCCCTCCTCCCTCCCTCCCAT